>NW_018743893.1:1200000-1619856 GCF_001683475.1 Chenopodium quinoa | reverse complement strand
TATATATATATATATATATATATATATATATATATATATAATATATATAGAGGAAGGCTCATGTAAGAACCCTCCTCTATATAAGAACCCATTATATATAAGAACTAATCTGGACCGTACAATTAGTTTGATCTGACCGCTGAAAATGAATGATTAGTAATGGCATTTTTAGTAATTTTTGCTGTTCTTTTCCCTTTCTTTCTCCTCATTCACGGTTCTTCTTTCCTTTTTTTTTTGGGCTTTGAACATTACAGCTCTCTCTCTCCTCTCATACATTTACAAATTTACAACTCTTTCTCTCTCCTCTCATACATTACAACTCTCTCTCTTCTCATACTTTTGGATGCAAATTCCTTCAAGAAATTAAGGTTTGTTATTCAATTTTTATAATTTTGATAATTCTTTAGTTAATTTATTTATTGATATCTATTCTTTGCGAATTTTTGTTGATTTTTTTTTTTTATTTTGGCGAATTTGTGTGAAATTTTATTTTTCATATTATTTGTGGATATGCAATTCATCAATTCGAAAAATCAGCAAAAATCTGTTTTTTTTTTTTTTCTTTTTGCGATTTCATCATTCATTTTTTTTATTATTGAGATTAATGTAAGTTTATGTCGATTTTATTCTTTTTTTTTTTTTTTTTTTTTTTTTTTGCGAATTTTCTTGAGTTTTTTTTCATTAATTTCATCAATTTCATTTTCTAGTTTTCTCTTTCTTCTTCGATTTTTCATTTCCAGATTTTTTCAATGTTATATGTTTTTTTGTTTTTTTTTCCTACTTTCGAGCAATTATTTTTTGTTTTTTTCGATTTTATCTATTTTTTTTTTTTTTGCGAATTTTCTTCAGTTTTTTTTTCATTAATTTTCTGTTTTTTTTGTGATTTTTCATTTCCAGATTGTTCTGTTTTTTCCTTTGCTTGAGTTTTTTTTTTCCATATTTTTGTTTTTTAATGGATTTTAATTTCTAGTTGCTTTTTTGCTACAATATGTGTTTTTTTAAATAGGTTTTTGCATATTGATGGATTTAGATGGTGTTCAACCTAATTATCCTTCTTCTTGTGTTACTCATTCAGGTAATTTTATTGTTTTTTAATGTTTTAATTTCAATTTACTTACATGTTCTAAAGTTTCTTTACTATGTTCTAAAGTTTATCGGTAATGTTCTAAAGTTTTCTCTATATGTTCCCATCCGAATGATAAGTGCAAATGCCATGTTCCGTTGCCTATTGAACTCCTTTTAGAATGCAGAATACATCGGAGTATGAAAGAGTGGTTGATGAAGGATTATAAAAAGTAAGTACGTGTGGGTAAACAATATTGATCATTATTGAGGAAGTTAATTAATTTGATAAATAAAAAATATCTAATCCATTTTAAATAATTTGTAATGATTCAAAGTAAACTGTGGGTAAAACAATATCGATCATTATTGGATAATGCCACAACAACCTCAAGGCTCGTCTTGGAGCTGGGCATTGGGGCTTGGGAGTTGGGAATGCTACTTTATCCTAGCAATCTGACATAGGGATAGTTGATGCATGTCACTGCCACTGGAATCACCAAAGCATGGCCCCATCAATCTGACATAGGAGTAGGGAATCCTACTTTATCTTTATATTCTAAAACTTTCATTCTATGTTCTAAAGTTTACCTTCTAGTTTTAAATTTTACTTTTTATGTTCTAATGTTTACTTTCATTGTATGTTCTAAAGTTAACCTTTTAGTTTAATTTTTTTACTTTATTCTAAATTTTATTATGTATGTTATAAAGTAATTCACTATGTTCTAAAGCAATATGTTATAAGTATGTCCCTAATTTACTATGTTCTAAAGGTTATCCTTGATGTTCTAAAGTTTTCTCTGTATGTTCTAAAGTTTTCTATGTATCTTTCTCTTTATATTATAAAGTTTTTTATTATGTGCTAATGTTTTCTTCATATTCTATGACTTTCATTGTATGTTCTAATGTTTACTTTCATGTTCTAATGCAGTTGGTGATATTTATCGTACTCCAGAGGTTGTTGGATCATTTAGCCCTGGTGGTACCACTAAGGAATGGATTCCAAATGTTCCCAAGAGTTAAAACCCAGTTTGGGTATGATATTTAAAGATCCTGAAGAGGGTCTTAGTTTTTATAAAGCATATGCAAATGCCGCTGGGTTTACTTCTAGGAAATCTACTACTAAAAGGAAGAAGAATAACAAAGATATAATTGCTTTTCAATATGGAGTTTGCAATAAGGAAGGTTTTAGGGCAATAAGAAAACCTATTGCTCAACAAACAGTTTATGAAGAAGGAAAAGTTCATATTACTAGGAAACGTTTAGTCACTCGTGTAGGATGCAATGCTCACATATGTATGAGATATGATGCTGGAAAGTATGTTGTAACTCATTTCAAAGAAGAACATAATCATCTTTTATATACTCCAAGTTGTGCAAAATTTCAGAAGGATAATAGAAAAATGCATATTATGCATAAAAAGTTGATTGTTGATAATTCAAAGGTGATTTATTTTTATGTACTAAATAATGTTTTTTTTTGTTTTGATTTACTATGTTCTAAAGTTAATTCTTAATCTTAGTAATATTTTTTTTTTCTAACAGGTAAATGTTGGTCCTGTGAGGTCTTATACTATGATGAAAGAATTAGCTGGATCACATGATAATGTTGGTGCATCTAAAACAAGATTTCAAAAATTTTTATAGAGATTTGAAGGCTTATATTGATGGATCAGATGCCAAATGTTTGTGGATAATTTTCAAAATAAGAAAGTGCTTTGGAGTGCATTTTTTTTTTTCCTATGATGTTGATGAAGAAGATAGACTTTGTAGAGCTTTATGGGCTGATCCAATCTGTCGAAAAAATTATGCACTTTTGGTGATATGGTTTCTTTTGATACCACATTCAAAACAAACAGGTGATGTTTTTAAATATAAATTTCTTTCATAATGTAATTAATATTTTACTTTTACATATTAATTTTTTAAACATATGTTCTTATATTCTAAATATCATGCCTTGTGTTCCTAAACAAATATCCATCATGTTTTGATGTTCTAAAACAAATATTCTTTATGTTCTAAACTATGTATGCCTTATGTTCTAAACATATATTGCTAATGTTCTACCTTATGCTTTAAAATATATCCATCATGCTTTTATGCTTTAAACATTATGCTTTTGTGTTTTACACTTTATTCTTTGTGTTCTAAACTAATATCCATCATGTTCTAAACATTATGTCTATATGTTCTAAAGTTTACTTATAAGTTTTTAAAGCTTTACTGTATATTTTTAGTTTAGTGTTTATGTTTTAGAGTAATTCATTATGTTTTAAAACAACTATATTACTGCCAAGTTTAATAATTAAAGTAAATTACTATCCTCTAAAGTTTATCCTTAATGTTCTAAAGTATACCTCTATGTTCTAAAGTATACCTCTATGTTCTACAATTTACCTCTATGTTCTAAAGTTTACCTCTATTTTCTGCATAAATAATTTGTGTATGTTACAGATATAATATGATCTTTGGTCCATTTACTGGAGTTGATCATCATAAAAAATGTGTTACTTTTGCGGATTCTTTTGTAGCTCATGAGGATATATCATCTTTTGAATGGGTTTTCAAAACTTTTCTTAAAGCAATGGGAAATAACGAGCCTGTGTGTTTGATTACCGATCAAGACCCTGCAATGAAAGTTGTTGTTCGTAATGTTTTTCAAACTACAGAACATAGGTTTTGTATGTGGCATATTATGAAAAAGGTGCCTGAAAAAGTAGGTCGGGCGATTGCCCAAGACACTGATTTCTTGAAAAAACTGTGTTCATGTGTTTGGCATTTAGAGATTGAGCCGGCAGAATTTGAAGAAAAGTGGAACAAAGTTATTTCAGAATTCCATTTGAACGATCATGAATGGTTGGCATACATGTACAACATACGTGATATGTGGATTCCAGCGTATTTCAGAGATTTATTTTTGGGTGGCATTATGAGAACCACATCTAGATCAGAAAGTGAAAATAATTTTTTCACTATGTTCACAAATCCCCATCTCACTTTGATTGAGTTCTACATGAGGTAATAAGTAATTGTCTATATATGTTCTAAAGTTACTCTTTATGTTCTAAAGTTTTCCTTGTATGCTCTAAAGTTTTCTTTTTATGCTTTATAGTTTTACTATTTATTTTATAATTCTCTTTTATGTTTTCTTTTTCTCTTTATGTTTTAATAATATTTAGATCATAATAAACATGTCATGTATATTTATATGTTCTAATGTAATTCACTCTATGTTCTACAATTATCTTCTATGTTTTAAAGTTAATTTCTATTTTCTATAGGTTTGAATGTGCATTGAATGCTCAAAGGCACACTCAAAATAAAATGGATAATGATTCGAAGAATAAGCGTCCGGAGTGTAAGACTCCAATTCCTTTAGAGAAAGATGCTTCTGAATTGTTTACAACAACAATTTTCTATGAATTTCAATATGAGCTTGAAATTGGATGTTTTAATTGTGGTGTTGAGGAGATGAAGAAGGACAATGAGCTTTACATTTTCAATTTGAGGGAAGGAACTAGAAGGAGGACTTTTGATGTTGTTTTTGATCCAACTACCTTTGATACCAAGTGTTTTTGTAAAAAATTTGAACGTGATGGTGTGCCTTGTAGGCATATGATTTGGTGTGGAAGGCAAGGATGTTAGAAAAAATTCCCAAGGCCTACATTCTAAATAGATGGTGTACAATGGCTTATAAGAAGCCCATTTTTGATTTAGAGGGTAATGTGTTGGAGGAATGTATTAATGCAGTAGATAAGAAAATGTTATTAAATGATTTGTGGTCTGAAATTCATGCTTGTGTGAGTTTAGTGCAAAACAATGAATATGATCTTAGTGATCTTGTCAAAAAACTTCGAGCCATGAGGGTAGATTTGGAACAGAAGAAAACAAATGGAAGCAACAATCTTTCGAGCAAAGTTAAAGACATTGAAATGCTTATTGGAGCTAGTCTACCTTCTAATGTTTTAATCAAACCTCCTAAAATTTCGAAGAACAAAGGCACGGGGGTTCATGTTCCAAATCAGGTCAATGTTCCAAATGATGTCCATGTTCCAAATCAGGTTCATGTTCCAAATCAGGTAAATGTTCCAAATGATGTCCATGTTCCAAATGATGTCCATGTTCCAAATGAGGTTCATGTTCCAAATAGTGACAAAAGAATGAAGAGTGACAGAGAAAAGTCTATTGAACAAAGTCAAAAGAAGAAGAGATTATGTAGAGCATGTGGGGAGCTTGGTTATCATGATAGTCGTAATTGCCCTGGAAAAGTCAAGTGATATTGTAAGTAAACTTTATTTTTAATTTTCTTATATTTATTTTGTTCTAAAGTAATTATGTTTTAAGCAAGTTTAGAACATAAAGTTATTCATATATGTTCTAAAGTAATTCAATATGTTCTAAAGTGTTTTCTCTTTGTTCTAAAGTTACTTTTCTATGTTCTAAAGTGTTTTCTCTATGTTCTAATGTTTATTCTTTCTGTTTTAGTGTAATTTAATATGCTCTAATGTTTAGAATATAAAGTTATTCATTTTGTTCTAAAGTTTTCCTTTATATTTTAACTTTTCTCTTTATGTTCAAAATATTTTCTTTATATGTTCTAAAGTTTTCTTTATATGTTTTAAAGTTTCTTTAAATGTTCTAAAGTTTTTACTCTATATAATATCATGTGTTCTAAACTAATAGAAATGGCATGTTATAACATTTTTTAATGCTAAATTATGTGCTTATGTTCTAATATTGTTTTATTTTTTTTTCTTTACAGGTTGGTGAATATACTATTAATCCAGTTGCATGAGATGTTATATATTTAGAAACAATATCTCATTTACTAGCACGTAAAATATTATTCATGTAATTCTTAAAATATAAGAACTCAATTTATTTACTTTTAGAAACAATATATTTTTATTTCTTTTTTGTCCAATTATTATTCAGAGTATCTCTACTAGTGTTTTTCTTATCAATTTTTATGTTAATTAAAGTTGATTATAATGTTTTATAACATCTCCTGTCTTTTCATCTTCCCCCCTTTTCGTAATTATAAGTTGTTTTATTAAGTCAATTTGAACTACGAGTAATGATAGTACAAGCATTTTAGATACCTTTATTAAACAACATTTAGTTGAATCTTGCTTTAATCAACTTTTATTTATTCAAGTTTCTTAACATTGATTTACATATGCCTTCTTAGATATGCACTAAAGAGTGTATGCATTGTATTCAAAAGGAAAAATAAAGCAAAAGTAATGGATTAGAAGCAGCCAGTTTAGAACATAAGCAAATACTTTAGAACATAGATAAAAATAATTAGAAGATTAGCAAAATCAATAATTTGGACATGTAATAAGAAAAAAGTACAACATAATAAGATATAATTAGAATCAAGTTACCAATTGAATGCTTTGGAATCTTGTTACTTTGGCTGTTGTCATTTCTTGTTACTTTTTTTTAATTTTCTTATGTTCTAATGTTCTACACTTTAAGTTTTAAGTCAAAATTAATATATAATAATATATTCTAATATCCTAACTTTATAAGCATATAATTATTAAAACATAATCAAAAATACTTTAGAACATACCCATATAATTTAGAACATGAATATAATTTAGCATATAAGTTTATATGATATATTTTATATTAAAATTTTAGCATTTAATATGATTCAACAATATATTTCTTGTAACAGGTAAATACATAGAACATAAAAAATTACTGTTATATTCTTTGCAAATATCTCTCTACAAATATAAACTTAAGATCTTAACAATCATATATCCATTTTGTTCTCCTTTGACCACTTTTTTGATCTCCTAATCACTTTGTTCCGTTCTTCATTTACTTCTGCTGTTATTATCTTCCCACAATACTCCACTCTTAATTTTTTCATTTGGTCAAACTGCAAAAAAAAAAAAAAAAAAAAAGAGTAACTTTTAGAACATAAACATAAACATTTGGTCAAATTGCAAAAAAAAAAAAAAAAGAGTAACTTTTAGAACATAAACAGAAATACTTTAGAACATAAGCATATAATTTAGAACATGAATATAATTTAGCATATAAGTATAAATAAATATAATAAACCATAATATATCTAAACAATAACCAAACCAAACCACAACACTAAAACCATAACACCAAAACCATAAACGAAACTAATTTAAAACATGTATCTTATGTTTTAAACTTACATTGTCTAATTCTAGTCCCGAATTCCATTGTTTTACAGATTCTCCTTCATATGTTTCCATGTGCTTCAACAGGAACACTCCACAATCATGTTTGTTCTTATTGCTCTTCCATGACATACTCAAGTTTCTTGTTTTGAAGGAGGATACAAAGTCACTCTTTATATTTGAGTCAATTGAGTGAACGAAATCAGCAAATGCATTCAACTGAAAAATTGGATAAACTTTAGAACATATAAGGTAAACTTTAGAACATAAAGAAAAACTGTAGAACATATAAGGCAAAAGTTAGAACAAAAGTATAATTAAAAAAATGTAAACTTGATGTCTTACCATTAATCTATGGTAATTTCCATATTTATTGTGAAAAGGAATATTTGGTGGAAGAAATCTGTTGTCAATCAAATCAAATGTTCCTTCCACAAAGTTGACACACAGCAAATAGTAGTGATCTAGTAAAACGACCGGGAAGAAAACCTAATAGATAAACAGAATTAGAACATAGATAAGCAAAATTAAAACATAAGCATGCATTTTAGAACATAAGCATATAGATTAGAACACAAGCATATAATTTTTATAACATGTAGTTTAGAACATAAGTAAGTAGTTTAGAAGATAAATAAGTAGTTTAGAACATAAGTAGATACTTTAAAACATAGATAAAAATAATTAGAACATAAACAAAACCAATAATTAGAACATATAATAAGAAAAAAGTACAACATAATAAGATACCAAATTACCAATTGAATGCTTTTGAAGCTTGTTACTTCGGTCGTTGTCATTTCTTGTTGCATTCTATCAAACAAAGCCTTCATTCTATCATCTTGCCTTTCATTTGATTTGAAGTATTTTTCTGTACAACGTATGAGCTGAAAAAGAAAAAGAAATTAAAACATAAGTAATTAGAACATAGGTGCATAGTATAATCTATATGAGAAACAAAAAGAATCTACTCTTAGAACATAGTTATAATTTTAAGTTCGAAAACATACATAGCATTCAGTACTGAAAAAGAATCTACTCTTCTTGTCTACACCACGTCTTTTATTTTCAAAATTCAATAGGCAAACATAAGCATCCACAACATTGTTCAACATGTGCTTATCTTCTATGAGACTATGAATCTCATCTCTCGTAATCGTTGTCCCCATGTTATCAGCATACAAAAGCTCCCTAAAATCAGAACAATAAAATCAGAACATAAGCATGTAGTTTAGAACATAAGCATGTAGTTTAGAACATAAACACATAATTTAAAACATAAGAATATAGTTTAGAACATAAGTACCTATTTTAGAACATAAGCATATAGTTTTACACATGTACTTTATAACATAATCTCGTAGCTTAGAACACGCAGTTTAGAACATAAGAATGAAGTTTAGAACATAATTTATAGCTTAGATCATAAGCATATAGCTTAGAACATAAGCATATAGCTTAGAACATAAGCATATAATTTTAAAGTTTTAAAGTCTTACTTATTATCTCCTTGAGCAAACGCATACTCAGCTACCTTTCTATTGTCCACATTCTTGAAAAGTTTTTCATGTTCAACCATGAAAGGTGAACGCAAGTACATTGGAAGCTTATCCTTTCCTCTTTTTTTCCGTGTCTTTTCTTCTCCTTTTTCTTCTCCTTGTTTCCTACTTAATTCAATTAAAAAATATCACATAGATAACAAAAACCATAACTAAATCAAACGAAAATTTATTGATAACAAAAACCATAACCAAATCAAACCAAAATTTATTATTACCAAGTTCTAAATTAAAATTTAACTAAACCATAACCAACATTTGTTTTAAAGTTTACAAAATGATTACCCTTTCTTGTTCTCATTTTTTTCTTCTTTGTTCTTCTCTTCATTCTTGCTTCCTTCATTTTCTTTCTTCTCCTCTTGATTCTCCTCTTTTTCCTCCTTTTTCTTCTTCCCCTTTTCTTCTCTCTTCTCCTCTTGGATCTCCTCTTTTTCCTCCTTTTTCTTCTTCCCCTTTTCTTCTCTCTTCTCCTCTTGGATCTCCTTTTTTTCCTCCTCTTTCTTCTTCCCCTTTTCTTCTTTCTTCTCCTCTTGCTTCTCTTCTTTTTCCTCTTCTTTCTTCTTCTCCTTTTCTTCTTTCTTCTCCTCTTTTTCCTCTTCTTTCTTCTCCTCTTTTTCCTCTTCTTGCTTCTCCTCTTCATCCAATGTAGGTGGATGATCTGGATTTAGAAAAGCACAATTTAGAACATTTGCTGTCACTTCTTCGTAAGTGAGTTCTGCTTCATTATCTTCTTGATTTTCTGGGACATCAAACCATAAGTAGAAACAATAAGGACACAACATAGAAATAGTTGGAAAAAATTTAGAACATTAGAAATAACTAGAATATAACCAGAAAAATTTAGAACACAAGAAGTAACTTTAGAACATAACTAATTTACAACATAATTATATTATTTAGAACATATGCACATAATTTAGAACATAATCATACAATTTAGAACATATGCACATAATTTAGAGCATAACTAATTTCAAACATAATCATATTATTTAGAAAATATGCACATAATTTAGAGCATAACTAATTTAGAACATAATCATATTATTTAGAACATATGCACATAATTTAGAACATAATCATATTATTAGAGCATATGCACATAATTTAGCACATAATCATATAATTTAGAGCATATGCACATAATTTAGAACATAAGAAAGTAGTTTAAAACATAAGCATCTGATTTAGAAAAAATTTAGAACATCAGAAATAACTTTAGAACATAACAGAAAAAATTTATAACATAAGAAGTAATTTTAAAACAAATCTAGTAATATTATTTCAAAAGAAAAAAGTTTGAAAATAATGTAAAACTACCAACTGCTGGTGAGGGGGTCAATAACTTGAAACTTGGAGGAGTTATATCAAAAGGTTGCTTCTTTTTTGGAGGAATTGGGGTTTTTGGTGACTCCTCATTCCTTTTCTCTTTCTTCTCAATTTTTTCCTCCTCGTTTCTCTCTTTTCTGTACTGCTCTTTTTCTTCTTCTTTTGATCCCAAATCTTCATAGCAATTACACCATAAAAATTAAGTATTATAGCAAATAGCAAAAAATAATTAGAAAATAAAAAGTAACTTTAGAACATAAGAAATATATACAATTAGGAGACAACCTAGAAATAGTTAGAATATAAAAAATTAAGAATTAACTTTAAAGCATAACCAGAAAAAATTTAGAGCATAAGAAGTAATATTAGAACATATCTAGTAAATATTAGTACATAAAAAATGAATTTGAAAATAATGTGAAATTACCAACTACTGGTGAGGGAATCAACAAGTTTTTGTCTTTATTCTCTTCATTTCTCTCTTCTTTGTTCTTATCTTTTTCCTCTTCCTTTGATCTCAAATCTGCTTAACAATTAGAACATAACTAATTTAGTACATAACTAATTTAGAACATAACTAATTTAGAACATAATCATATAATTTAGAACATAAGCATGTGATTTAAGCGCATGTTTTAGAACATAAAAAAGTACTTTAAAACATAAGCATCTAATATAGAACATAAGTATAATTTGGAAATTAAGCATGTACATGTGAAATTACCAACTGTCGGTGACTTTGGTGACCTTGTTTCCTCGAATTTCTTCCATGCCTTATCCATAACCATATCCAATTCTTCAATAAATGCCGGTTCATCGAAGACATGTTGATCTTGGCTGAGTATAGAAGGGCTTTTCTTTTCTTCTTGGTTCACGAATGTCTATAAAATAAGAAATTATAATTTAGAACATAATATGCATAATATTTATATAAATTTATTATACTTTAGAACATAAGCTGAAAATACTTTAGAACACAACCAGAAAATACTTTAGAACATAATTATAATACCTTTGTTGTGTACTTGCACCATATGTTGTCTATGAGATGTTGCATTTTTCCTGTTGTTTCTTCCTCAACAAAAAGATCTTTTGCTTGTTCTAACATGCCATACATCTCTTTAACATTCGAGGCAAGTGTTTTTGCCAAATCTCCAAATTTGCTCAAAAAGCCCTTCATTAGAACACAAAAATATTTTAGAACATAAAGGACATAACATGGATAATTTAACAGAAAAGGATTAAATGGAGCATAAAATATAATTTACAATATAAACTAAATCATACCATCATGTCATTTCGAGAAGTTGTAGAACTAGAACCTATTGATGATTTTTCCATTCTCTTCTCTTTTTCCTTTTGTTTTGGTTGTTTCTTTTTTCCTTTTGGTGCCTTCTAGTATATAAATTATAAAATTTAGAAAACAACAACATAAAGTGTAGTGTTTAAACATAAACATATACAAATATCATACCACAATTGATTCCATTCTTTCCAAGAGTTTTCCATATCCAAATCCATGATCTTTTTCAAACTTATATCTCACTTGAATCCTTTCCTTTGTCCACACCGAAATTAGTGGACATTTTCTTGGTTTTTCTAACCCTCCTCTTTGTAGACGATCAAAATAGAATACCTATTTAGTACATGTTAAGAATTAATTAGAATATTTTTCACACATTTTCAACATAACAAGAATAATATATATACATAATGGTAAGAATTTAAAACTTACCATTAGAAAAGGTAAAGGACCTGTAAAGTAAGAATTTCCCTTCTTCCATACACTTACAGAATCTTTCAAGTGCTCAATCACAAATGTGCACCAATCCAATTCAGCAATTTTCTTTACATCCATACAACTATACAAGAATTTAATGTATAGTTGTGGGTTGTTTGTTGATCGAATGCAACAATTGACAACACATACCACAAAGTTCCAAAGAAATTCATCAGAAACTGATTTTTCCTTCTTCAATTCTTGAATTCTGTCAATCAATCTCTTGTTGGTTGGACTTCCCTTTTAGAGGTAAAAAAAAACATATAAATTAAAACCTATGGAGATAATAGATCTATTTTAAAGCAAAAAACACTTTAGAACATAAGCAAAGCACTTTAAAACATACAATTTATAACATAAAATTCATACTTTAGAACATAAAATTTAAAACATAACCACATTATATCATCATACTTTTTTGAGGCCAAACTTGCTTCTCCAAGCTTTTAGAAACTTGCTCCATTTCAGATTTGACTCATCATTTGGTTGCTCAATCCTTTTGCCTCCCAATGGCAACCCATAAGCCAAATGAACATCAATTGCCTCCAAAAAGATTTCTTGTTTTCTCTTTGGTAACATCAAACAACATCTCTCCGTGTCAAAATTCGTAACCAAGTTTTCTGTCAACCTAGAATTATAATGAAAAATGTAAGATTTAAAGCACAATACAGCTATATTTAGAATATAATAGTCAATCTTTAGAACATAGAAGATTAAAACATTTAGTATAATATTTAAACTTTTGAACATAATTTAGAACATTATATAATAAAAAAAGTCTATTTTAGAACATAATAAACATACATTAGAACATAACAAAAAATTAATTTAGAACATTAGTGTATAGCAATTCAAACATGAGAGTTCATAATTTTAGAATACAAGAAGTAACTTTAAAACATAAGTAATTTACAACATAATCATATTATTTAGAACATATGCACATAATGTAGAACATAATCATACAATTTAGAACATATGCACATAATTTAGAACATAGCTAATTTCGAACATAATCATATTATTTAGAACATATGCACAAAATTTAGAGCATAACTAATTTAGAACATAATCTTATAATTTAGAACATTAGTGTATAGCAATTCAAACATGACAAATCATAATTTTGAACATAACATTGATAATACTTATGATTTTAGAATATGATTTTAGAACATAACATTCTACTACTTACGTAGAATTAATATGGATTGGTAAATCCAATTCCAAAAAGCCTCCAAAACCAATGTTCCAAATAGCTTGCTTTTGTTTTTCCGAAAGATTTATCAACACATCCTTCATGAATTGAGTAGGAGGTACTCTTTGATAAGGTTGCCTCTTAACTAGTTTATCTTGCTCATTAGCTTCTACTACTTGGACATCCTCACCATCTTCTTCTTTTTCAATCTTTCTTTTCTTCTTCTTCACATCCTCACCATGAATAGATAAACATAATTAGAACATAAATAAGCAAAATTAGAACATAAGCGTGCACTTTAGAACATAAAAATAAAGATTGTAAAGATTAAAGAGTATTATTACCTGAGTTTGATTTTTTTTATTGATTTTTTGTTCCTCCTCACTATCATCTTCCATCTCCTCTTTTTCATCTTTCTCTTTCATCTTTACATCACCCTTATTATCATCCTCACCATCATCTTTACTATCATTATTCTTGTCATCATCCTCTACATTATTACCCTCTTCTTCTTTTTGATCTTTTTCTCTTCCTTCCTTTTTTTGCAATTTTCGAGGTGGTTGAAGCCTTGTTGGAAGTTTTCTATGTCTTATAGCAACACTTTTACTTTCAATATGCTTCTCAAATTCCGATCTATCAATTACTTCCGCTTCAACGTTTTCAACTTTCCTTTAAAAACAATTAAAAATAATTAGAATACAACTAACATTAAATAGAGTGCAAATATAAAGGGATAAGATGAACATAAACTATAATGGATACATATTAGAACATAATACAAATCTTCAGAACATAAGAGAAAATTTTAGAACATAATGGAAAACTTTAGAACATAATGGAAAACTTTAGAACATAATACAAATCTTTAGAACTTAAGGGAAAACTTTAGAACATATTGGAAAACTTTAGAACAAAATTTAAAACATAATAGGTAAAGTTTAGAACATTAGTTTAGTTACCTTTTTCTTACATAAGTAATTTCTTCTTCTTGTATATTAGTAACTCCTCCTTCTGATTTTGCTTCATTTTGGCCTTGCATTTTGCTGCAATTTTAAGAAATAAAAAACATTAGTAACATTCCAACATTATTATTATATTTTTGAACATAGGAATAATTTAAAATATGCTGAAAAATAGTTTAGAACATGCTAAAAAAGAGTTTAGAACATGCTGGAGAGTGAAAAACCCAAAATAGAATGAGTAAACTAGAAATTTAAAAGACAAATGAAACAGAAACATGATAAGGTTTGATTGAGTTTATTTTCAGCCCATGTTCTAAATTATTTCAACCTATGTTATAATTTTTTCCTATGTTCCAAATTTTTCTACCTATGTTCTAAAGTTTATTTTCAGCCCTGCAATCACAAGTTCACTACCAACAACCCCTAACCAATTAGCTGCTGCTGCATAAATCAACCACCACACTACAACCCCTACAAACAGGGGCAATCGCACCAACATCACCAATTTTGAAAAAAAGTTTGTGAATTGGGCATGACAGAATTTTATATTGTACACTATATCTGATTGTTCTGCAAAACCTTTCAGAACTAATTAATCTTCAGTCTGACATCTGACAAATGTTTTACATTATTAAATCAAATCCCATGTAAATGTAATTTCATCTTCTCAGGCTTCTCTGTTATTTTGTCCATTTTATAGCTAAAAACCAAATCCTACTAAATTAATAGATTATGTAATACTAAGTACTGTAAGGACTTAGAGGGTCAGAGCCCACATTTTTGGTGTAGTGGGAGAGGGTTTTATACTTTTACAGTTTTTATTTACTCTACGAAGTACTATATGCATTGTTCTTTTAGGTTAGCCAGGCTAGCCGCTATCGAAAAAAATCAGCAAAAATCGAACACTAAATTCGAACTATAGATCCAGAAAAATAAGAAAAAATAGAACATAGAGAATAAGCCAGATTTGTTTTTAGACATGACTAATTGATGCAAGCAGAATAAGTAATGCCAAGTTGTTCAAGCTATGCTTGCTCATTAATCGTCATACCACCATATGACAACAATAGCCACCATCCATACCACCATATGCAACAAAATCTTCATACAAACATGGCTTCTCCTCTCAATGACAACAATAGCCACCAAATCAAGGCAACATGTACAGCAATCCCGGTCACTCGTATTGTGTCCATTGGTAATCCAAAAGATGACTCAGACTCACTACTCATCAAACTCAAAGTCGATTTCAAGCCATTAAATAACATTGACGGAAGAGTGTTATCACACATATCCATCAACAACAAATACCAGATACATATCCATCAACAAGAAAAAAAAACAGTGATTTTAAGAAATACTGGACATTCATATTCATAGCTATAATTTCGCTTACTAACGAAATCGAGCATTTAGCAGACATTTTAAAAAAAACGCAAATATCAACTCACGAAATATCAAAAACAAATCAAAAAAACCATAAAAATCGAAAACAGAAAAACCATTAAAATCGAAAAAATCATCGAAAAATCGAACTAAAAAAAACATAAAAACGCAAATATCAAATCACGAAATCGCAAAATCAAATCAAATAGTCGGAAAACATAAAATCGCAAAAATCAAAACAATAAATCGCAAAATGTACTTGAACAACATGCTAAGTTCATGGAAATTTGAACAAAATCGAAAAAAAAAAACGCAAAATCAAATCAAAAAATCGGAAAACATAAAATCGCAAAAAGCAAACCAAAAAATCGCAAAATCTACTTGAACAACATGCTAAGTTCATGGAAATTTGAACAAAATCGAAAAAAAAAACATACCTGAGTCGAAAATCCTTCAAATTGCAATTTCTATGGAGATTTTTGGGGGTTTGCAAAAGAGAATGAGATGAGCACGAAGAGAGAGAAAGTTAGAGGAGAGAGAAAATTTTGATCGGGTGGTAGGGCCGTAGGGGGTATGAGGAAAAATACGTGTTTTAATCTTAACCGTCTAAATTACCTTAATCCTACGGCTGAGATTGGTTCTTATATAACTAGGGTTCTTATATAAGGAGGGGTTCTTACCGGATCCCTCCCCTATATATATATATATATATATATATATATATATATATATATATATATATATATATATATATATATATTATTCTTATTGAAGAACAAGTTAAATTATAAACAATTATCATTCTAGATTTCTAGTATAAAAAATAGGATATTTTGGATTTTAACACCTGACAAAAGGCTGAAAATGGTTTTTAACACCCCCCAAAAAAAAACTTTTATTTTAACACCTCCCAAAAATATAAAAGTTGGAAGTTAACACCAGTTAACGATTTCCGTCACGGAAATTTAACGTGGGTCCCATAAATTGGCTTCAACTCTCCTTCGTTTTCAATTTTTTACGAAACCCACCTTCGTGGCTGCCATCCCATTTTTTCTTCTTATTCCTCCCTTCATCTTTTCTTCGTCTTCTTCCTCCCTTCATCTTCATGGCTGCCATCCCAAACTCTTTCCTTCGTTCTTGCCCACCCTCCCCTCAACTGCCACCCCTTCCCTCCCCCCTCCCTTTCCCCCACCCCTACGCTGCCAACCGAACCCACCCCCCTTCCCTTTCCCCGTTCTCGCAACCAAATCAGCTCCTCTCCAAATACCAGCCCACAATCGCAACCCCTGCAGCCACCTCCTCACTCAAACCGCAAAAAATCAATTCCCAACATCAATTCCCGAAATCAGAGCAAATCGCAGATCCATCGAACCTCGTCTAGAAATCAATTTAAGTTTGCCGAAAAAAGTTACGGTGTGGTGGTTTAGGGGTTAGGGTGGCCGAAAAGGTTAAGGCGGGTCGATTCGTTAGGGTTTGGAGCAAAGTGTTGCAGAAGAGTGGTGGTAGTGGTGGTGGTTGCGGCGATTCAGATCTTTGATTGTGGTTTCGGTGTGGTGGCTTGGGTCGGGGCAGCAGGGGAAAAGGGAGAGGGTTGGGTTGCGTTTGTGGGGAAAAGGGGTGGGATGGGTTCGCCGGTCGTCGGTCGGGGGAGGGAGCTGGGTGGCTAACGGGATGGGGCAAGGTTGGTTTCTTGGGTGGTTGATTTAATTTTGGTGGCCGGTCCCCAGTTAACATGTTTGCTGGCTGCGAAGGCTTGGTCAGTAGCCGTACAGGGCCCTTTATGGGCGGCGGAATTGGTGGTAAAAAAAATGGAAGTTCTCAGTCGCTTTGTTCTCCAACGAAGGAGAAGATGAACCGGTGTTGAATTTTTATTTATTTTTTGTATGGTTTGATTTATGAGCACCAAAAATCTGTAAATCTGTAAATTATGAGCACCAAAAATCTGTAATGGATAAAATCAATGAAATGAAGGTTCAGAGAGGAAGTTTCGTGTTTTGCTGGGTGAAAATTGAAGTTGAAGCCAATTTGTGGGACCCACGTTAAATTTCCGTGACGGAAATCGTTAACTGGTGTTAACTTCCAACTTTTATATTTTTGGGAGGTGTTAAAATAAAAGTTTTTTTTTGGGGGGTGTTAAAAACCATTTTCAGCCTTTTGTCAGGTGTTAAAATCCAAAATATCCTAAAAAATAAGGATTTTGTTACTATATATACATGTTGTCCTCATGAAAACTTTTTTTTTTTAAAATTTAAAAATAAACACTTCTTATTAATTTTCCCTTGTTAGTTGGATTGAAAAAATTCTTGTGCAAAATGTTATGTACATATTATAGATGGCTTAATAATTTCACCAAACTATTTTTTTTCTTTCTTATTTCAAAATAAAAGTAAGTTATTTGATTTTTTTTTAATCACGAATATATATACAGTAAATCTTGTTTAAAAGTATTTTTCTAATTAAATCCAATAAAAATTATAACTACCATGGGGCATGGATGATCCAATTATTTTAAAGCATGTGCATGATATCTACTATAGGGGATTATTAACTAATAGTGTCTGGATTAATTAGTGTCATAATAATTATGGACCATATTATTGCTATTGCATGCTGCGAGAACGATAATTCAATTTCATGACTATTAATTGCATCAATGCATTGAGCATAATTAGCAAAGATTGGAGAAATTGCAAAAAAGAATGAGCTAAACGAACATCATATCGAAGTACCAAATATGAACTAAACAAACATCATATCGAAATACCAAATATGATATAAGAAATTGCAAAAAATTATGAACTAAACGAACATCATATCGAAATACCAAATATGAATTAATCGGCCATTCAAGCGAGTCTACATGCAATGCAAAAATATTTATTTCCTACACTCTTGACTACAATTATTACTTGACCTTAATACATCACGCTTAATAATTGTCCAAAGAAATCATACAAACAAAGTTTGCTTTAATTAATAAAGCTTACACTAATAAAACTAATCAAGAAAAACATAATACTACGTCCCTATAATATATCTAAAAACTAGTAAACATGGATGATTATCATCAAAATGATCAAGAACTTGAATAATCTTGTAATTGTTTGATTTCCATACCTAAAATAATAATAATTTGTTAGCTAGCTTAGATCAACAGCTTGAATAATCACGTACAATTAATAATGACGAGCATATATATTTTCAATTCCATGAGATTCTTGACCATCCACTTCGATTATCTTTAAATCTTGGTCTATAGCCCTTGGAGGCGGCGAGTTCACGACAACTATGCTCAGCGACACTACAAACATCGTAGTAAAGAGGACCTAAACACTCAGCCATGGAGAGGTTGTAAGGTTCGACGTGAGCGTGGTCATTAGCGTCCCTGTAATACTTATCGAAGTCGGCCTCAAAGAAATAATGAGGGATACCCGCCATTATTGTTGAGTTCTTCTACTTGTTTTTATGTGAAATGACTTAATTAAGGAGGAAAGAAATGAAATGAAGAAGATTACTAGCTATTAGGAAGAAATTGCAGGGATTTTATTACATGAACATTTGGTTATAATTATATTGTTGCATGGGTATTTATAATATAGATAGATGGATAGGGTTACATTTTTAGGTCAACTTACGGCTACAATAATCTAGGTTTAGGAAGGCAAAGAATATCTTGTTTCATTTAGGGATTAATTAGGCCTTTCTAATTTTCGCTAATTGGTAAATTAATTAAATATTAGTATTTGATAATAAGAAATCAGATTGTGATGTAGTTACTAATAGTATTATTCAAGAAAAAAATGTAGTAACTAATAAATCCTATATGATTTTTTAAAGATAAATCAACAAAGATAGTGAAAGTCAAATGTGTGATTATATAGTCTAGAAGTCAACTGAGTGCATCTAATTATTATCTTAAAACAATCATTAAATCATTAAAAGAGTGTCGTTTGCATTATTGATAGCATTTATTTGGTATACGGTGGAATTCACCATTATCACAATTGGGATAATATGTAATCGCGTATTATAAATTTATAGAGAGTGTTTAAAGTTAGAGTTTCAAAACTATTACATAATACTCATATTGTAATAGAGTTAAAAATAAAAAACAATTTCTATTATACACACGAGGATGTGTCATAGACTCTTGGCGACACGGGGACACGGCCCATGTTTACTTGACCAAAATGAAAAACAAAACAAAATCAAGAAAAACTCTTGTGAAAATAAAGAAGAGATTTTAGAGAGAAATGGGGGCAGCAAGCAAGGTGGGAGACTGGGCATTCAAGGGGTTTACGGCAACACTGGGATTGGCAACCATCTATCTCACCACCACTTTCTCCGTTAATGTTTACAGGGGTCTTTCTTGGCATAACGCCCAATCGGTATTTTCTCCTCTCCTTATTTTAAACCCTATCAATTTTCCCTTTTTTGTAGATGCACTTTCAAACCCTTTTCTGCTAATTTCTTGTTTGTTTGATAAACATCTTGAATTTTTCTGGGTACCCTTTTAATTTGGATATAGTAGTTTCAGCAATTTTAGTTTTGATTCAATGTAATGTTGCCATTTATCGAAATATCTTTCTAGTTTCTGGAAATTTTGAATTTTTTTTTCAATTTTAGATTTGGGTAGTTTTGTCAAAAAAAAAAAAAAAAAAAAAATTGGGTAGTTGATTAATTCATGAATTGCGAGATTAGCTAAGTAATCATGATCATACGGAATATGAGTTGGGTTTGTATTGCCCAATTTGCATAAGAAATTTGCTTAGCTAGAGTTGTGCAAGACTTTCTGGTTTGTGAAATTGTAAGTTAAGCTTCTGTACTATGTAGAATGACACTGTATTTTGTATGAAAAAATGTTAATTTTAGGGCTTAATTCCATTTGTTGAATTATAGCCTATAATTGGAATAAGGGCTTGTTTATGTGAGGGCAGATCATCAAAAATGTAATCATACAAGGGTTGCAAGCTTACTTTGTAATGAATAACAACTGGTACTATGTCATTTGCTCCTCTTAGGAAGATTTAAGGACTTCAATTCGTTCCGTTAATTTCCAAGGTTCTTGTCACTGCAGAATGTGCTAGAATTCTGTTTTCATAATTATGTATATGGTTGTGTTCTCCTAATTCTTTTGGCTTTCATTGCCAGACCTAAGACATTTACTGTGGTCTGTGGCTAAATAGGTCTTTTTAAAACAAAAAAAAGAACTTTCTAGGAATCTGATTCTGGAGTACGGGCTTGTGGATTTGATAATTATTCGAAGATGAGAGTTGTTAATGATTATTATGAATTTGGGCTCAGCCTAGGAGATTGATTTGGCTGTATATTTCAAATGGAAAAATCAGCTGTTTTGATTGCATTTTGTTTGTACTCACCACTCATTGATGGCATTGCTAGTAATCATCTCTGCAATAAGTTGTACTTAACAAAATAGAAGTTAAGCCATATCTAATTGTTAGAGCTTTGCAAAAAAAACTTTTTATTTGAGATTTTTCCCTAGACTACCAGACTGTATTCAACTTAGCTGTGAATAGCAGGAGTGTTAGAAAGAATTCAATCATTTTAATATCAGTAATGAGGCATTTGGCTGCAAGGAATTTCTTTCTTCTGGTATTTGGTTCACAGTTCTTTTCTGGATCAAATGACATCCTTCCACTTTTAACTGACTAGTGGAATTGTGAATTTTGGCAGTCACTGGTTAAATTATGCAAAAGTTTAAGTGGAATTGCTGAATTTTCTTCATGAAACTTAATAAGTAGAACATAGAAGAATGTTCAGAGAGTGCCTGTTTGCTGTACAATGTTGTTGGTAAAACCTTCGTGATCTGTTCTGGAAAGTTGTGCACATTCACATTAGTTATTTTTCCAGTACAACCAAATTTTCCTTGGTCTTTTATTCCCTTCATGATGACATAGTTGATACAAGTCCTTGCCATTTCTTGATTGATGTCCTGGCTGTGTGATTCCTCCTTCTTGTTGTTTATTGCTTCGTATTATTTTCCTTATACTTTTGTTTCAAAAGCATACGACGCCCTTTAAGCCATTTTATCTGAAGTAAAATGAGTTGAAACATACTTTAGTATTTAATTCTATGGTGTCCAAGTATATGGCAGTGGCTGTGTGATATCATTAGTTTTGGGTTTCAACTTCCTTTTATCTCCCTTCTTAACCTCTCCATTTCGCTTTTCCATTGTGAAGAGTCATCTGATCTCTCACAAGTTCCAAGTGAAATTTGCAGTTAGTATTCTCATTGTGATTTAAGACCATGTTATGATGTGCATAGCTCTTCTCATTTAGACATGTGAAATCTCTCTTGTTAAATGTATACTGCAGATGTTGTGATTGGTATATCCTTTCAAGTTTTTGGATTAGAGGAATTAAATTCTGAAATTGTGTAAGTGCTGGAGAAAACAACAGTCTACTCTGTTTTTAGTATGGACTATGGAGTAACTACTATTCACTGGAAAAGCTTTCAGACACTAGACACTAGATGAGTGTTGCATTTCTTTTGAATATTGAGCCCATCCTTGATCATTGTTTTGGAAGATGTCACAATTCATGTTAATCTCTGATTTATTTTCTGCAGAAATTGAACGAGGAAGAGCAAAATGATCAGAAAAATGCGGCCTGAAATTTTGTAGTTTGCCATCACATGCTGAATAAACACCCTTTTGTTTTATGCAATATGTTTATTTTTTTATATTTTTGATAAAGAATACATGTTAGACAAGTCATATGCACAAATCTCAAAAATTACTTGGTAGGATTCTGAAACAGTGTATTGCAAACTTTGTGCTTCATGTATGGCTTCTTTTTGAATGTAAAATGATATATTTGCACTGAGAAACTTGATTAGTAAAGCTATGATTTGCAGCTGATTCAGTTTGGTTTACACCATCCAAGTCACATTTAAATTCCAGGATTGTACAGGTTTAACCAAACACCAACATGCTATTTACAGTCACGGCCTTTTGCTCACAAAGATACCACCATCTTTTTTGCATCCATGATTTATTTGCTTATTTTCATTGGATTTGCTGGCGTTGTGGCGAAGTAGTAAACCCGACTTAAAAAGGAAAAAGAAATACGCTACTGTACTTGTTTGAGTCCAACATTAAGTGAAAAAATTAGAGACAAAAGTTGGTTAACTGTTGTTGTTTCTTTTATGATTTATGACAACTGCGAAAGCAGAATACTCCATATAACATTAACAATAGGAAAGAAAATACTGGTAGTATTAGCTATCTCATAACCATGTTGCACCTGATCCCTACCTACTTTGGAGACATGCGCAAATTTCAAACCTTCCTATTTGATATCTTGTACTTCCCCTTTTGTATCAAATTACACGATTGTGCTCCCTTTGAAGTGTTTGAACTAGAAACCCCTTTTGTATCAAAATACACAGTGAAAGCCCATAATACACACTTTGATCACTAGATCAACTTTTTTGCTTTATAATTATGCTGCAAAGAATTATTATAACCAAATTTTCTTAAAATTTGTCCCCGCCTAACTCCGTCAGTGCCTCTATCGATGACAATGATAGAGTTGGTGGAAAGGCCCAACCTATCCCTGTTCTACCATTTTCTTTTTCCAAGAACCATCAACTTGAATGATAGTGGGTTGGAAGTGGTGGAGGGCAGTCCGATCATGACCTAATGTTGCGACGAGAAAACACGGTAGAAAATTCGAGCTTTCATCTAGGCAATAATGGTTATGAAACTTTATTAACAGTCTTTTTTCAATTAATTGGGTTAATACTATTGTTGTAACGAGCTTCACATTTCTTTATTCATATCGTTAGTCGAAAAATCAATTTTGATTTGCCACCTATACAAAAAAATATAGTTTTTGAACCATAATAAACTTGAGACCAGTTTCAAATGAGTCATATTGGTGTACAAAACTAAGTTTTCATTAATCTCTAACAGGAAAGACATAATCAAATTTGATTCAAGAGAGGTAAAAGTAACAACAAATGAATACAACGGTGTACATGTAATATACCCCCGTTCCATTTTAACCCTTTCAAAAATCACCCACTTATATAGTTATATAACCCGACCCGTCTAATAAACCGAGTCTAATTAGCACCAAGAAGAAGAAGAAAAAAAAAAAAACCAAAACCTTATTAGTATATTTTGATACAAAAGGACCCCTGTTAAATGAGATTGGAGTAACAGATTAAATGATGTATTGAAAATGGACAGGCCAAAGCCCAGACCCAACAAAACATTATAGCTACAAAGCCCAAAAATCCCCGTCACTCAGAACCCTAATTTCCCCCCACAAAACCCTATAACCCTAACTCCTTTCTCGCCCTCCTTCATTTCTCTCTGCCGCACAATCCCCAAACCCCCTGCCTCCAAGGAGAGAGTGAGAGAGTGAGTAGAGAGAGAAAAAAGCTTCAAACCTCCAACTATGGCGACTCCAGCCCCAACTCCAGTCCACTCAGTGCAATGCTTCGGTCGCAAGAAGACCGCCGTCGCAGTAACCTACTGCAAAGAAGGCCGAGGTCTAATCAAGATCAACGGCACTCCAATCGAGCTCGTTCAACCTGAGATTCTTCGTTACAAGGTCTTCGAACCAATCCTTCTTCTCGGTCGTCAACGCTTCAATGGCGTCGATATGAGGATCCGTGTCAAAGGAGGAGGTCACACTTCTCAGATCTACGCTATTCGTCAGAGTATTGCTAAGGCTCTTGTTGCTTACAACCAGAAGTTTGTCGATGAACAGACCAAGAAGGAGATCAAGGATATTCTTGTCAGGTATGATCGTACTTTGCTTGTTGCTGATCCTCGTCGTTGTGAGCCCAAGAAGTTTGGTGGTCGTGGTGCTCGTGCTAGGTTCCAGAAGTCTTACCGTTGAAGAACATCAATGGCGGACGAGAGAGAGAAACCAGAGCTTCTTCTTTTTTTGTTTTTGGTTTGGAATTTCTACCTATCATATTCTCTGGTTTTAGGTAATGTTATGGATAATTTTTATTATTAGTGGTTTTCTGATGATTCTGAGCTCTCTTTTTCGTTAGTTTAAACCCTAAATTTTGGATTAGAAAAGTACTTAAAGTTTCAATTAATCGTCGGATTTTATATTTTCATCATTTTTATCGCAATGCTTTGGTGGTTATATGCTTTTTAATTTGTTGTTGTGTTATTTTGATTTTACTTTGAAATGTTATATTGGTATTTGATTTCTAAGTTGACTGGAAAACTGAATGGAAGTATCAATTCATTGATTTTAGGGATTAGTATGTTTGGTAATTGCTTGCTAATAGATAGCAAGTTGCAAATTATACTCATTTTGGGTTTGGGTTTGCACGCTTTCAATGAAAGTTTATGCCTAATGATATTTACCGAAGATTAATTGAATGAATTCAATGTGTGGATTATGAAAGAGTAAGGTGTTGAGGAATCATGGGCTCCATTTTTTAGCATTCTAGGATGGTCATAGACATGAATTTCAAGTGAGACATATTGATCGCCGATTAACCTTTAACAAGGTAGACTTATCTGGTTCAATTTGAGGTATAAAACTGTTAAACTAGTTCTGGATTTTATGCTTTGGGATTTCATTGTTTGTGTTGGTAGCCTTGTTCCATTCCTAATGGTGTTGCCATGTAGCCTAGTGTCTATTATTGCTAGTATCTCTTATGTTCTCTTAAGAGCTTTCCATGTTTTGTACCTCGACAATCTAGTAATTATTGCCTTCAGAGGCTATAGATTGTTAATCATTGTGTTGTCTTCAGTTACAAACGTATTCAACCTCCATGTGTTGTAGGCTGACTATCTAGTTATTCGCTTAATTTGTCCTAAGAACTTGTATTTTGTACGCTGAAAATCTAGTTCTTGCCTTATGACTCTATTGGGCTAATTTTATCTAATATACATCAATATCATTTGTGAGCTTTTGTTTAGTGTATTCCTCAGAGAAGCAACAAATTTAAAAGTGAATAGCTTGTTTGATGTATATACAGTGAAGAAGGGATGTGTTCAATTTATAGGAAGTACTTATTTTACCTTGTCTTGAACCAATTTACCCTTACTTTGCATTGATTTGTGATAATCTGAAGCGAATGATTATTGATCCTATAAACGAGTTCTGTAATCATTCTCATGACTAGCATGAATGTATTGTTAAATTTTTGTTCAGATCTTAGTTTTTCCTCTCTAGTCAAATAAGTAGATAACCACACTTTGTTTACACACAGCAGACCTTTTTGATCTCGTAAAGGTCAAAGCAGAGACTTGAGCCAGTTCAAACTTATTTTTCTAGACTGTTAGCAGACAGCTCAGCTTGCATCGAAAATTTCTCCTCTAACTTAGCTTGTGTTTTTTATCATAATAATACAACTAGGGTTGTAATTGAAGCAAACTGGACTAGTGTGCTCAACTCCTAAGTTAAGCAAATTTCTTCAAGGTTACTTTAAGGGCTTTGAATTGTAGAGCTCAATTGCGTAAATTAACCCTCATTCTATACTAGGGCTTTGAATATTACATCGTAACACATCGCAACAAGACTCTGTATCAAATTTGCCATGAATTAGACAGTAGTTGTATCAAATAATGAACAAATACGAGTAGTATATGACTAGAGCGCGATCTAGGCCAAGGGCAAAAGAATCTTTTCCTGGCTTTTTGATGAATTGTGTTGTGGTATGGGTATCTGTCTCGTGGAAAATCGTGACCTACCATTTAATGAAGACTTGAAGAGGGTTGTGGTCTAGGCTTGTGCTTGTAATTTTCCAGGTTTGTAGCCGTGGTTCAGGATGTTCTACAAGTCTTGCAAGCACATGTTCTATAGGAAGCGAGGCCCTGCAGTCTAAATGCAATTGGTCTTGTGACCTCTCTTCTTTCCCCAAACTTCTAAATTATGGTTATGAGTCTTATTGACAATTCGAACATATTATACGTGATTATATTTTCGGAGCGTGAATTGCTTGTAACCAAAACATATTTGACAATGAGCTATTTCACGAATGAACCTTTTATTGAATGAATTGTGCAATTGATGTCGATCATGAAAGTTTGAATATTTGCTTGTTACGACTGTTACAAGTTGTGAAATAATTTCACTGATCATGTTCTTTAAAATGGTCTTGGTGGGACAGACAAGTAAGTTGCTTTTGCAAGATTGTTAATACCTAAAGGAGTAAAGGTGCACTGGTGAGAGTTTATGCATATGGATTGTCTTCAAGGATCTTGGTTGTTGCTTTAAATAAGTAATGCAATGTGGAATTAAGACGTGATTCTAGGCTTTTATTTATGTTTGTAATTTATTTAGCATTGAAGCCTTTTTAATCATAGCTTGTTTCGAGATAAATAAGATAATATGAGGAGGCCGAGAAAAACAAGCTGTTATAATCTCAATTTAATGTCACATTATTTGACCTACCAATGTGACAACAATTTTTTGTAACAGCATAATGCACTTGAGACCTCTCCCAAATGAGTCATACAAAAGTACAGTTGCAAGGCTGATCCTCTAAATCCTGCGCCTTTCCTAGTATAGATTATTCATCTAACAAGTAGTAAGTATTAATCTCCGGCATGAAAAACATAATCAATTTTGATTCAAGGGGAGATTGAAAACCTTAATTCCTATAACAAGCATGGGTGATGGGAATTGGGGGATCGTTAAGTGAGCCATTAAATATGAGATTAGCAAACCAGTGATTTGCACCTTCAGTGTGGTGTACACCATCCCAACTCACATGTAACGCTGGGTTCTTGCAGACTGCACCATACACTGTCGTGCCATTCGATATTGCACCCTTTTGCCCACACCATACATGATCATACTTCTCATGGTACCCACAGCATACATTCATTGGGTCTGCCCATCCTGATTTGAAATAAAACAGAGAAAGTAGAACAATTACTTATTTGACAAACATAACATGTTAAATTTCCATGTTTTGGTTCAAAATGGAGTGTTTATACACGTCTAAGTCTCCAGGATCTAACATATTTGAGGTGAAAAGAAGAATCCGAGTAACTGTATATACTACATTGAGATTTATCCGGAAGCAAACAAATCTGGTAAAAAATTGAGCTTAGTGAAAACATATAAAAAGCTCATGCATACTTGATAATGTGATATAGATTGGCTTAAAACAGTTAAACTTGGTTGCTATTCATTCTTAAGTCTCATCAAAGCAAGATAGAGAAAAAGTTGTAAAGATAGCATGAGTTGATTACCTAGACTCTTTGTTTTGCTAACTAGTCCATACTTGGCAGAGTGAAGATCCACATATGTGATCGCGGCTTCAGTAAGTTGTGCCCTTAGTTTTGTAACAGCATCCTTGAGCTGCTTATTGAACTCGATAGCCATATCATTCTGCCCTTTTATGCAGCCAAATTCATCAACAAATCCGGGCTTAGGGTTTATAATGTAGAATTGGTTTACAGGCAAGCAACCAATTGGACCGGTATTATGTATCCAGAATGACCTTCCTCCTTGTTCATATAAATGCTGTAAAACAATTCAAAGGTGCATACTTTGTAAGAAAAAAAATATATATATATTTTGACAGTCAAGATAATGGTGGTGTTTTAATCTTGGAAACTTACTTGAACTGCAGAAGAAAACTGGGAAATGATGTTAGGGATGGCTGCACGAATTTGTTCATTGTTCATTGTACGGAAGGCAACAGAGAGGTCGTTCTGGCCAATGTCGAATGTGTAAAGAGCCTTTGCGAAGTCCTCTTGTCTAGGAAGCACACTTTTCTCAAAGGGACTCTGAACTGAATTTCAACAAGGAATTCATGCAATAAGCACATAATATAATTCAAGCATTATCCATCCCAAAATCCAAGCATAAACAAGATTTTACAATTTTACCTTGGTTGTAAAGATCCTTGGTTCTAGACTTGAACTGATCATGATGCCAAATTTGGACATCAAGTGAGAAAGGGCTAATCCCATACTGAAATATTGTCTCGTTTTGCCTACGAATAGTAGACCCTCCTGTTGCGAAATTAGCACCGTGGCTAAAATTTGCTCCAATCGAGTTCAAGTATGCACTCAAGTACGGAAGTCCTAACTGCTCCGCTGCAAAAAGAAACTCACATCTTTGTTAACTAATCAAAATTGAAGTATGTTGGTGATTCTAAAGTATACGAGTAAAAGAAGTTTTTAGACATGTTAATTTTGTCTAGATTTTTTGTAGCTTAATTGAAACGTACTAGGCCCTGGTTGTTTTGTTTCTCTTTCTCCTTGCAACTCAAAAATTTACCCAACTAATGCCCTGTTTACTTCACCTTAAGAAAATAATATTTAATAAAAATAATTTCAGTTCAGTGAAAATAAGTTAAGTTTGGTTAAAATGATTTCAGTTCAGGAAAATTAACTTCATTTCAGTAAAAATCAATAGCTTTAAAGAAGAAATATAATAAAAATTCAGTAAAAATAATTTAAATTCAGCAAAAATAATTTCAATTCAGTAAAATCAATTTCAGTTCAATAAAAATAATTTAAATTCAACAAAAATAATTTCAGTTCAGTAAAAATAATATCAGTTCAGCAAAAATAAGGTGGAGTAAACGGGACCTAAAAAGCAAAATGAAATTAAGAACCAAATTCTCTAACCAAATCTCATAAGTTATAAGGGGCATTTTAGGGAAATTAGTATCTAATCATGTTTATTTCCCTCTTGAATAGACTTTATTCAAATTTTAGTAAAAAACACACTCAATTTATCACATTTGCGATCTATATAAATTACTCAAAATAATATCGCATTCCCAATCCATCTAATTATTTTATCCACTACTAGTATTCTAGATACGACGTTTAACAGAGTAAGAATTTGCGGTTATTTGCCCAACCATACATACACATAATGACATAATCTATGGACTATAATTGTCACTATACAACAAGTAATTTGTAGTAATTGACCATGACAGTTAAAACACAAAAATAGCATAAGCCAACTAAATAATGATGTACAAAACAAAAATTGTTACCAATAAAATCGACGAGAACACGGCCGTCGGAATCACGACCCACCGGCTTCTTGAAGAAGGTCTGGCCGTAAGGCCACTGAATAGGCTGAAAAGCCGCTGAAATGCCACCGGTGTCTGAGTTCGAATCCCCGAAATTATACATCGCTGGGAATTTACACGGCGGCTTATCTCTCACCGACTGTCCCACCGCCACTCCCACCACCATTAAAACCACCAATACACCACCTCCTAAACACCCCATTTTTTTGTTATTGTTAGAAATGAAAGAGGGGTGATTATGGTAGTTTACTTATACTTTGAGCTTGAATAAGCCAGCTAAAAGTGAAAGTGGAATGATCTAAAATACTAGGAATTTTAGGATTTGGATTTTGGGTCTAAATTATTGAAGATATTTTGGGGAACTCGTGATTTGTTACCTTATTTTGCACCGAATAAATCAATCTAGAATTTGGCAGTGTGTTTATCCAATTATCTATTCCAAGGTGGCTCCACCTTCGACATCCAATACATGTTTTAAGGTGTGTATGTTAATTATTATTATTATTTTTATTATTTTTACTATAATTAGAAGTGTTGGAGTGAATTAATATGGAAAAAACCGAAAAATTAATTTTAATAATTTTACCTTTAGTCGGTTTGTTGTTAATGATCCCATTTTTTAATTTTTTTTTTCTAATAATCCCACCTTTATATATGAAATTCTCTTCTAATGATTTCTTATGACCGGTTACCTGTACAATGGGTTAATTTTTTTTCTTTTTAATTTAAGTGACACATTAAAAAAAATAAATTTTAAAAATACCCAGTCATCCCAACCCCACACCACCCCATCCCAATTTCCGACTACCATCCCTTCCCACCCCCTCCACCACCGGAATCTTCCCCTCTCTCGGCTCCCGCAACCTCATGTAACTGCCGCCGAATCTTCTCCGCATCAACTTGAAGAACCTCTAGAAATTCAAAAATTAATGCCGCAAACATTAGACCTCAAAAAGTCAGAAATGGAGAAATTTAGAGAAAGAAACTGTCCTTGTGAAGATGATCAAGGGTGAACGAGAGGAGCTCAGAAACGTAAGGTTGCTTTGAAGCGAGAGGAATGAGACCTGCAACTTCGTCGCCATTGTCGTCTAGTTTTGAGGACGATGACAGGGATAACGACTGCATTGATTCTGGGGAGGGAGGCGTTGTCGTTGTGTGGGTCGTGGAGAGGGCTGGGGAAGATTTCGATGGTGGTGGGGATGGGGAAGGCGGCTGCCGGAGGGTGGAGGGGGTGGGAACGGACGGTTGCGGGAATTTGGGATGAGGTGGTGTGGGGGTTTGAGTGGCTGAGGTTTTTTTTTTTTCTTTTAAATTTTTTTATTTTTTTTTTAATTTCAACCAATCACAAAGTGACACGTAGCATATTCACATATGAAAACCGGTTACCAACAGGTTAGGGACCAATAGAAAAAAGTTGCCTATAAAGGTGAGATTATTAACGGCGAATCGGTCAAAGGTGAGATTATTAGAATCAATTTTTCCTATTAATATTACTCCTTCCGTTCAACAAAGAAGGTTACGTTTGATTGATTTACACATAAATAATGAAACTAACATAGTAGAAAACAATGATTAGATGTCACATATATCAAGTACTACATATTAAAATATTGATTAACTTCAAAAATAAAATATTTGCATAGGTAATACGGAGTAAATAATTTTGTATTCATAAATAGGAATAATTGCATTCGGAGTATACAAATATATTGAAAAATTTATTTGCATGAAAAATTTGGATGTAGGAGAGAATTGTGTGAAAAATATAATTATTTTAATCTTGAAAAAATATTGAAATGTAAGCATTAAAGGGGAACGCCTAAATGGCAAATATAACCCTCTTTCGGAAACACAAGTAGTTTTTAATTATAACCGAAATTGATAGATTAAATTTATTCTACCTAACTAGGTTATCCCTTAGTTGATACACATTGATGTTAAATTTATTACATGGACAATGAGACTTATGAGAGTGGCCCAAAGAGGATCCGCTCATGGGCTTATATCACAAAATTCAGCTTGTACGGGGAAATTAATATTTATGGCAAATTTACACCGACATCGACACAATTAGACACCGATATTATTTAACACGTCTTTATGTTTGAAATAACAAAGAGATTAAACCTTTATACTAGAATTTCATATTTAGGATTTCAAGATTGTGTTCTAATTCTACATATAATTTAATTTCATTTCGAGAAACAAGAATTTACTCAATTTAGAATCATCGAGATAAACTGAAAAAAAAAATGTAGTATGATGAAAAAAGTAGACGTTTTCTCAATTCATCTCGTTTAAATAAGTAAAATAAGATTAAAAAACTAATACGTCGATATCTAACATTATACCACCATCAATTTCATATTCACACATGTAAATAAGAAGAAAAATGTTGGTGGGAAACTTGAAATGATGGTAAGAAGATCATTCAAGTTACCGACATATTCAAATGTCAAATGCACCATTCATTCTTCTAGATTTCTTATGTTAGAGTCAAAGTCATATTAGTAGGTGTAAACTCCCAAAATCTCAGGCAATGTGGCATTACTTCAGATATTCTTCTCCGTCTTTGATGGTTGCTGAATAGTTTATACACAGTTTCTTCCAAGTAACGCAAATCGCCAAATTTCTTCATCAAGGTTACTTAATGTTCAAAATTGTACAACACTATTGTGTAGATTAACATGCATTCTACACTACCATTTACCTAGGCAAGCCCAATTAGACACAATCACAGAAAATAAGGCGTATAAATTATGATCAACCCTTTAATCAATGAGCCGGTCTCATAGAGTTAGCCATTGTACTAATCACTAAGAATAGTTGCACAATATATACACAGAACAGAATAAACTGTCTAAGCTATACTCAACATTACAACGTAAAGGCTGAGATTACATTGCTTAGAGCAAAAATACTCAGCTACAACCCAAACTAGAATGCTTTCTCGTGTAGCTGTGAATTGTGATACCATGAAACAATAAAACACAGGACCACAACATCAAACTTCGACATAGACTAAGCAGCAGTAGTTGTATCAAATAACAAACATGAGTAGTAGTATACTGACTAGAAAATGGCCTAGGTCACCAAGGGAAAAAGAATCTTCCCTATAAACACATTCCAATATTTGTGTATCGCAAAAGTAGCTTCTGTGGTAACATTACCAGTGACTTCCTCTAACGCAGGGAAACCAAAAGAAGAGGAAGTATTATAGTTTAATCAACTTGATTATATCAGTTTTAATACGCAGTGTCAACAGTTACACATGTACCATTTGCTAGAGTTGCTTACTGGAGTAGCCAGTCCGGATTTCCCTCACCTGTTTAACAATTGTACTAATATAAGTTGGGAGACAATTTAGCAGAAGACCATTCTAGCAACTAGAGAAGAAAATAGAAGACAGACACAGAGAGTAGATAGTTAAATACTGCATAAGAGAATAATACTTCGTAAATAATATTACTAGTACTTTTGTTTAATGAGCTATCACATGGAAATGATGAAACAGCCTAGCCTGCATATTATTAGCCACTTGCTAACTTCACCAACCAGGCAAAACAGATTTTTATACATTATTATATCTACAACTTAGGTAAGATCATTCCTTGCTTGTTCTATACATGTAAGAAAATAGCAACATCTAAGATCCTTCGTACTAATTTAGGCTATGCCCGGTTAGGTTGCATGCATGTTCGGAGCACAGTGATGAATGCTTGCGAGGACTAAGATCATACATACTAAACTTAATTCAATAGCCTTTATTAAGGATTATAGGAGATGTTATAATTAGGAAAAGAGAACATAGCAAATTACCTTTAAAATGGAATACTGATGACCATTCACTATGTCAAGCAACATTACGTACACTCCTCAATACTCTGCTAGTTGATACCTCTGTAGCTCTCCTTGAATCATCATGAATGTCAGCCAAAGGATTCATGATAACTCCGCCAGGACCACGGAGACTAAACCTCTGATTCTCAAGTCCGATTGTATTGCCAGGCCTCTTATCAGCCATATTACGCATAGCAGAAACCGAAGGTGTGGTGCCACCAAAAGAAAACCGTGAGGTTGAGCAACGACCATCAGGTCTCCTCCAAAATTTAGAGCTCAAAAAATCCGGACCAGGCAGCAAGCAACATGAGCTGCTCCTTGTGGCTTCGGCAGAGGACATCCTTGCAGTTGACATGGCCAAGTCATAGGATATATCATCCAAGGCCATTTCTAGGCCATGCACACGAGTCTCAAGAGTACGCATACCATCCTGTGAGCTTCCAATAAATTTCTGGTTCGGTAAAAAAAAAAAAAAAATCAATGTTAGCAACAAGAATAATGGTTTGACTGAATAAGGAAAAGGAGAGATAGATAAGACCAAAGGCTAATAAAACAAATTACAGGAAAGTAGAATAGAATTAATCTATAAAGTTAACGATCCTTTTTGTTGAATGTCAGTGAGACCAAATACTAATAGGTAAGCAATAATCCAAGAATCACCTGCAGGACATCCATCAAACTGGACTGCTGGCTTTCAATTTGAACAAGCTGTTTACGGATAAGAGAAAGATCCTCAAAATCTTTGTGGTCTTTACAAACATCTGTATGGTGTTTACAAACATCTGTGGCAGTATTGCTGACAGTTACAGTAGCTTCAGAGTCATCCTCAGGACATGGCATCACTCGAGAACCAGAATTCTTGCTAAAAAGACCTCGCTTAGTATCATGCTTTGATTGTCTGAGATCTGCTCTTCGTAGAACACCCTCGTCATCTCCCACTGAATTTTCTCCATAAGCCGGAGTACCAGATGAACCATAATGATCAGTAGCATCAGTGTTGACATCAGAAGACTTCTTGCAATCAAGCTTCCTGAAAACCGGTGGGCTTGACCTCTTCCCTATAACATCAGGAGTACCTCTGTTTCTAGCCGTGGTTTTCAAAGCACTATCAGATGGGGATGATTTCCTAAGTGGAAAACGTTTTCTGCTTGTTTGAGGAGTGTTATTAGAGTCAACTGCACTAGAAATTTTAGATCGGCCAGGATATCGTCCATCACTAGCATTTTCTGTTATCCATATCAATCAAAACGCATCAAAACGATGAAGGTACAAACCCGCTAAAGAATCGATCAAGCATCCAAATAACAACATAGTTAAATATAACATTATAACAGGAATGAATATGAGCATGGTTTGTAATCCAGATGTAAACAAGAAGGATAATCAAATTGAGGTAAAAGAAGCATCTTCAAATCAAAGCAAATTGTACATCCGAAATCCATCCGTATGTTATAGTATTCTAATGACAGAATAACCCTAAGACCAACTCCTTAACCCATGGTTACTTGGATCAATATCTTCACAAAACTTCAAACATAATCCTATAATGAAGGTGTGAGTTAACTCAATTCGAAGCAATAAACCCGGAATCAAATCCCGTCTACATAATTGTCCATCGTGGCTCCCTATGCACCGAATCGAATCAATTCACTAAAGATATAAATCATATAATCTACTCTCATCTCACTTAATGAATCACATATTCATCAAAATTTGCATTTCAAATTTTAATAAAAAACTACACTAAAAAAAATAAAAAAACAATCCAAAGAGAGAGAAGAGCAGGAAATCTGACCTTTGGAAGATTCTTGAGAATTAGGAGGTGGTGATCCATCATCAAAAACATCAGGAACTTCCTTCCAAACCTCTAACGCCTGATTCATCGATTCTCTAACCGCTTTCACCTACAAAATGACCAACTCCATTAAAAAATTAATCAAACATTCATCAAAATCAAATCAAATAATTCAACATTTTTCAATTATTACATTTAAAAATTAATCAACCTTATCAAATTTTCTGGATTCAATGATCTTCAAGCAAGAACCCTTCATCTCCGACAAATTTTCTCTCTCAACCATTGCAATCTCCTTTAACGCATCAGCAGCCGCTTTCCTAGCAGACCAATCCTCAGATTTCAAAAACTCAACAAAACAATTAACCAAATCTCTCAACAAATTACAATTCCCAATCTCACAAACCCTAATCGAACTCTTCATCAACAAAATCAACGACGATTTCGCCTTAAAACCGTCACATTTCACCAACTTCATCCACTTCGGCAACACCTTCATCAACTGCGAAGTCTCCGGCGCTGGAGATGCCTCAATTGCGGCGGAAAGACACATGGCAGCCGCCGATTGGGCCCCGAACTCCTGCTCGGAGGAGAGGGAATCAGCGAGAGGTCGGAAAATGGAGGAGAGAGAATTGCTGACGTGGCGAGCAAAGGAAGCGGTGGTTACAGCGGCGGAAGATCGGACGGCGGAGTCAGGGTCCCGGAGACGGCGAACGACGGCGGAGATGAGTTTAGGGAGGTGAGGAGACAAGGAGATGCCATGAAAGGAGGAGAGAGAAGCTAACAGTTTGAGGGAGGAGACACGAACGGCGGAACGGTCGGCGGCTGACGTGGAGGAGAGAGAATTGATGAAGAGTGAGAATGTTTCAGTGGTGAGTGTCGGAATGATGGACTCTAACTCCGACACTGCTTGCGGGAGTGTGTCTCTGTCGGAGAGTTTTGTCATGCACGTGAGGACTCGGTGCCGGAGATCACGTGACATTGTCGCCGGCGATTGTTTTGGCGCCATTTTTGGGGAGTGAGGGTAAGATAAGAATTATTTCACAGTGGCGGTGGTTGAGGCGGCGGCGCGGTGGGGAATTCCGGTGGCATTGGTGGTGGAGGGAGGAGAGAGAAAGTGGGGTGTTTTTTATTGAAGGGGGTAACGTGGAAAGTGGGATTTTTTGGGGGTTTTTAAACTGTAAAGAGAGGAAGTGGAGTTGTCAGTTGGAGTCATGTGGAAACAGTGAAACGATGTCGTTTTTAAGGGTTTGTTTTGGGTTTTTGACTGTAATTGTGGGTTTTTATGGTAGTGGGTAGTTATTGATTATGTGAGTCTTTGGTGAGACAGTTATTGAAATTGTGTTTGTTTGTTTTACAAGTTTGATTATTGTTGTTGCCATTAACTAGGAAGAATGTTCGGTGTAGATAAATACTTTTTCTGTTTTTTTTATATAAGCTAGAGTTATTATTTTTGTCCTTTTTTTTTATAAGTTAGAGTTCTATTTTTGGAAATCTCTTATAATTTATTAATATATTTTTATCCACTAATGTCCTTACTCTTTCTTATTTTATCATTTCTCACTCCTTCAATGGTCCCCATTCTCTCTTACACCACTTTATTTTTCAATAAAATAATAACATTATCTACCCCACTGACATCTTTTTTTATTAAACCACCTAAAACTCTGCGTAATCTCGTCTCTAGCCTATAAAAAAACGAAGGGAGTACAAATTGTCGTTATTCTAAACGGTGTGAATAATACGTGATAAATTAACTACAGTATCATTTTCTATGATTAGTGCGTAGCATCGGCATGTATTCTCGAGTTAATATGGTAGCTCATCGTGTTAGGATTATTACAATACTAATACAATTAGTGAATTCTTTAACTGCTTTTCGTCTTGCTAATGTCGTTACCTCATGTATTTCTCTATTGATTTTAAACCAAGTTTCACATACGATGCTAAAAGATTACATTGATTTACTAGTAATTAATTGATAGTACTTGATGATTTAGTCACTTTATAAGGATTGGGTTTAGTTAGGTTATCTGAAATTTATGAGTAATTAAATTGAATCATTTTGTCTCAACCAAATGGTTTAATTGGATTACATTTCTTTTATTGAAATATTAACTTTCAACTACTTTAACTACTTAATTAGGTATCGTATAATTTATATCAATATCCAAACAAAGGATCTTGTACTAACAAAGTATTGGTCTACTGTTAATCAAGGAAGGAATCTTCAATTTTAACCTTGAAACTGGAGATTCAATTTCCACACATTTTAAAGATGCAGATCCCCACTATTTTCCTTTTCTCATAGTGTCTAATCTGCTATATATCTTAGATCATTTAGATCTCGGATGAAAAAAGTTTAAAAGTAAAAAAAGGAAGTAGAAGTAAACATATAATTAAGTTTACAAAAATTATAATAGTAAAAATAAAAAAAAGAAGAGTATATATTTCAAAATTTTACTTGCAAAATTATACAAGTACTTAATTTATGATAGCATTAGCAACCTTTCATTATAATCTTACAATAAACGTTGCACTTGATGTAGAAGAAGTATATTTCATGTTTTTGACATATTGTTAGCTGCATCCATGTTTTTGACGTACTGTTAGGTAAATTGTTTATAAATTTGATGAATTGGAGAAGAAGATGATAAGTTTAAGGGTGTGTTCTATTCACCTAATTTTCACTTACTTGAACTTATCTTATCTTATCTTATCTGAACTTATTACACCTTATCTTAGTTGTAATTTGTATAGGGTAACCCTTATTAGAATTTATTTTTTCTGATCTGAACTTAATTAAACATATCTAAACTTATTACACCTAAAATAAGTGAAAATAAGGTGACCAAAACAAACTCTAAAAGTTCTCGAAATTGATTGTAACAGCCAAACATAACTTATTTCTTAAATCACAAACAGCTCCTCTTTAATAAGATCATACACAACAGCAAACTCCAGCTATATCACATCAATTTCAAACTCATTCTTGCGTTTTGCATGCACTACAAAAGTCAGTATATGTACTAATGTACATGTAGTTGAACCCACTATTCAAACCAATTTGGGGCTAATAAGCTAATTGGTTTGAATAGTATTTAAAATTTCACCTGAACGAAAATAAAACTATTAAAAAAAAATAAAAAATTTAAAATTTAATGGCATTAAAAATTTGTTGGGGAGCCTGAAGAAATTAAATGTATGAAATACTTGTATTAAACATGGTCACACATTTGTCAGAGAAAACTATACAAGTACTTAACTAAGGTGTACATATATATTTCATAAATATTGAGTCTAACCTACATAACCACAATAAAGTTCTTAGTTTGGCCTGGCTTTAATTATACTTTGTATGTTTAATTTGTAGTACCTAAAAGTTGAACTGAGTTCTACATGCATGATGGAAATACTGCCAACAAAAATGGTGAAAATGTGAGGAGCCGAAAAAATGAAGGGGAAATATAATTTAAGCAACTCAAGGGAGCGATTACGTACCATTAGACGATGAAGACTAGTAGTCTAGTACCGTGCAAAGTCCAATGGGAGGTTAAAATTTATTACATTACTTAAGTTATATATTGATCATCTTTTTAATACTCTGTATAAGTTTTCTTATTGCATACTATACGAGTAGCATTTAAGTAAGGTATCGAGTGAATCTCCATGAATAACGCATTCTATATTCTTTCGGCGCAAAATCTCAAACTCAATGGCATTGCACTAAATAAGTATACCTCTCAAGTCTCAAAGTAGTTGGGGAGCCAAAAGTGGTAAAAAGTATGAAACATAGTCACAAGAATTTGCAGTGAAAAGAAAGACAATAAAAGTTATTCAAAGTGGAGCGTAAGAGCTACAATTAATATTTACTAGTACAAGTGAAAAGGTAAAGATAGTTTGAGTGCAAGATATTATTATTATTATTATTATTATTATTATTATTAGGGTTTATGACAGAAAATATATGTGAGGGTATATATTCACCTACCTCTTATAAAAGTTAGTTCTTGGCAAAAAGAAAATTAAATGTGGTCGTATGGAAGCAAAGGATGGAAGAAATGAATGTACACGAGGCAGAAGAGTATGGGATATATGGTCCCTAAAAGATAGGGATATCTCCCAAATGAAGCAATGTTTTTGGACGTTTGATGTCCTTAAGATATGGTTCTTATGCTTCAAGCTCTAATAAGGACACACCCCTCTTCATTTGTCCATTTTCTTGTTTTTGTATCTTGTATCTATATCAACAAGATACATTATTATATTGTTATGTCATTTTACAAAGTAACATGTTCGGTCGTGAAATGTATTTTACAAACTAACATGTTCGGTCGTGAAATGAAAAAAATAGAAAAAAAAATATTAAAAAGGAACATTTTTAATATTTATGATACATGTAGACATAGTGATATGTGATTTACGTATTACTCTGTGATTGTTATTCCATGTTTAGTTGTGTCGTAACATTTTTTGGTTATTGCAAGATTGATTACATAGTATAATGTTATGGAGTGAGTATATGGACCATTAACTTAACAATGAGAAGAGGTGAATACTAACCACCCGAGAGGCAAAAACGTTGCTATTACGTTAATATTTGAATCTCATAACCTTCAAATTTAACTACTCTGTGTAAGCGTTAAAAGGGTATTAATTAGCTTCCCTAAAAAAGTGGGAATGAACTTGAAAACAATCAAAATATGACCTAAAAGAATTTGCATATATCATGACATCGATCAAATCACCTATCAAAGCATAATCTTATTTTCGTAAGTTCCTTATTCAACCAGAGTACTATTTATACATACATATTACTTGGATGAAAGCTCATTATCACTTGATTAGCTAGCTAAAAGTGTGGAGTAGTAGTAAAATGCAAGAAATATTAAGGACTAAAACTGTGCAATCAATGTTAGCTAAAAATTGAACACAAGGCAATGATGATCTTTTCTCAATTAAGCGTTATATTGTTGGGTTAGTTAGCAACATTTATTTCAATTGATTGACAGATTAAATTTTAAATAGACCACTCCCCTGCCCCTTTTATAGTTTTAATTGTATTACTAATCTTGATTTTGATTCCTAATTATGCGTAAAAATTCAGCTCCAACATTCTCTTTCAATGCCTCAATTGGTGCGGTTACTTTTCCGGATTTTTCTCTTACACTTTTACCTTAAAACTTAATTGCTAGGGTAACAGTAGAAAGCAATAGTAAAAGTACTTTTATTCATGAAAAAATCTATCTATCCTGATGTTTTGAATGATAATAAGCACATTGCAAGATTCAAATCAAATATATGGAAGATTAACAATTTAATATCAATATCACCCAACCGTTCATGTAGGATAGCTACTAGTTTGACCATTATTGCATTATTGGAGCTATAAAATGCAATTAGTTTGGCCAAGAAAATTAGCTTTGTCGTTTGCTTGGGAAAAACACTTGCCAAAAAGAAATGCTATAATTATTAATAAAATTAAATTTAAAAAAACTAATTAAGAAATTAAGGCTTACTTAAATCACAAGCTATTAGCTAATCATTGGAGCATAATCTATCTACAAAAGAGATTAACTTAAAATCTCATGTGACATAACAGGCTAATTTGCTAATTAGCTTATCATTAGAGTTGCCCTAAAACCACTATTTAGTATGGGCGGATGCATGTTGATAGCAATAGGGCCATCAATAGTTCAATACACCAATTAAATAATGTAAAAATTTGAGATTTTTACAGAACTTTTGTATGAATTCTTTTTACGACTCAAGAGCTTGATGCTATTTCTAGATCTGCCACGCACTGTTAATTACGAAAAGTGGTTTAGCGGTTTTACCTTGAGTAATAACACTACTCTAAATAGCAGTTTTAGTTCGATTTTTTGGGTACCCAAAACCACTAGTGTTACAAGTTAGATTAACTAATAGTTTAATACAATCATTTTCTATCTTAATCACTCCTTCCTAATCGAACATACTTAAGAGTCCTATTTATGATAGATTCGATGACAAAACTCCATCTTTATCCTTCAACTAATGCTAATTCTAATACTAGCTTTAGTCAATTACAAGCTGTTAATTGTGCTTTCATAGTTTTTCATGGTCTCATCATATTGGTAATTTGGTAGAGTATCTAATTATATGTTAAAATATTGATACAATTTTAAATTATTAAATTAGGCAAGAATGAAAAACTAGTTACAACATCAAATTTTAATAAACACATGTTTTACAAATAATGAAAAGCTTCCAGTTCAACGCTATTAATTATTGGGCTAATATCAGAATTAGGTTTTAATTTGCTATCCAACAACCCTAATAGTTCTACCTTAATTTAATTTGTGAGTTTTGTGAATCTTGTGATGGTACATGTGTTTTTGTTTTTTTTGGAATGATGGATATTTTACAACCCTTGTAAAGGGGCTATCTATATACGATGCATACCAAAGGAAAAGTATCAGCGTTACCTTGCTATTTAAGATCGATTCAATCAATTAATAACACTATATATTAAAAATCATCTATATTAATAGGTTATACAATCAATGGAAATAAATAAATAAATAAATAAATAAATAAATAAATAAATAAATAAATAAATAAAAATTTAAAAAGGTCGATTAGTGCAATCCAACTCTATTCTAGCCCCAAGTAGTAATGTAGTATGTTGTACTTATGTATTAGTGTAACATCACTGAATTTTGGGGGTTTGGGTACACTCCATAGTTGCTCCAATAATGACAATGCCCAACACACAAATCTTTTAAGTCAATTTTTTCATTAAACTTTTGAGGTTCTTAGTCAAATTTAATCGAGTAATTTCAATTGAATTCAAAACAAATCATCAAGGGCATGTTCGACGATACCTTTTGGATAAGGTTTTAGCATAGTGTTCCAAAATACGGAGTATACAACAAAACATATTTGGTTAGTTGAACATTAGACAAGCTAAGCGTTATAAAAATTAACATTTAGGACAATAGTTAAAGTGTTTAAAAATACATCACAGTACTTGGTTAGATGATATGATAGCATTTTAAGTAGAGGATAATGATTGTAACCTAATAGTTTTTAATAACCAATAACAATTACTATGTGTATTACTATGATGTAAACACTAAACACAAAAGTTTATTTAATATCCGTAAAGTTGGCTAAGCTAGGAAGGGCGTGAGTAAAGTTAATCATTAGCTCTTAATATGGATAAGAAGCCTGCAAGTAAGGTCTTCTACTTTTATACTAAATTTTATGTGTCCCTAATTATACATGTCAACGCACCAAAAAGCTTAAGGAGAGAGATATGGTCACGCGTGAATTACATATAATGGTACCTCTACCTTTAAATATTTGAGATTATATCTATAATATAACTAAAGTAAGTTCATGCTTTGAGTTGAACTTCTTCAATTCCATTTGATTATATTATGTAGTTTTCTTTGGTACATAAAAGTTAGAAGTCATAGCACTTTTAATATGTCAAACTGTCAAGCCAAGCATGTCTTTTCTTAATTTTTTGTTTAATAGACGACTTTAATATGATAATTACTCTGTTTAAACAATTATCAACAATCTAAATCTATGTAATGGTTGTTCTAAAAAATAAATCTATATAATGGTATAACTTTAACAATACATATATAACATTTTGAGTGACCTTTTTAAGTTTGACTTTGTTTAGTATGTGCCTATATGATGTAGAGTATGAGTAAATCTTAATAAAAGAGTTTCGAAATTATTTTTGTAAATTAAAGCATTATGGTCTTCTAATCAAAATTAAATTAACATGTTACACTTGATAGATATTTGTAGAGATTGATACATCTTTTTTAATTGTTATTTTAGTTTATAGCTTGATAAAACTAAGCGAAATTATTGTTTACGCTAATTGACTTTGATCAACCAACGTAATATGTTACCACAAGCGGATGCACAAATCTTTTCAATCATTTCATTGAAAAATGAAGTTGTAATAATAGATCGAGTACATGTGATGAATGTTAAGTTGTTTGTGTTTTCTCCCACCTATATTTGTCTTTTACCACTCCTTTCTAATTTTCCCATTGTTAAGGTCAAACTATTGTTGGTTGACTAAGAGACAGCTCCCTATTTGTGATGAAGATCTTGCATTGATTTGCAATATGGCTGTAATCCCTTCGTCCCACTAAAATTATATCATCAATAACCCTCTTCTGAATATCTCATTAATTTAGTCTCATGCTATAATTAGTCATGAGATACCACCAGATCACTTTATTCTTGCATACATTGCCTTTGATTTCATCAATCTTCTCTCTCGTCAAACTTGATCCATTCAAAAATTTAATTGAAACTTACAAAAGTTTCCATTATTCAAGAGACAATTCTAGTAAGAGGAAGAGGATATATATATGATAGATTAGTGATTTGGTGGTGGGGATAAATGAAATTTGTCAAGTAATGTGCGATTAAACTTCTGGCGGCCCTTGCTCTTTCACTTTTGGTGTTACCCTTACAAGTTACAATCCATGTGATATACGCACGAGTAACAACAATTAACAAGCATAGTAGTTAAATAAATCCAAAGCCTTTGAGAGTAATATGTTGAGCAATCCATGTGTTAGGGTTCATATCATATACGAAGTATGTTTGTAGTGTACGAGCTATGTTTTATATCAACGCATATATAGTCATTTATTTATAGGAGGCAAAGATTGTTATATATACCCGAGTGTATTGTACACTTAAGGATATTTTTTTTCTCTTTGATGATTATAGGAGATTATTATTCATTTAATCACCAACTGAGCAAAAACATATATAAACTTTTTTATATAGGAGAAAGAGCGAAAACAATATTCAGCATGCAAGGTCCAATATATAAAATAATCTATCTGGTTGCATATAGAATTACATACTGTATTACTTAGAGTATGATAAAACCCTCTAATAAAGACACAAACTCAAATACTTTTGAAATTTTTTTAATTTTTCAGTTAAATATCTGGCCTCTCTCTTTAATTATTACAGAGTATTTTTTTTTTCTTTCAATTTATTTAATTTATATTGATTTTACATTATAGTATTGAAGAAATGTACTTATATTTATCTATTTATCTATATCTTGAAGTGTATGATTTCAACATTCAAATACACGATCGACTTTAACACTTGGTCCTTTGGTAGTTAAATTTCCGGCTCCGTCATTGCATACTACTGTCTATATAGGACTATTTAGGATAGTACTACTACTTGAGTTGAAGTATTATAAGTTTATGTTGTTATTTATTAGCCAGCAAATGTAATCGCTGAAGTTATAATAAGAAATTAAGGTTAAGCTTCCTAGCATAATTAGTAATGAAACACCTAAGCAAAGCTTTTCTTACTGATAAAGCAAGAGATTTGTGGCAATGAAGACCAAAGTTTTGGATCTCACCTTAATTTGCAAACTTAATTTACCTACTTCACATTTATTTAATGCTATCTAGTATCAAGTTTTCTTTCTTGTGATAAACATTTTTCTTTGGGCGACTTGCAATGCAAGAAATTGGAGTAATTTGATTTGCATTGCTTGAAATGTGTAGTGGGCCAATCTTCAATGGACATATAACACATATTCATGCCGATGTAACTGTAGAAGGACCGTACATTCTTTGCAATAAGTCTTACCTGCACCTTGGATAGCTGCACCACGCCCTATAATATGAACGTTTAGTAAAAAATATGAACACGTATAAAAATGGATATTTTTTATTTTAACACCTGACAAAAGCATGAAATGGTTTTTAACACCCCAAAAAAAAAGTTTTATTTTAACACCAGTCAAAAACTACAAAAATGGTTTTTAGCACCACTTAACTGATTCCGTTTAGGAATCCGTTAAGTGGGGTCATGAGCCACGTGTCGCTTTATTATTGACCAAAAAACAAAAAAAAATAAAAAAAAAACCTAATCTTACCCAGCCACCCTAGGTTGACCACCGCCCCACCACTGCCACCTTCTTCTTCACCTTGACCCACAGCCGCCGACGCAGCCACCGGCAGCTCCACCTCCCCCCTCTCAATCGCAGCAGCTCACTCCACCTCATGCATAAACCCAATAGCAGCCCTTCACCACCGCAGCTGCCTCCAATCGCCACGAATTTCGATTTGCTCTGTTTTTCAATTTGCTCTGAGTTTATGGCTGTTGCTCCAAGAACGGCCACGAATCCGGCCATTGATGGCCGAAATCGGCCGATTAAGGCCACTCAGCCCCAAAACCGGTCGATTTTAGCCATTAATGGCCGAATTCGTCCCCGTTTTTGGGGAAGGAAGGTTGCGGTTTGGGCGTTTGGCGGTGCTATTGGCGGTGTTAATGGCAGTTTAGGGCTGGGGAAAGGGAAGGGGAGGGTTCAGGTGGGTCGGGTAAATGGAGGGGGAGTGGATGCGCTGGCGACCGCGCTAGGTGAGGGTGGAGAAGAAGGTGGCGGTAGTGGGGCTGGGGTGGATGGGTAGTTTTAGGAATTTTTTTTTTAATTTTTTCTTTTTTTTAATTTTTATTTTTTAAAACAAGTAAAAATGGTGATACGTATCACTGTGGACCCCACTTAACGGAATTTTTGGACGGAGACCGTTAAGTGGTGGTAAAAACCATTTTTGTAGTTTTTGTCTGGTGTTAAAATAAAACTTTTTTTAGGGGGTGTTAAAAACTATTTTCATGCTTTTGTCAGGTGTTAAAATAAAAAAATATGAACATTCAATAATAAAAAATTGATCACGTTAGAAAAAATGAACATTTAGTATTAAAAAGGGAACATGTTAAAAAAAATGATTATTTAGTATATTAAAAATGAACATGATTATCATATAATCATAAAATTGATGGACCACGACCTTAAAAATGAACATTTTGTAAAAAAAAAAAAAAAAAAAAAAAAAATGAACACGTAAAAATAAAATGATCATTTAGTAATAAAAAAAAAATGAACACGAACATGTAAAAAAAATGAATATTTAGTATAGTAAAAAAGAACATTTATCATACAATCATAGAATAGCTAAACCATACCTAATAAAATGAACATTTCATAAAAATATGTGAATACATTATATCAATAAATATTTAGTACAAAAAAATAAACACGTAAACAAATGAACACGTTCAATAAAATTATGAATGTTTAGTATATTAAAACTGAACATGGTTTCTATATATTCATATAGGTTCAAATTCATTTTATATAATAATTAACAAAAAATAAAGATAAAATATATCGTTAAATTATGTTCATTTTTTATATACTAATGTTCATTTTTAGTGTACAAAATGTTCATTTTGTACAAAATGTTCATTTTGTACAAAATGTTCAATTTTAAAGTACTGTATGTTCATATTTTTTTATTCACAGAACACAAATTCGATTGTAATTATTTTAACTCTAAAAATTTGAATATCCACCTTTAATCTAATCTTGGTTCATTATAAAAACAATAATTATCGATCTATAACATAATAGATTAGGAATCACAAATGCAAAATTGATAAAGATCAACAATTTTACAACATTCACATGTTTATAATTAAAATAAAAAAAAAAAAAAAAAAAAAACTCAAAATTACCTCAAGCTTCACGATCGTGACGAAGATGATGATGATAATGATGATGGAGAATGCTACAATGGGGACGAATTGGAGAATATCCAAATTAGAAGGATAAAGAAGTATAAAGATTGAAGGGAAGTGAGGTAAAAAAGAATATTAACTTATAAAAAAAAAGGGGGAAAAAAGAGGAGAGAGAAAATTTCAGATTGAGAAGAAAATAGAGGAGAGAAAAGATTAATAGAGGTACGAAAGAAGAAGAGAGAGAGTTAAGATATAAAAAAGGGGGAAAAAACGTATGCTTATATTGAATTACTATATGTTCATATATGAGTGTAGTGGTACAGCTAGCTTAGCTATACAAGTGTGTAGCTAAGAATTTGCGCATTCTTTGAATTTATATTATCTATTTTTTTGGGCCTCTAGGCCCACCATAGCTCACTCTATCATAGTCATGATACATTCACCATTCACTTATATAAAGTAAAATTTTACTTACTCCGTTCCAAAACAATTAACAAAGTCAAACTTAACACTTTATTAATTCACTAATTAGAATTAATAGTATAAAAGCCAAACTATCAATTAGACCTTGTTTAGTTCAACTTATTTTTACTTATTAAAAAAAAAATAAGTTTAGATTAGATCAGATGATAAAAAAATAAGTTCAGATCAAATCATATTAGAAAAATAAGTTCAGATCAGATCAGATAAACTCATATCAGATAAAATAAACTAATGCGGTTGCTAGCTTTGCCAATTATTATTATTATTATTATTATTATTATTATTATTATTATTATTATTATTATTATTATTATTATTATTATTATTATTATTATTATTATTATTATTATTATTATTATGAGAAAGCCTCAGTTTATAACCTTGATAAATAAATTATGTTTATCAAATGGCATTTTTGTTAATAAGTTGCATTGGAAATTGTGTTTTTTGATTAAAAAAAATATATTTTTACTGTTTGTGGGCCACTATGACAAGTTGGACAAATTTTTAGAGTTAACACCGTTAACTCACCGTTTGTTACTATTCATCTTCTTCTTCTTCCCATCTTCTTCTTCTTCATGTTCATCTTCTTCCTCCCATCTTCTTCTTCTTCATGTTCATCTTCTTCCTCTTTTTCATATTTTTTCTTCCCACCCACCTTAATCTTCTTCCTCCAATCACTGCTCACTTTCACCTCCTCTTCCAAGTCCGTTTGACACCATTATTTTCGCCGGCGAACGAAAACCCTATAAACAAAAGGAGAAATTAATGGCATGGTTAAGCCTAAAGGGTAGCTGAGTTTTCCTTCCTCCATTAAATTCGACTTTGCACCACCATTTCCGGCGGCTTCACCGCCAGAATTAAACGAAAACCCAGATAACAAAGTGAAAATGACAAACATGGTTAACCCTACAGAGGTAGGTAAGCTTTTATTCCTCCATAGATGTTACTTGTTTGAGTCATAGTGAGAAGGGGTATTTTCCACCATTGAAATTGAAGGTTGAAGGAGGAGAGAGAAAATCATAAAATACCAAAAGGTTGAAGGAGGAGAAAGAAAACAATAGTTAAATAAAAGTTAGATGTCAACATGCACGCCCTTTGATAAACAAGTTTTTGTTTATCAATGTGTAACACCCCAAAATCTCCCTCTACGGAAATACTAGTATATCACATATAATTATACCGTAGAGATAGATTTAGGCGTATTACCGCCGTGTGATTATGCAAGGCTACTCAAATACTTAACTCAATAAAACTTGTAGCGGAAACTCAACTTTATTTTATTTATACTTATAAAAATAGTAACATTGTTGCGAGTACTCAAAATAAAGACAAAAACAACATTCTTAAACTAGGTGAAGCAATCCCGGGACTCCCAAATGCTCATTTATGACTCCACCTGAAAATAGTCAACATTGCTTACCATTAATGTAAACATGGCGAATCAAGACAAATAGGAAATACGGATTAGCAAAATATGCTAAGTACGATAAGTGTAAGATAAGTAAACTCAATTTATTTGCAAACATGCTTTTAAAACCAATCATGAAATTCCAATAATTAATTCAATAACTCAAACCTCATAATTCAAAACCAATTCTCAAAACAATTCCAATAAATCAATAATAATTTGAATAATAACTCAAGTGATAAAAAACAATTCCTTTTTAAAAACTCAATTCCTCTCCTAACTGTGCACACCCCCTAAGCTAGTATCTTTATATTGAAAGGCTATTCTTGAGGAAAGACTAGGTCATACAAAATCCATAGTCTTCAATAAATCCGCATAGTGGGATTAATATAATAATCATACTTGTAAAGGTTTTGTAAATAATCCAACAATTCTCATAAAATTCCTCTTTGAATAACATCAAATTAAACTTTATAATGAATAATTCAAAAACTCCTTTTGTATTTAATTCAACAAGCTTTTAAAATCAAACCTTTTTAAAAACTTTTTAAATCAATCCAACATACTTTTAAAAACCAAATTTCTTTAAACATAATTTCAAACCATTCAAAACAAGATAGAATTCCATTCTCAAACATATTTATTAAAACATGAATTCTCAAGGTTAATTTATAAATTATAATTCAAAACAATTTAATTAAATCATACAAACATGATTATTCATTCAACAATTTCGAAGGCATCTAGCCACCTAAACGTACCTTAATTCCGAATTTCAATCAACATTTCGCACTTTCAAAGTTCAATCACGAATACACCTTGCAATTAACATAATCATAGGGTTATCACAACATCTTTAGACATAAACCCAAATCTAATGTGCATGGACTATAAAGTAGGAAAAGGTTGAGGGGAAAGAAGTGTAAGAGAGAAGAAGAGAATTGAGTTTTGGTGTGAAGAATATGAGAGGTATGAGGGGGGGTATTTATAGGCTTGAGCATGCAAGAATTAAGGTAAGATTTTGTAGGAAGAATTATGGCAAATGTAATTTATGGAATTACTTGAAAAGGTGAGTTTAAGAATTAAGGAAGGTTTAGTTTATGGTGATTAAGAAATAAAGAAATAAGGTAAGTGTTTAGTCATGAAATAAAAGAAGGCAAGTGAGCTTGCTTGGAGAATAATTAAGAAAATAGATTATGGAAACTGTTAAATAGTATGATGATCACGAAAATAGTTTAAGGGAATAAAAGCTTGCTTGGAAAATAAGTATAAGAGATTTGAGATCAAAATATATATGATCAAATATAATTTATATTGGAATAGGAAAACATAGGAATTAAAGTAAAATAATTATTTTATAAAATCTAAACAAAATCCGATTAATTATATTGATTAGCCGAAAATTTCAAACTAATTATTCTTTAGAATTTTCAGACCAAACACAATAATAAAACCTGATTTATTTAGCTAGAAAAATCCGAAATTACCTATGTAATATTTTCAGTTTTTATTAAAATAAATAATTAGGAAAATCTTAATTAACTTAATCAAAATCCACTTTTCCTTCACTAGAAAATCCAAAAATAATTAGTTAATTAGTTTAGGAAATTCTTTTATAAAATCAGTCCAAAATAATATACTTTAACATTTATTAAATTATCTTAAAATAAATATATTTTTCGGTTTTAATTAAATATTTAAATGGATAATTAATCTTATCCAAAATCCAAAATAATAATTGAGTTTTGAAAATGTTGTTGGCGCCAAAATTCAAATATCATTTTGGCTCCAAAATTCAAATAGTAAAATAAATTACTAAAATACCCTTTTTAGAAAATATTAATTAATTAATTGGAAAATATGTCTCAAAAATACGAGGTATTACACAAGGTGATAAACTTGTATTATTATTGTTATTATTATTATTATTATTATTATTATGTGCAATGTATATTATTTTTATTATTATTAAATATATCAATGCCCTTAAAAGGTCATATTTATACAAAACAACCGACATCCAAATTTACCAAACGTATTAATTAAGACTTTAAGAGCCAATAGTAAAAAAAAAATAAAAAAAAATAAATTAATCAGCTAACATATATAAAAAGTCAATATAAACAGCTAGCTAGTCAGATAATTGCCAAACAAGGCCAATATGTTGACATTCAATCCCAAAATTGTAATCAAACGACAAATACTTTCTACTTTGTCCATTTTCAATTTACAAAAAGTGGAGCGCATAGCGTAGCTCACCATTTCAATAATATCACTACATTATTATCATAATGCACGAACATTATATTAATAATACATATAATTATCAATAAAGGTTAATTTGAAGAGTTTAAAATGATCAAAGTGATGAAAGTGAAATTTGCTTAATTACCTCAGCCAATACTGCTTCAAATGTTCCATTAATATTGGACCTTCTGGATACTGCACAACATATTCGCTAACAAAGACCTCTATATCAATATCGCATGTCAATAATTGTTAAGTACTCTCTTCATCACTAATTCGTCCAATATTATTAATAATTTTGATAGCGTAATTCAAACAATTGGTGTGAACTGAATTCAAAGGTCGGGGTGGGAAAGGGGTATATGATATCATTTTGATATTTTGATAGCATGTGATGCATACCTTTGGGGCAAGAGGATCCTTCTTATCTTCCCAAATTCTTTAGTAAGTTTAAGCATATTTGAGATATTTATGTGGGCTATGAAAACCATGAAAAGATTTAAATTACTAAGAAGTGAAATGTATGCTTTATATATATATATATGTATGTATTTATATAAAACCAGATACAATAACAAAGAGTTGATTTTTTTTTTATTTTTTTTTAATAATTAGAAACAATAGCAAAGAATTGAAAATCAATTATTGTTACTATTACATGAAAATCATATATATTAACAAGGTGATATGAGGCCTTCACTGTTGTATCATAACTTGAGACTACTTTGATATCTGTATATATTTTCTTGTGGGCTTTATAGAACTTGAGACAATTTCCCGTAAAATAGAAACAACAAAGCAGTAGTAAAAAATTTGAAAGTTTCCAAAACCAATTATTCAATAATTATAAGTATTATATACATGCAAGCTCAAGATATTTAAGTGAAGCACTTTATACCTGGCCTGTATAGCTTTTAAAGTAGCAACCCTCATTTTCAAAGGCAACATAATTTAATTTAAATGGTGGTGGGTGTCCCATATTTGCACGAAGGGAACTAGAAGTTTAGAACCCCATGTTGAATTTGGACTATCTTTTACAAACTCAACACTATATATCCAACATTTTCTATTTTACCATAACAAACATTGAGTCAATTGGTAAAATATACTAGGTTTTAGTTAGTATAATTGTTCTTATGATAACACAACACATTAAATTAAAATTCATTTTGTAACGTTATATATGGTTGAGGCACATCTTACGACTTTTATGGTACTTATGAAACATAATGCAACTATATTAAGGCACAAATTGCAATCACAAAGTACTTGCTGTCTGCTATTCTGATTCGCGAAAAGCGGACCATAGCTCACCATTTCAACAATATCACTACAACATGATCATAATGCATGAACATTAATTATAATACATATGAACCATTTAGAGTATTTTGGTGAGTATAAAATGATCAAGTGACCTATTTTTCTCTAGTGAAAGTAGGAAAGCCGCTTCAGCCAATGCGGCACCAAATGTTCCATTCATCATTTGATCTAATGGGTATCGTACATCATATTCGCTAACAAAGACCTATAAATCAATATCTTGTGTTAATAATTGTTAAGTACTCTCTTCATCAGTAATTCCTCCAATATTATTAATAATTTTGATAGCATAACTTAAACTAACGATGTGAACCGAATTCAAGGGCCGGGTGGGGAAAGGGGTACGATATCATTTAGATCACATGTGATGCATACTTTTGGGGCAAGAGGATGGTTTCTGGAGTAAGTTTTCCAATAAGTGGATTCAAATCACTTTTAACCAAAATTAAATGAATTTATCATGCTAAATTATTAATAAAAACATTTATATAAACTTTCATAAAGACTAAAAAATCCTAAAAATAAATTTATATTATATATTATATATTACACATATATCTACATACAAATATGTGTGTTTTACGTTGCTAAATTATCCGAATTTTGATATCATATTTCCCATATTAAGTAATTCAATTTGAATTAGTAATTTTTTTTTTATTTTTTAAATGTTAGTAACATTTTTTATATAAAAATTAAGTGGGGTCAATTGACCCCGTTGCCTTGAACTTAGCTCTGCCCCTGAAGAGGATCCCATCTTATCTTTCCAAATAGTTGAGTGAGTTGAAGCATCTTTGAGATATTTGTGTAACTCTAAAAATTATGAAAGCTAATTAAGTTATTAGGAGGTGAAATGTATATATGATTTATAAAGTTTTTGTTAGAAACAATTAATAGCAAATAAAGAATTGAAAATCAATCACTGTTACATGAAAATCATATATATCAGCCGAGTGATCCAAGGCCTTCAATGTTGCATCACAATTTGAGATTACTTTGATGTCGGGATATATTTTCTTGAGGGCTTTGTAGAACTTAAGATAATTTCCTATGAAATATAAACAACAAAACAATAGTAAAAAACTTGAAAACTTTACAAACCAAAAATATTGAAATATTTATCATCATATATATGCAAGTACAAGAAAACCAATTAATTAATGTGAACTTGTGAAGTACTCTGTACCTGTATAGCTTTTAAAATAACATCCCTCATTTCCAAAGGAGATGTAATTTAATTTAAATGGTGTTGAGTGTCCCATCTTTGCACGAAGGGAACCCCATGTTGAATTCGGACTACTTTTGACAAACTCAACAATGTCCAACATTTCCTATTTTATAGTAACAAACATTAAGTAGTATAATACATACATACTTGGTACTTAATTAGCATAATCATTTAAGATAACACATCACATTGAAATTCAATTTTTTTTTTTAAAATATTTAAATTTATTTTGTAAGGTTATATTATAAGGTTGTCAAGGTACAATACTTGGACAAAAGGTGCAATTAAAGAGGTATCAACTTGGTCTTTGAGACAATTGCTACAAAAAAGTCAAGAAGACTACCATATAAATGTTATCATATGAGCATATAATGAGCTTAAATGAGTGATAAATTATTTAATATGGACATAATATATATGTGCAATATGTGTGCAATATATGATAACTAATATGAATATGTTTTTAGGACTTTTAAGTAATGATGAAAGTTTATATAAATGTTTTATCAACAATTTAGAATAAATTTTTTATTTATTTTGTAGTAAGACTTGATTTAAATGATTTGAACCCACAAGTTGAAGAGCTTGCTCTACAACAGAGGGAATGCATACCAATTTAGGCTCCACTACATAAGTTCTCACAATTATTAATTGGATTATAGAAATTATAGGATTTGAAAAAAGTTCACACGAACATGCCACGTCATCAAAGAAAATTGGTATATGTCAATTAAAAAATGTTTATGTCAAGAATTGAACTCATGTCCTTTCGAAAATAAATAAGAGGCCATACCATCTTTGCCATCTAATACTTTTGTTTATATATTCTTCTAAAATATAATTAATGTACGACACGAGAATTTTTTTTTTTTTTTTTTACAAATTGTTTTCCGAAGTAAAAAATATTTGACGTATAGACCCGGGGCATTGCCCAAACTAAACACTAGTTTGATGATCAAAACAAGTAGGCCATAAATAACCCAAAAAAAATGGTAAGGTTGTAAGTGGAAGATAAATTTTACAGCTAGAGTATAAGTCATTAAGGTAAAAATAAATAAAAGTACACAACATTAATATATATTCTTGTCTTTCTTTAACATCATGTTCGCAAATTATGCTACATAATTGGAAATTGGTGTATATCTCAAAAAATAAAAATTTATGAAACTTTATTCCTCTACAATGGACTCCAATTTATAAATTACTACTCATGACTTATAATGTGTTATGTATTTGATAACTTAACAATAATGAACTAAGTAAAATTTCAGAAAATTTTAAAGTCCTCAACTTCATCGTTTGTTTATTGGAAAAGAACTAGGGGTGGTGCGAATCGAGTCAAGCTATCCAAATTCGGACTTTAAGAGTACTAATATTTTTCAACCTTTGTTTGTTCATTTGTAAAGAACAAATGAAAAATCAAAATTGTGGATATATATATATATGTATGCATGCGGAAATCTCTTGGATTGTACAAATTAATTTGCTCTAATTAAAAGCAAATTACGAAACACAATTAGTCAACTCAAAGACAACGTAATGTTTTGAATTGGAATTGAAATTAAAAAAAGCATTTAAATATCTTTTCTTATTTGGTGTTAATGTAGGAATGCATGATAAAACCACGCGCAAATTAGTGTAATTTATGAATCTATTTCACTAATACTTTTTTCTTTTATCTTCTTATTCATAACCCTTAAAGTTATATAGAGCATTTTCCATTAAAAATTGTAGGGCTAAAATTCTAAGTGTAGTAGCTAGAACGGCAAGTAGCCGGATGCTTGTTATTGCTATAGTAAAGTATTACGAGTAATAATTATTGACATAGTACATGTTTTGTCTCTTTTCTATCGGGTTACAAATTTACAATGCTAGCTAGTTTTTAGACAAGACAGAAAGAGAGGGTGGTACCGATGCTAGTTGTAGTACTCCGTAGCTTCAACCTAAAAAACAAAAAAAGGGACATAGTTTTCAGAGATATTCTCTGGCTCGCAAATAACACTGTAGCATTACTTTTTTCTTTAGAAAGAACGAAAACTTCTCACATGAAATTAAGTGGCTACATTAAAATTAAAAGAAATCATTTTTTATGATAAATTAGGACTCATTTATTTAATTAAGCTCGATTTAAGCTCGTTCAAGCTCGAGCTTAAACTCGAAATACAAACGAGCACGTTCTTGAACAAAGCTCGAATGCTTAATGAGCCAAGCTCGAATAAGTTTTTAATAGCTGGCTCAAGCTTGAGATAGCTCAAACACTAATACTAGGGATTTGTTAAACATCGCCCGCAAATTACCATATAAAGCCCACAAATATGACTTGGTATGACAATTATGCCCATTTTCTAAAATTGAACAAATCTCGATTTAAAAAATGTGGAACCGTACTGGCTCGCCGGGGGAGACCGGAGGGCAGGCCGGAGATGCGGGGGACGCCGGAGGTACGTCGTCGTCGACGGAAAACGAGGTAAGCCACCGTTAAAATTCACGGTTTACGTAACGGCGTCTGAAAGAGGTGGCCGTGCAGTGGCTCCGGCGCCTAGGATGGACGCCCTTACCGTAGCATGGACGTCCAAGCCAGACGCCAGAACCACCACACCGGCGTCCAGCCCAGACGCCCAGACCACCAGACAAGCGTCCTGGCCAGGCGCCAGTCCATTGGCTGAGGCGGCCCTGCCAGGCGCCAGTCCAGTGGCTGTGGCGGCCCTGGCAGATGCCACCCTTTTTTTTTTTTTTATTAAAATTCGAAATTGTTTTATATTTGAAAAATCGAAATGGGTTTTTTTAAAATTAAGTTTGAAAATTCGAAATAGGTTTTTTTAAAATTAAGTTTGAAAATTCGAAATGGTATTTTTTTAAATTAAGTTTGAAAATTCGAAATGGGTTTTTTTTAAAAATGAAGTTTGATTGTTGAGAAAGGTTTTTTTTTTAAATTAAGTTTGACAATTCGAAATTGTATTAAAAAAAAATTGGAAATGGTTTTTGTTTCGGGGTTTTCTGATGTCCTGCGGGAGAGTTACAATTCCGAGACTGGAACCGGACGCCTGTACCTGCAAAACAAACGGATGCTCCGGATGGTTGGAGATTTGCCTCCAACGGTCAAGTTAGTACTTGATTAAGGAGTAATTAATGCGGAAATTAAAGTGATTGGGTCTCTCTAGGTGAGAGTGTTTAATGTGTGTAATCTGCGTTGTTCGCGTCCTCTCCCTTAATGAGGATTAAGGGAGGTATTTATAACCTCGGGAAACGTGCCAATCTAGGTTTAGGTTAACCTTGGGCTGATTGGGCTTCCCTCGGAAGTTGGGCCTAGGTGACCGGCTTCTCCATTAGGCATGGAGTATGCCACGTGTCATGACATAATAAGTCCAGAGTGGACGAATAAGTGTGTGCCACGTGGCAAGCCCTGAGATGTCCAACTGGGGGACACTTGGCAGGACCTGATTGGCCCACGTGGCGCATTCCGATTGGTGGGAGCAAAATCCCCTAATCATTTGCCCCTCACAGGTGGCACGTGACTGGTCACGTGTTACCTGTGACAGGTATCGCCCTATAACAGGCGACGGCCTGCTACAGGTGTCACTCGGCGAGAGGCCGAGAGATTCTCCCGCCAAAATTTTGAATTCTGGAAGTGACCCTTCGCCTTCTCACTTCGCCTATATAAAGGAGTGTTGACTTCGGTCATTTTCACACTTGAAAACTTTGTGAGAGAACATTCGGACCCCTGAACTTGCTCTGACATTTTGGACCCTTTCTGCCTACCGCCTGCTCTGACAAGCCGACTGCAAAGGATTTTCAGAACTTCATCAATCGTCACTCGTTCAGGTAACCGTCGGTTCTCTTACTCTTAATTTTCTCTTTACTTTATTCTTTTTTGAAATGGCACCACGGAAGCACACGACACGACCTATGTTAGTGATCAGCCGGTCACCGGGGACGGCTGAATCTAGGACTAGGAGTGTCGCCTGCCCTTTTCTGGATCCATCTTTTCCCTTTATACAAAGTCCGACTGTATCTGTGTCTATGCAGAGCATGATGGCCAGAACAAAAAAGACTGCCAGGATCTCAAACTCAGACGGCTCCTCCCACAGGGTGCCGATTAGTGAAACATCTGACCAGGCGCCAGATGTGGAAGTGAAACAAAGCGGCTTGAAAGCCGACAGTTCTGAGGGAGGAGTCAAAGTGACCCCTTCCCATTTTACAGTTGACAATTCTACATTCTCTCCTGCTCCTTTTAAAGGAGAGGAGGCGGGCCCCTCCGGGAGAGGGGAGAAGTCGCCCTCTTCGGACTCGGCAGAGGACGATTCCGAGTCTAGCTCTTCTGGCCATGCTTCTCTGGACACAGAAGAGAAAAACAGTCGCCTACAAGAGGAGAGGCTTTCCCACGCAGTTGAGAAGGGGGACGATTGGGCGGAGCCATCCGCCTCTCACCGAGAGCAAAATACCCCCTACTACTGCACGGTACCTCGGGGTCGGATCACGGCCATGCAAGAGAAAGTGGAGAGATTTATCGCAAACCACACAATGGCCCCCGGCTTTTTAGTGTTCGTGCCGGATCCAGAAGACAAAGTCGTCTGGCCGGCAAGTACCAGTTACGATGGCGCCTGCTTTGGCTGCTACGAGGCGGCCATCAAGGCTGGGCTGCGCTTCCCACTACATCCGGCTGTTCAGCGGATCTTGGATGGGTATGAGTTGGGGTTATGGCAGTTAGCCCCGAACTCCTGGGTCAACGTACTCGGCTATGTGGCCGGGTGCGAACTGCACGGGGTGGAGCCGAACTTCGAGGCTTTCGCCCACATGAACTACCTCAGCCGGACCCCTAAGGCAGGCGGTACCGGCTGGTATCAATTGACGAGCCACAGGGGCTACCTCATGACGAGAGGTAAAGCAAACAAATGGAAGGACTGGCGGAGCACCTTCCTTATCATTTGAGAGTTCAGACACAGAGCTGAACAAGCGCTTCAACAGGTGGAACAGGAATCCGCCCCTTCTTGCAGGCGGCCGCAGCATGCCGCCTGTTCCCCCCAAGGCTAAGAAAGAGATCCTAGATAAAGGACTCTTCAAAGTAGAGTCGAAGGTGAACTCTACTTCAGGGGTACGAGAGCAAGTACCCCTGCACTGCGTCCCGAGCTTCAAATGGCTCTACGACGAGTACTTTTTGGCCGCCTGTGGCCTCAGCAGTCGGTGCTCAAGAGGTAGTCGGCCTGTCGAATACTCTGTTGTTCCATGCATTTCTTGTTATGACTTTTATTAACTTTGCTATTTGTTTTTGCAGCGGACGCCATGAGCAAAATTACCGCCTCCAAGACTGCGGCGGCCATGTTGCGGGCCTCCATCATGCAACAGTCTTCAACCGACTCCCCCAACAAGGGGGCACCCTTGGTGGGCTTCGAACCTTTCACCCTCTTTTTGGAGTTGTGTTTATGCATATACTGACACTTTTCTTCTTTTTTAGACGGGCGCTGCAAGAGCTTCTTCTTCCCAACAGCCGGACCCCAAGGCCCGGAGGACGACTGTTGCGAGCTCTCCTGGTTCTGCCAGGAAACATGTGGCAGCTGAGAAACAGCCGGCCACTTCTTCTAAAACTCCAGCTGGGCCACCTAGAAGTATGAAATTGTCCTTGTAAATTTTAGACTTGCTCCCTCCTTTACTAGGTCTAATCCGTTTGTTTATGCTTGATGCAGCCGGCCCTCAGGAGCCTGACTTGGTCGAAGTGGCCAAGTCTATGATCAAAGTCGTTCCTCCAGCTGAAAGGGAGGCGGTCAGGGGTGTCGGCACCCTTGACCTAGACGGGATTGCAGGGGTCCTTGCTGAGGTATACTTAGCATATTTTTGAGTATTTGAATTCCAGGACGCCTGTTTTCTTTTTTGTTTGGAAACTGACGCCTGTTCCCCTTTTTACTTAGGCCCTGCTCCGAGTGAACGGCCTTCGCAAGCCGCTTGACCGGAAGAACAAAGAGGTAAAGGCTGCAAAAGCTATGGCCGCCTCTGACTGTGATAAGGCAATGTTTCAAATTGCCCAAAATGAAGTTCTGACCATTGATATTCTTTATTATCAGGCGCAGGCTACCGCCGCTATCCGGGCTCAGTTAGAGGCGGCCCAGAAGAGGAATAGCGAGCTGGAGGCGACCATCAACAACCTCAAGGCCGAGCTGAGACCTCTTCGCCAAAAGATGTCCTCATACGAAACCTTGGAGAAATCCTTGGCGAGCGTAAAGGTACGCCTGGTGACCCAGGAGAAGAGTCTTACTCAGGAGCTCTCGGAAAAGGCCGAGCAAGAAAAGAAAGAGCTGGTCCAGGAGATGATGGAAGACTCTGCTCAAATCCAGCGCATGACTTGGGGCCGCCTCTTCCCCAATGCCGACTTTGCCTCTTGGGAAAAAACGTACCGCCAGTGTTCTGATAGATATAATCAAGAGATCCTGGCGGCTGCAGAGGAAGAGGCACTGGAGGAGGAGGAGCAGCCGGTGGTGGCGCTTATGCCGCTTGGGGGTAATACATCAAAGAAGGATGCAACTGAAGCCGAGTCCAACAAAAAGAGTGCTGACCAGGCGGCAGCTGCTAATATTGAAGATCTGCCCCCTTCATAAGCTTTATGTCTTCTTTCCCCGGCCTGCGTGCCGTTTGTTTGTATTTACCCGGCCAGGGGGCCGGGGCTCTGAATATTTTGCCGGTCTTTAATGACCGGCTTCTTTTTAATGAATATTTTTGTTTTGCTTCAAATTTATTTAAGTATTGAATATTCTGATATCCAATTGTACACTATACCGACTGTTTTACATGGCCGATAGTTGCAGACAGGTACGGATAGTTAGTCACACCGCCTATGCCCCTGGACGACTGGTTGTCTGTTTCCAGGCTAGACGATCAGTCGGCCATTTATCCAATCGGTATTCGAACCATTTTAAAGACTGGATCCCCTTTAGGCAGGCGGTCCTGTCATTTGTAAAATTAACCAAGTAGGAAAGTGGTTTCCTACTTGTCATGCTTTTAGGCTAGAGACTTTAGGCCGTCTAGGCCGACTGTTCCCCGCCATATTTAATCTAGTGTGAACAGGTGCTGTATGAACACCTTTTTAGTTTCATACTAAATTTTTAAGGAGTGACCAAGTAAACATGATTGTTACCTAGTCGCCAAGTAACTGAGTAGTAGAGGTATCAAGCGGTGGGTACCGGTTGTTCCCCTTTATTCGCCAATGTTTGTTGGCTTTTAACTCATAGGTTGTTAATGTAGCAGGAGTAGTGGTTGAGAGCCCCTGTTTGCTAAAAACAGGCGGACGACTCATACCTTTTAGGCTCCATACTAAGTTTGAGAGAGTGACTATGAGTTAACTTTGGTGTTACTCAGTCGCCGTCACTCCTGCTTGAGTAGTAAAGGTACCAGGCGGCGGAGGCCGGCTGAACCTTTTGATTCGCCAATGTTTGTTGGCTATTAACTCAAGAGGTACCCCCTGCATTTATCCCAAGTAATACAGGCGGTCATCTGACTCAGATGTCAACTGCTACCACTGGTTTGGTTAGTGATAGAGTTATCCTTGTCTCAAAAACGGCTACGTGGTTGCCCTTGGGGACAGTCGTATAGGTGCCGTGTAATTAGTTTATAGAGCAATGTTCCACCCAAAAGGGAGCTGCTCTCTGCGACGAATTTCATCCGGAGGGATGCCGCCGGACGCCTGCTATGATGGGACAGGTCGTATTAGTTTAAAGATTGGATCAGTTGGCTTGGCGCCTGGAATGATCATTCGGCTTGTGGCCTTGGTTAGTTCTTGGTGAACGTAGGTGCTAAGTAAGAGGAGGGTAGCCGCCTGTTTAGGCACAGGGTCGGCCAGGCCCTGATCATTTTTAGCTAAGTATAAGGGGGTTGGCTGTGTGCTTTGGAACCAGTCGGCCCTCTTCTATGGAGAGTAGCCGACTATATATCCAGACGGCATGCCCCTATGGTGATAGAGTAAAATATTCAATGGAGAGTAGCCGACTGTAAAGGTACAGGCGGCATGCCCCTCTGAAGAGAGTAAAATACTCAATGGAGAGTAGCCGACTGTAAAGGTACAGACGGCATGCCCCTATGAAGATAGAGTAAAATACTCAATGGAGAGTAGCCGACTGTAAAGGTACAGACGGCATGCCCCTCTGATGATAAAGTGAAATACTCAATGGAGAGTAGGCGACTGTAAATGTATAGGTGGCCTGCCCCTCTTAAGTAAGAATAAAAATTAAACATGGAGAGTAGCCGACTGTTTGTCAGTAGGCATGCCCCTCTTAAGTAAAAATGAAAACTGAGTATGGAGAGTAGCCGACTGTTTGTTAGTAGGCGTGCCCCTCTTAGTACAAAATTGAATATTAAGTATGCAAACTTTTATTAAGTAGCCCTTGACTATTTATATCATTCAAAAGAAATATTTCTTAAGATTATCTGCATTCCAAGTTCGAGGCAACGGTTGGCCGTCTGGTGTTTCCAGACGGTAGGTACCGTCCCTGACCTCTTCACCGATTCGGTAGGGTCCTTCCCAGTTGGGAGTTAGTTTGCCAGACTCATTAGCCCTTCCAACTGCTTCCATTTTTCTAAGTACAAAGTCCCCCACTTTGAGTGGACGCCTGTGTACTTTTTTGTTGTATGATCTAGTCATTCTCAGGCGGTAAATTTCATGGCGCAAGACAGCATTGCCCCTCCTTTCAGGAAGTGAGTCTAATGTCAGGCGCATAGCTTCCTAGTTTGCCTCTTCGTCATATAGCATTACTCGAAGAGTCGGCTCGTAGTGTTCTATTGGAAGAACAGCTTCCGCACCATAAGTTAGGAGGAATGGAGTTTCTCCAGTCGCCCCTTTTTCAGTCGTCCTGATGGCCCAGAGAACATGTGGTAATTCATCCGCCCATAGGCCGCCTGCTCGTTCAATCTTTTTCTTGAGACCGTCTGAGATGATTTTATTAAAGGCTTCTACCTGGCCGTTTGCTTGTGGACGGCCGACAGATGCAAAGTAGTGTGCAATTCCTTGGTCACCCAACCAGCTTTTGAGAACAGGCGTCTCAAATTGGGGACCATTATCAAAAACCATAGACATGGGACCCCGAACCGAGTGATGACATTTTTCCAAATGAATGAAATTACATCCTTCGTCTTGATTCCCTTTACAGCCTCCGCCTCTACCCATTTAGTGAAGTAGTCGACGGCAACAAGTATGTACCTCCTTCAGCCTGTAGCAGGCGTATATGGACCCAGAATATCCATGCCCCACTTAGCAAACGGTAGTGGGCTATGAATGGTAGTGAGGTCAGTAGCCGGACGGTGAATTAGCTTGCCAAACCTTTGGCACTTGTCACATTTTTTCACCATCTCCATCGCATCTGCTTCTAAAGTAGGCCAAAAGTAGCCCTGCCGCCTTGCCCGTTGAGCAAGCGTCCTACCGCCTATATGGGAAGCACAGTAACCAGAGTGAAGATTATCTAGTATCTCTCGCCCCTTTTCTGGAGTAACACACTTTAAGAAGGGTTGAAGGTACCCCCTTTTGTGAAGTTCTCCCTTTATTATTTCAAAACTGGTTGCTCGTTTTTTTAGTGTTGCCGCCTGTTGATGATCATCCGGCAGGGTACCGTTTGTCAGATATGCCCTGATTGGATCCATCCAGGTTGAGCTTCTGTCTAAGATTCCAATAGGGTCTTCCTCAATGCTTTTCCTTTCCATTACTTCCCAAAAAACAGTTCGAGGAGTATCACAGGAGGCGGATGATGCTAATTTTGAAAGTGCATCCGTCTGGTTGTTTTCTGATCTCGACACTTGGGTCAGATGGAAATCCTCAAGGGAGCCGACTGCTTGTCGGACCGCCTGTAAATACTTGATCATGGTCGGATGGGTTGCTTCGTATTCGCCATTGTACTGAGTCACTATCAATTGTGAATCGGAACAGGCGTATATTTTTCTTGCCCCTGCCGCCTTGCACATGCGGATTCCGGCTAGTAAAGCTTCATATTCTGCCTCATTGTTTGAGGCCTGAAAACTGAAGCGTAGAGCATACTCGTACCTGTCGCCCTCTGGCGACTGACATATGACGCCTGCTCCACAACCATTTGAAGTAGAGCTTCCATCCACATATACCTTCCAGACTTGGTCTGAAACTTGAGAGTCAGGAGGACGAGTCATCTCAACAATAAAGTCAGCAAAGGCTTGCCCCTTCACTGCTTTTCTAGGCTCGAAGGTAACTTCGAGGCTCTGTATTTCTATGACCCATTTGATCATTCGGCCTGACGACTCCATGGTGTTCAGTGGCCGCTTGATAGGTTGGTCTGTATACACGACGACTGCATCTGCCAAAAAGTAGGGCTTCAATTTTTTAACAGCCATGAAGAGTGCAAGACCAAATTTCTCCACTAAGGGATACCTCAACTCGGCATTTTTCAGTACGTGACTGACAAAGTAGACCGGGAGCTGACAGCCGTCTCTTTCAGCAAGGAGAACAGCGCTTAACGCCTGATCAGAGACGGCCAGGTACATGTAGAGTACTTCTTTGGGCAAAGGGCTGACCAGCCTCGGCAAGGAATGCAAGTGAACTTTCAATTTCTGGAAGGCCGCCTCAGCATCCGGCCCCCATTCAAACCTTGCCTTTTTCTTAATTGCCTGGAAAAAGTATAGGCATTTGTCGCCTGATCGGCTTAGAAATCTTCCCAAGGCCGCCATACAACCTGTTAACTTCTGAACCTCTCGGATGGTACGAGGCGACTGCATGTCGATGACCGCCTGCACCTTCTTAGGGTTCGCCTTTATTCCTCTCTGATTGATAAGGAATCCGAGAAATTTCCCAGACTCAACTCCAAAGAAACATTTCCTGGGATTGAGCATGACATGGTGCCGCCTGAGTGTGGCGAAAGTTTCTCGGAGGTCCGACAGATGATCTTTCTGAAGTTTAGACTTGACAATCATATCATCAATATATGCCTCGACATTTCTCCCAATCTGATCAAAGAACACAGTGTTTATCATTCGCTGGAAAGTGGCTGGGGCATTCTTAAGACCAAACGGCATGACCGTGTAACAGTATAACCCCTGATCAGTGACGAAGGCCGTCTTCTCCTGATCTTTCTTCCATAAAGGAATTTGATGGAAACCAGAGTAGGCGTCCATAAAGCTCATCAAAGCATGGCCGGCTGTTGAGTCGACCAGGTTATCAATTTTAGGCAGAGGGTAACTGTCTTTGGGGCACGCCTTGTTTAAGTCTGTGTAGTCTACACACATTCGCCAGGTGCCATTCGGCTTTTTAACAAGCACCACATTTGCAACCCAGTCTGGGAAGTAACATTGCCGAATGAACCCTGCATCAAGTAATTTTTTAACTTCGGCGGCTGCCGCCTGACTTCTTTCTTCGCCATGGTTCCGCTTCTTCTGCCGTACCGGCTTCTTTTTCGAATCCACGGCCAGTTTATGTACCGCCAGATCAAGACTAATGCCTGGCATTTCATGGACTTCGAATGCAAAGATGTCCTTGTATTCTTTCAATAGTTTGTGCAAGTCGTCACCCAGGTCCCTTAGAGCAGTCGTCCCAACCTTGATTGTTCTGTCAGGACGCGAGTCATCTAAGATCAGGTCCGTATGCTCACCAGCTGGCTGAGGGCGGAATTCATCCGACCGCTCCTCTGCCAATGATTGCTATTTTCTGTCTTTTGTTGCGGCCCCTGTCTGGGATGCCTTTCTCTTCTTGCCGCCTGCTTCTTGAACAGGCGCACTCTCCTTGACATTGTCAAGGTCTATTTTTTTACCTCTCGACCTAGTGGCCATAACAGTGGGCTTGACATCCGAGAGATAGCACTCTCGGGCCATCCTCTGATCTCCCCTTAGGGACCCGACTGTTCCATTATCCCTCTCAAACTTGAGCAACATAAGAGATGGGATTATAACAGCCTTGGAATTATTCAGGGTTGGTCGTCCCAGAATCATGTTGTAGGCCGAGAGTTCTTCTACTACCAGGAACCGGACTACCATGTGTCGTCCTTCCCCTTTTTCGCCCAGGCGGATGGGTAAATCCACTCGTCCCACTGGGTGGACGACTCCTCCTCCAAACCCTACTAAAGGGTGGGATGCCGGATGTATGCAATCAGTCTGATATTTTAGTTTCGACAGACATTTGCTACTGATGAGATCTGAGGAGCTTCCGGTATCTATGAGGATTCGGCCAACTCTCTGGTTGGCCACTTTACATTCAATAACGATAGGGTCGTCATGCGGCCCTCTTACCCCTCCTAGATCTTCTTCAGTGATGACAATCTCAGGAAATGAATATTTGGAGGATCGTTCTTGGTGAACGGAATTTACATCTAACCGTCTGATATTGTCTTTGTTGCTCCTAATAGTGGGGCCGCCTCCTGAGAAGCCGCCTGCAATGGTGTAGACGACTGCATCATCTGTATCGGAGCTGTCGGCCTGTTGATTCTTTTTGGCCGACTGCTTTTTCGAGGAAGTGTTCCCCGTAGATTTCTTGACATAAGTGTCAAGATCACCTTGCTCAGCCAGGCGGTCCAGATACCGCATGAGACTGATGCATTCATTGGTGTGATGACCAACATCTTCATGATAATCACAGAATTTTTCTTGGTTCCGGTTGTTTGCAGAACCCTTCATGGGGACCGGCTTCTCAATTGAGATTCGTCCCTTGATTTCCTTTAGGATAAATTGGCTATCTTTGTTAATTGTATACTTTGGGGAGTATGGTTTGAATTCTTTTTTCTTCTTCTGGGCCGGCTGTTTAGAGGAATCAGCCGCCCAAACCTCTTTTCTCTTCTCGTCTTTGTTTGACGACTGTTTCTGTCGTCCTTCTCTTTTGTCGGACCTTCTCCCGTCTGACTGTTTTACCGTACTACAAAGATCAGTCGCCTGTATATAGGCTTCCGCTTCAATCAAGGCCTCTTGAAGAGTCGCCACCCTCTTTCGGACCAAATCAAATTTGAAGGTCGACCCGTCTTTGAGACCTCTGAAAAAGTCAGTATAGGCTACTTCATCCGGTAACCCTTGAATCTGTATTCTCATCAGGTTAAATCGCCTGATGTAAGAACGAAGCCCCTCCTTCTCGCCCTGCTGAATTGTTCTTAAATCAAGGGTCGTCTTCTTCGCAGGGATGTTCATGGCGAAGTTGGAGGTGAATAAGTAAGCAAGCGTCTTGAAGTTATTTACACAACCAGTCGGCAGGTTGCCGAACCATTGTTGTGCGATTCCTTTGAGAGTCGTTGGGAAACACTTGCACCAAGTGGGATCATCCAACCCTTGAAGGTACATCAGGTTGGTGAATGCCATCAGATGGTCTTCTGGGTCAGTAGTGCCGTCATAGGCGCCTACTAATACATTTTTCACTTTGGTCGGCTGAGCGGCTTCAGTAATTTCCTTGGAGAAGGCCGATGGCTGTTCACCAAGTCTAAGCAACCGTAGCTGCCAGTCCATAGGTTGGACATTTTTTGCTGCATGTCCACCAAACGGAGGTGGCTGTAAAAAATACTGTTGTTGCGGTACAAACGGTAAGTTTGGTACCGCCTGGTCGCTATGAAAGCCGGACTGACGGGAGGTGCCGCCTGACTGACTCTCATGATACGACTGAGTATGCCTCATCGAGGTATTTCGCAGACTGTCTTGGAAGTATGAAGTAGAGGCCGACTCTGACAATCGGTCACTCTTCTTCTGCTCTAGCAGTAGCCGAGCGTCTGTGTATGTTTTCCTCGACCCGTCCGCCTGAATATGACGAACAGGTTTCCTATTTCCTGGAGTAGGAAAACGGTATTTTGTGAAATCAAGGGCAGGTGGCTCCCACTTCCTAGATTTAGGATGAGGGGTCGCCTCTCGCCCTTGAACTGGCTTCCTCTTCCGTGAAGTGGAGGGTTTCTTAGCCGACTGCTCCTTGTCCAGAGCAGGCGACTTCTTGTTGATTAACTCTTGAATTTCTCCCTTGAAGTCCCTCATGAAGGTCATGAGTTCGTCCCTTGTATTGGGAGCAGACCCATCAGTCCGCTGCTACCGAACAGGCGGTGCGCCTGCTGGCTCGCTTCCAGTTTGAAGATGTTCCCGTTCCCTCCTTTCGGTATGACGGGTACGTCGGGCCCTTAGGGTCCCGTCTGAAGCTGTGTGAGCTTCAACTTCAAATTCATTCTCAGTATCGCGGTCCGACTGAACTAGAGGATCGTCCAGGGGACGTCTCTCTCCAGGAGCCGGTACAAACGTGGGTGCCACTCAGAAGTACTCTCCCCACAGACGGCGCCAAAATGTTTCGGGGTTTTCTGATGTCCTGCGGGAGAGTTACAATTCCGAGACTGGAACCGGACGCCTGTACCTGCAAAACAAACGGATGCTCCGGATGGTTGGAGATCCGCCTCCGACGGTCAAGTTAGTACTTGATTAAGGAGTAATTAATGCGGAAATTAAAGTGATTGGGTCTCTCTAGGTGAGAGTGTTTAATGTGTGTAATCTGCGTTGTTCGCGTCCTCTCCCTTAATGAGGATTAAGGGAGGTATTTATAACCTCGGGAAACGTGCCAATATAGGTTTAGGTTAACCTTGGGCTGATTGGGCTTCCCTCGGAAGTTGGGCCTAGGTGACCCGCTTCTCCATTAGGCATGGAGTATGCCACGTGTCATGACATAATAAGTCCAGGGTGGACGAATAAGCGTGTGCCACGTGGCAAGCCCTGAGATGTCCAACTGGGGGACACTTGGCAGGACCTGATTGGCCCACGTGGTGCATTCCGATTGGTGGGAGCAAAATCCCCTAATCAGTTTTTTTTTTTTTTTTAATTTATTTCAAATTGAAAATTCAAAACGGTGTTTTTTTAAATTATGTTTAATAATTTAATGTTTTTATTTATGTAGTGAGTAGATTTGTGTTAATGTATACCAAAATATTTAATTGTTTATGTGACTTTTATAAAAGATTGTGTTTAATTTGTATGTGTATGTGTATGAATAATATTATACATAATTATGTTTTTTTTTGTGTTAATTCTGTGTAAATATAGAAATTAAATGTATTATCCGTTAAATGTATTTATTATAATATATAATTGATGCAGGATTATGGTGGAGATGGAAATGATTACAGTGGGATATTTGGACATGATGGTCCATTCGAAGAAGCTCAACAAGCGATTGATTGGGCAAAACAGGTTGCAATTGCAACTGTATTTTGCTTGGTAGTAGTAACTCATAAATCTCAACGGGATGGTAGAATGGATCGCATTTTGAGATGTGCCGTTATCGCAAAAGAGAAGAAAGAGATTTTCGTACAGCCACTCGGTTTGATACAAAGCGGAAAGGTTGTGGGTGTGAGTTCAGAGTAAAGGTTCGACAACTACGGAGTCGTGACGGTTGGGAAGTGATTGGTTACTCTAAATGGGGGTATCACAACCATGAGATGATAGTATATGAAGAGGGTCATCGACAGCTGAGCGACTTAAGTCCTGCTGCGAAACTAGTTGTGAAAGAAATGAGTGATGCTCAAGTCAAGCCTGCTAAAATATTAGCATCTGTGATAGAGAAATTTCCAAAAGACCATCCAAACCGAAGACACATCTACAACGTCAGACAACAACTCAGGTTTGAACGGTCAACAACTCAGGTTTGAACGGTCAGAGGGAAGGAACCCTATACAGCAGCTGCTACACCAGGCACAATCACGTGGTTACCTGTTCTGGTTTAATTCTGATGAAGATACAGCGGAGGTGACTCATCTTTTCCTTGTGCATCCTGATTGTGCTGATATGATCAAGTCTTGGCCATTTGTGATTTTGATCGACTCAACGTACAAGACAAACAAGTACAAGTTCCCACTGGTTGAGATCATGGGGATGACTCCAACGAACCAAAACTTTCTGATTTGTCATGCAATCATCAGGCCTAATGTTCATCCAGCAGCCATCGTCAGTGACTGTGAGGGAGGTCTCTTTGCCCCCATTAGGGAGTTGTTTCCAGAGTCGAAGCACTTGTTGTGCACATGGAACATCAACAACTGCGTGAAAGTGAAAGCCTACAACCTTTTCAACAAGAATTTGGAAATGGCAGAGAGATTGGTGAATGGTAAGTGGCGGAAGATCCTACAGGCTACCACAAAGGAAGCGTACGAGCGAGAATGGGCTAACTTCAGGGATTCGTACCAGTGGTGTCCGGCACTGGTGGACTATGTGATGCAGCAATGGGTCCCTCACAGGGAAAAGTTTGTCAAATATTGCACAAACCAGGTACTTCATTTCGGGAACACTACAACATGTAGAGTTGAGAGCGCTCATAGAGCTACCAAGGACTGGATTGATTCATCGACCGCTGCTTTGGATACACTGTTCGATAGACTTAACAAGTCAATTAAAACTCAGAAGAACGGCATCAGGAACTCTTTAGAGGACTCCAGACGACGACATGGTACGATGTATAGCCATTTCATATTTAAGATTCTCCATGGTCGTGTGTCGCACTACTGCTTGGGGTTGATTCTCACTGAGTTGAACAGGATGAGGGACTTGGCTGACGAAGTGTATGCTCGGTGCGGGTGTGCTATTTCAGTAACTCATGGATTACCTTGCGCATGCACCATTCACCGCGTTATTACAGAAGAAAGGGCGTCGTTACATGTTGATCAGGTTCATTCATTCTGGCGGACGCTCATTATTGGTGAGCATGCAGATACTCAAACGGCCGACCGTGAACAGGAGGAGTTGGAGCAGTTTCGTTCGATGTACGACCGAGTGTCCTCCAGTCATCCTTCTATTATTCGTGACGCTACTCATGTACTTCATGACATGTTCCACACGTCTACCTTAGATTTTGAGGAACCCGAAGGAGTTGACCGTCCTCGAGGTCGGCAACGACGGAACAGGAGTGCGTTTGAGTATATTCGTGGTCTTGGTTGTGGTCGTGCTCGTGGTCGGACATCGTCATCTAGTCGTAGTCAATCTTCATCGTCTGTGAATATGCCCCTGAGAACTGGTACGTTTTGGTTTTTTACATTGCACATTGTTTATAAGGTTACTCCTGCCTTCTTAACTGTGTTTAATTATATGGTGAATAGGAAGAAACGATGTTGATCAGTTTCCGTACAAGGACAGGATACCTAACATCATCATGCCGTACTTGGAAGGGTGGAATGATGTAGTCGGAGATGGTAACTGCGGATTCCGAGTCGTGGCTGATGTTTTTCAAATGGGCGAAGACAACTACGGTTTGGTGCGTCAGTTGATGTACATCGAAATTGCCTCTAACCGAAATGTTTATCGTCATGTGTATCAGGATGACTTGGATGGCGCTCTGCGGCGTATCCGGTGGGGAGGTGGACCTTGCGGTCAAAATCATTATTTTGACGCGCCCCTAGATCTGTTTGCTGTTGCAAACATTTACAAGTGCACAATCATGCATTTCGGGTTGGGATTGCATAGTCAATCTTATTATCCTTGTACCACGGTTCTCCCTTGGCGTTCGCGTGAGACTGTCACCACACCGGTCAGAGAGGTAGCTATTGCGTTTCTTGGGTCGTCATACAGACATTTCATCCGACTAGACATGTCATCCGATTTTCCAGTGCAACCGATTATACCTCGGTGGTACACCATTCGCACAGCGAGCGTAGAGGGTTGGGATGCGCTATATCATGACCGGATCCACGAATGGAACACCCTAGCTGCATTTTAGTTTTTCATGTTTACATTCATCCTATGTAACCTTATTTGTACGTTGCTATTTTAATGAGAACATTAATTTTTTATATTGTATTGCTTACTGCATTCTATATGTTGCATGGGTAAGTTGCGCGGATCCACGAACGGTTATGTCAAAATTTAAAAACAACAATGATATTATGTCAAAGTTGAAAGCTAAAAGAACAATCTAAAATGTTACAAACTTAAAGCATAATGTCCAATTTAATAAATTAAAACGATAACATTTAAAGTGCTCTATAAATAAAATGACAAAACCATCAGTAATCCCTCCTCGACGCCGACTCCCAATGCGCAAGGGTCTGTTCCAGACTATCAACAGAAGCTCTCACTGTTGCACTCATGTTGTCCTTCTCCAGAGAGAGTTTCTGTACGTCCTGCATTATCTTTCCCATCCACTGCATACAACAAAAAATAAAACATGAAATACAATAACAACATATAAAACTTAATTAAAAAACAACGATAAATATTGTATGAGACATACCGCTTCCATGGCAGTAGGCAGTGGCATATAATCATCATCGCTGTGGTCGAGATCTGCGATCAACCTCGGGTGCGAATGCCGGTTGAACCATTCCATGTAGTAGTGGTCACACATGGGAGGAACCCCAGATGGCGGCCTCTGCAACTCCGCAGTCCATAAACGGGCCACCATCGGAAACTGGTCCCACGTCCCAGTCATGATATCCGGCCATTGCACGACGTAGTCCCTCGACGATGCAGGTCGGACCGCCTTCATCGGGCATGCCGGGGGAGGAGGGACAACTTGGACAAATCCAAGCTGGCGAAGACAACGCTGGGGCATGTATGCCTCGACTATCTCACGATACTGAATGAGTCCCGTGTACAGAGTCCTGGGTAGTTCGGGCCGAAAGGCATCCAGTTCACCTGCACATAGTTTTAAAATTTAATAACATGAATATAATAAGTGCATATAATAAAATGTAGAAATAATTTATAAACGTTACCTCTAAGGGGGACAGCCTGTCAAGCAATAGTATCGATCGAAGGCGGTCAACGGACTTCTTCTCCGAGCGCGGACTCCACGCACAAGCACGCGGCATCCCCTCATCAATAGGAACCGGGTCACGATGTGGTCGCAATGCAGGAAAGTACTCGTATATCCAAGTCTGCAATAAAGTCAGACACCCAGTGATAGTTGTCGCGTCAGCCCGACTCGCAAATCCTAGTTGGCGATACAAATACGCCAACGTAGCCGATCCCCAAGAAAACAGGCCTACACTGTCGGGGTCACACGCCTCTACTATGTCGCGTGGCCTGAGCTTATTTCCGCCGCTCTTATCCGGAAACAAGGTACATCCGAGGAGTATTAAAACATAAGCAGCCAGCTGTGCGTCGTGCGTCCTACGTGCACTGGGGTACAAACACCGCTGCAACACGAATGCGATCTTCACACCGTCGTGTTCCCAAACACCAAGCGCCTCAGTGTACAGTGCAGCCCTGTCCACCGCCAACAACTCCACCAGCAAATCTGCCTGATCTGCATCAGCCACAGCACAAAGTCGTTTACCCTCAACATGAATCCCCAGAATGGCCTCGACGTCATGTAACATGATTGTCATCTCACCGAACGGAAGGTGGAAAAAGTTTGTATCTGGCTGCCATCGCTCAACGAAAGCCATGATCAGCGTACTGTCAATCTTATCGTGCATGGTGGCAGGAACGTGATTCACCCCAGTGCCCTCCAGTCGCTCGAACATCTCGCTCTCCGTCGACCAAGCCTCGGCCCATGTACGCAAAAAGCTACAAGTCTTTTCCCGGGTATGACATTTCAACAACCCCGTAACTGAAGGCCTCTCTTGGTCCTCCCAAATGCGGGCATCTATGTGTCCTAGAAAGCTAGGAATCACACTCCCGTCAATAGGCCCACCGGGCACCTCACTCCTAACAACCCAAGAATAATTAACGGCCCTCGACCGTTTCCTGCTTGCCCCAGATACAGTGGACGCAGATGATGTGCCAGATCTACTAACAAACCTACCACCCCTACCCTTACGCACCTCCACCATATGTGTCTCGTATATGTCATCAACCCTCTGACTGAATGGACCGTAATCATCATACGGTCCACTCCCATTGTCCACATCCTCATCCTCATATGCGTCCTCCTCCTGCTCCTCCTCCTGGTCACCCTCCTCAACATCATCATCGTCATCGTCATCCTCATCCCGACGGTGGATCCGTTCTCTACGAGCCGAGGCCGAAATACCACGGGATCTAACATGTCTATGCCCCGACCTCTCCACTGAATAGCTTCTACTAAGAAGCTCTACACTCTTCCCCGCACCATGACGACCCAGTGAATTCTACAAAAAATTTAAAAATATATAAACATACAAAAGTTTTTTAGAAAAATAAATAACTACCTACAGATACAAAATACCAACACTTCCAACATATCGTCATGTTTATAAACATAAAATTAATAAAGATTATAAAAAATCAAAGACATAATAAATAAATAGGACACAAAACAAAAATTTTAAATTATTTCAACTAATTAAACATAGAAAAATATTATACGGCATACACAAATACACACATAATACCCTAATATATTACAAAATTTATGATTTACAAAAAAAATGTATAAAAATTATTTCAAATAATTAAACATAAAAAATAAAAAACAAATATATTACACATACACAAATACACACATAATACCCTAATGTATTACATATTTTAAATAAAAAAAACAATTACACATTAACACAAACAATTTCCACATACTACATCAATTAAGGCATAAAAAATGTTTAAACATCAAACATAAAAAAAATAAAACATAAACACAAAAAAAAAATCTGATTTTAAAAAAATAAAATATACACGATTTATAAAAAAAACACAAAGTTGATAAATATTTTAAAAAAAATAAAACACATTAACAAAAAAAAATTAGACATAAAACAAAATTATTTTAAATAAAACTAAATTTCTGATTTTGCAAAATAAAAAAAAATAAAAAAAAAACATAAACAAAAAAAACAAAAAAAAAACTAAATTTGGCGCCTGAACTGGACGCCCATCCATAGGCACAGGCGCCAAATCTGGACGCCACAGCCAATGGGCTGGCTTCTGGTTTGGACGGTTGTCCGGTGGCTGGGCTTCCAAGCCAGACGCCACGCCACCGGCGTTGTCTGCCGGACCTGACGCCCCACCACGCTCCACCGTCGCCCTTTTTTTTTAAAAAAAAAATAATAATTAAATAATTACCTTGCCACCAGGTAGCCGCCTTTCCTCCGCCGTCGCCGCCGCCACCTCTTTCCCTTGCCGCCTCGACATTGTCGTAATTAATTTTTTTAAGAGAGGTAGATTTTCTGATTTTTTTTTAGAGAGAAGTAGAGAGTTTTTTTTTTAAAAGGAAAAGGGCAATAAAGTCACTTCAACACATATTTGTGGGCTTTATATGATAATTTGCGGGCGATGTTTAGCGATTCACTAATACTATTGCTTAGCTCGAACAGAGTAAAACTAAGCTCGACTTGGATTGTTTGTAGCTCTAGAGATCATTAATGCTACCAACAAAGTTGCTTGTGGTTAGACCTGTTAAATAGGTATCAAATCTATAAAAAAAAATCGGTCGAATTTGGATCAGGTCGGGTTTCGAGTTAACAGATAATAGAATTGGTTTGGGTATCGCGGTCAACACTTCGGGTTGAATTCTGATCGGGTCAATATAAGGTCGAATTGTTTTGGAAAGGTCGAATTATTATTATTATTATTATTATTATTATTATTATTATTAGTATTATTATTATTATTATTATTATTATTATTTATATAAGTAATAACAACAACAATAACAATGATAATAATAATTATAATAATAATAATTAGAAAAAATAAGTTCAAATAAAATTAGACCAAATAAGCCAAAATAAGGTGAATTCAACGAGGCGTTATTGTACATTATGAGGGAGTTAAAATTTCACTACCATTCACTACCATTTTAAGAGGTGTTAAATGACCAATTCAAAAAGAAAGACACAATTGGAAAATTTTCATCAAACTTTCCCATAATTTACTACTACCTCTGTTTTTTTTAGTTGACACGTTTTGACTTTATACACTATTCACATAACTTATTTTGACTTTGCTTTGTGATTTAGTGTTAGATAAAAACATAGTTATGTGAGGTCTTATTAGTTTCGTCTCAACACCTATTTTCTTTTATCAAAATTTTATGTTTTTTGCTTATACGCAATTAAAGATATTTACATTTAAAAGTATGCGTTGGCCAACGTGCCTAAATGAAATTTATCAAAAAAAAAAAAAGTATTTAACTCACATAAACCAAGACTACATCCATATGATCATGAACCAAAAAATTCACGATGTCTCACAAGGTGCAATAATCCCTCAACATCTGCCTTGCAAGATCAACTGCTCCACTTCTTTTGTAGATCAAGTGCAAATTGTACGCTGCTTCTCTCCGGAGGTCACAATAGCCGGATTTTACATCTTTTGCAGGACCTTTATCTACTTTGATAAGCTCTGGTAAGGGGCAGTCCTCTTGGGAAATTGCAAGGACCCTCTCATAGTAAGTAGCAGCTAATGTGACAAGTCCTACGTGGTGGAATGCACGAGCTATATTATACAAGGCTTCCTGAAATGACTTGGATTAGTACTACAGTCTCATATAAGTGACTTTAAGATTATGCACACAAAGTAAAAGACTTATATATTAAATTGGTATTACAAACTTAGAAAAAACATTAATATTAGGCAATCAGATAATATTTATTAATGTAATAGACTTGTCAACTTTTCAAACTTCATCCCTGAACAAGTTTTCTTATTTAACACCACCAGCTTACCTGGCTATTTTCACAAAGTCGCAGATTGTTGTAAAGGAAAGCTAAGCCTTGTGCAACACACTGATGCTTGTTTTGAAGTCTATGTCCAAGGGCTAAATTGATTAAGGCAGTCCCTGCAAAGTAAGATGCATCAGTTAAATGGAGAATCAACACCAGCACACTCACATTAATCAGATTCGGATAAAATTACATAAAACATACCGACACAGAGATTGGTCAGTGGGGAATTTGGCATATGTTTATGCGCTTCCAAGTATTCCCTTGCAGCTACTTGGTGTTGACTGATCATTGTAAACTGATTTCCAGAAATAATCATGGGTGGCACTAGATCCTTATGTTCAACTCGCATATGATGCAGAAACTTATTATGCTTAGAGAGACGATTCTCTAACCTAAAGCCAGATGAACAATAGTAAGAAATATTTATAAGATAGTTTCAAGTTTCAACCGTAAAAAAAAAATACTGTGGGAGAATAAGTCGAACACAATTCGCCTGGGAGTTAGGCTGAGAGCAGTGTCTCCAAACCTTCTCACACCCCCACACCCCCCTCCCCCCCAAAAGGCGGGGTTTTGGTCCCTCGGAACTCGTAGGGAATTCCCATTCCCTTATCCCTTCTCTCTATGTACATTCTAAATATATAATAAAAATCATTAACGCACAGCTAACCTAAAAACCTCCCTTCTAGCGTAAGCAACTTAAAGCTCGTATTATCAGATACATTCATAGTAAGGGTATGTTCCATAAAGAGAGTAAATCAGATGCTAAGGCTATGTTTAGTTCACCTTATTTTTGCTTATCTAATTTGAACTTATTTTTTCAGATCTAATTTGAACTCTCTTTAATCTAATCTTCTCTAATTGCTTGATTTGACAAACTTTGACCTCGTACGCTAATCCATAAAGGAAATATATATCAAATGTGGTTTTAATTAGACTTGTATTAATTTGTATTTTCCATATATGTAAATTTTATAAATTTTTTCATTATGGAATTAAAGATATTTAGTGTAAAAAAAATTGCACATAAAACAATAAAGTATGATCTAAACTTCTCTATTCTCATATGATTTGAATCATTTGATATAAGTAACATGGTAGAATAAGGTGAACTAAGCATAACCTAAACTTGCTCAAAAATGTCAAATTACATGCAAAGCAATACATCTCGAATTGGTGATTGGACACCTGCAAATCAGGATCATCTAACTATTAACTAGGGAGCCGATTTAGCCCTTCTGTAAATTAAAAATCCTAATTCCTAACTTAACCTATTGGGTGGCAAGGCATATAAATGATATGAATGTAGAGACAGACTGGCAAAATCCTAAAGAACAATTGATGATATCTGGGAACAAGGCAAGAGGAAACATTGAGGAGGATAGGAAAATAAGAGGAATCCTCAAAATGTCATGAATGTCATCCAAATGGGCAAAATGCCTAAGCCAGGATTTAAAGGTCTGTGGATATCACTGCGGTGGAATGCCCAGGGCATGATAAACACAGCTTTATAATGAAATAGGTTGCGGTTAAAGCTCGCTCAAGAGGATGGCATCGTAAAGACAACCAAGTCACTAGTCAACTAGACTTCAGCTTGTCCCTTCTCAATCAATTTCTTCTCTAATTCCAATTATCTAACCCCAAGTCAGGATTTTTTACCACACATACATTCCCAAATTATTTAATCCATTACCAATTCTCTTATTCCAATTATCTAACCCCCAAGTCAGGGTTTTTAACCGATACATACATCTAAATTCACACTTCACACCAAAACCTGAAATGGTACTCTTTTCTTGAGAAAAGTACCATTTAAATAGTATTTATAGAGTTTTATAAAAATTTAACTTCTATTTTAGTCTTGCTTAAACTAGGCTAAACAAGACTTCATTCACAAAAAAATAAAATGATTCAACTGGATAGAGCAACTTTCTGCGAAATCAAATTTAAGAACCAAACTGCTTAGTTACAGCATGTTAAGCTATGAACAGGGTTTTAAGAGCACAACAAGGGTATTATGTACCTCAAGACTAATCGATAATAACAATTCCAAGCAGCAACACTCTGTGAACGCTGCTGAACAATGTAGCGTACATAGTCAAACCCATCAGATGGATCAGTAACATTCAAGGCTATTTCTGCAAAACAGGAGATGCAAGATGCAGCTTATTAACAACATAAAATAGTCATTCATAATATTCATTTTGATGGAATTGAAATGAAATTAAAGTGCAAAAAATATGGAAAATGGGAAAATATCAATCCACCATGAAGTCATGAACACAAGAACTAGATAAAGAGTCATGAAGAATCTTGTGTTAAACACTTACGAGCTCCTAGGGACTGAAATTTCTCCTTTTTCTCTGCAGGCAGTGTCTTGTAAGTTATTTTCAAAGTGAGCTTTATAAGTTCCAAAGCCTCACTATACCTTCTCAAAGATGTCAATGCTTTGCATAGCTAACACAAAAGCACACAGATGATCAGTTCAGGCAAATAAGCATAGCAATAGAACACAAGGATACATAAAGTTCACGATAAAGAACGAATTGATGGAGAAAAATAACACACTCATGACACAAACAGCCTATCTAAGGATCAAACTTGGAACATAAGTTCAGAGATCCTTCCTCTAAACGTAGATTTCTGGATGGCAGGTCTTAAGTTATAAATCTAAAATCATTAGCAAATAGGCAATCTCAGAAGCTTGCCATGGTGCACCTAAGGCATGCCTTGGCACAAGGCAACCTGGGCCATCAGAAATATGTTCACTTTTTAGTAAGTGAGCTTCACTCTGCGCATTAAGAACAAAAAAATTGAGCTTTCCAAAAGCGAAAACAAAGTTAATCACCATCAGGATTTAGACACCTTCACTTTTACCTACATTAAGAACAAAAAAACTTGGCAATTCATATGATACCACAGGTCTTCTAGTAATACTTTATAATCAAACCTTTCAAGGAGTTAAACATTGAGATTTGAGAACCCCAAGACTTGCTAATTAACAGAGGTCAAGTAGGTGCTGTCATCAAGCAGCCAATGTGATAAAATACTGTGTGTACAAATGAGAACTAGACAACATAAGTATCACAAAATTAATACATCCGGAGACAGGGAGCATAGAGCATGCCACCTACGCAAGCCATGTCACAGTTTAAATTTTACATAACATATAATTAGAGTTTCAGTTTGATATAACTAAAAACATATAGGGTAAAAACAATTCAAAGTTTAATTTACTTTAAAAAATTAGAATGTTTATAATTAGTAAATTAAGCATAATGTTTGCTACATAATTTACCATATATATACCATTAATAACAGGTCAAAATATACACTAAAACAATACACATATTTCATGTATTAGCACATCACATTATACAAATTAGGAAAATCTAGTTTTATTAGTTTTAATTGTCTCCAGTGCATGATTTTGACTCGATATCTTTATCTATAGACTTGAGAATTGTGAAAAGTTGATAATTTGAAAGCATAGATTGAAACAAATCTGACAAGATCACACATGACCATGTTCTCCTTGTATATAAATTATAAAACATGGTCAAAATTTGCTAAGTTTGATCCATGGAAAACAAGTAGGATTATTATACTTCCTCTATTCTTTTATTATTGCACCATAGAGGTTGGCACACTTTTTTTTGGTAGTGGGAAAAAGGAAGAGAGAGAGGGGTAAAATTACAAAGTTATCCATGTAATGTAAACATAAACTAAAGAATCAAGTGGCAAAAGTAAGGGTATATTAGGTATTTGTAGTGTGAATAGAGATATTTTGCTTCCTAAAATGGAAATGGTGCAATATTTGTGAAACTTCCTTAAAAGGAAAGTGGTGCAATAAATAAAGAATGGAGGAAGTAATAGAATTGAAGCTAGTAATTAGGGTTGGGAAATAAGCCTGAAACACACGTATTAATGGGATTACGAAATCTACCCTACAAAACAAGCTGGTGTATGTCAATGAAAACCAAAGTCAATTTACTACATGTCAAAAACTCCAATAAATTTACTTAGATTATTTCCGCATTTCCTAATATGCCTAAATCAGAAACTGTGATGGCAGAGAAATAAGATCAGACAGCGAGAAAAGGGAAATTCAGATAGGTCAAGCATACAACAGCCTGTAGACTTATATAGTAATGAAACAACTGAACTTTGGCAAGCCTTGATCAAAATAAAATGATATAATGTAACTTAACAATATTGTTCATGCAAGCAGCATTAGCATAGGAGTCATGTTACAAAGACTGACATCTGAAATGAGATTATAATGCTCCTCGTCCTTGAAGAGATCGGGCAATGGAGGCTCCTTCAATGGTTGTTGCTGAGCACATCCCAGACAAAAGAGTAATGAATAATCACATCCAACCAAAAAAATAAATAAAAAAAAAAAAAGGAATTTTCATCAGGATAGATTGAAGTTCCAAAGTAAAAAAATATGTTTCTACCGGAACATCATCTCCTGATTCATCACTCTCCCAATCAAGTCCAGCAGCCATTGCAGTAGATATCTTTTCTTCTTTGGATGTTGCTCTCTTTTTAAGCAACTTTGCAGCCCTATTAGCTTTCAACCTATAATGCAAGCATAGAGCAAAGTGAGATACATTCTCCATACACATAAATACCATTTTTTTGAAGGTCCACACCAATCATCCTGTATTCAGAATCTTCAACCTTGGAGGCATTGTAGGAAACTACCAAACAATTAGTATAAGAGCACAAATACTCCCTCTGCCCCAAGAGTAACTTCCCACTTCTCTTGGGTACATAGTTTTAGCCTTTTAGGAGAATATTTGTGGCGGGGCTTTGTCGAGTTAAGTGTATAAGAAAACACAATGTGATGTGCATATTGATTGTTTTACAAATGAGGTGAGAGAAAGTGGAGAGTTGGAGACTATAATGCTTTAAGGGATTAGAGAGAAGTTAAATAAAACAAGTAGAGGGGAAGCAAAACACTACTATATTAAGTAGAATAGTAAGACCTATCATAAATACCATTTTTTGAAGGTCCACACCAATCATCCTGTATTCAGAATCTTCAACCTTGGAGGCATTGTAGGAAACTACCAAACAATTAGTATAAGAGCACAAATACTCCCTCTGCCCCAAGAGTAACTTCCCACTTCTCTTGGGTACATAGTTTTAGCCTTTTAGGAGAATATTTGTGGCGGGGCTTTGTCGAGTTAAGTGTATAAGAAAACACAATGTGATGTGCATATTGATTGTTTTACAAATGAGGTGAGAGAAAGTGGAGAGTTGGAGACTATAATGCTTTAAGGGATTAGAGAGAAGTTAAATAAAACAAGTAGAGGGGAAGCAAAACACTACTATATTAAGTAGAATAGTAAGACCTATCATAAATACCATTTTTTGAAGGTCCACACCAATCATCCTGTATTCAGAATCTTCAACCTTGGAGGCATTGTAGGAAACTACCAAACAATTAGTATAAGAGCACAAATACTCCCTCTGCCCCAAGAGTAACTTCCCACTTCTCTTGGGTACATAGTTTTAGCCTTTTAGGAGAATATTTGTGGCGGGGCTTTGTTGAGTTAAGTGTATAAGAAAACACAATGTGATTTGCATATTGATTGTTTTACAAATGAGGTGAGAGAAAGTGGAGAGTTGGAGACTATAATGCTTTAAGGGATTAGAGAGAAGTTAAATAAAACAAGTAGAGGGGAAGCAAAACACTACTATATTAAGTAGAATAGTAAGACCTATCCAAGGGAAACTTGAGGAGTTTTTTGTGGAACAAGCATTTAGAGAGAAATAAGGTTTTTTTGTGAGACAGAGGGGTATATGACACTGCTAGTCTGCTACTGTGCCACAATGCAAGGAAGAATTTTTTTTTACAAATCTATAACCCCAAACACACAAACACAATATTGTAGGTGGATTAGTAGAAATTATTCGGTCGGAGTAAATTCTCTAATGACCTCACTACATATGTTTAGCAGAAGGCAAGACATACAAGAATATTTCAGTGGTGTTTTGGAAGTTCAAATCATCATATTCACCATCATTAAAGGAAAAAAATATTCTTCTAGTAAGATTCGGGGTCAAAGGATGCACATACTTACAACTCTTTTCTGGGAGCTGGCCTTCTAAAGTTTTGGAAGACAGAATCAGTTTGATGATCACCAAGAACTTTAACTCTCTCAGATAGTTCATTCATAGAGAGTCTTTTCCTCTGTTTTGCCTGGAACACATAGAAAAGAGAGGCCAGCACAGTTTACAAAGATGATAGGAATGTGATATGCAATCATACATCTCGGTAGATGGTTTATAATCATAGCATCTAGCAGATACAAAGACAGACATATCACATATGGTATTTTACTGTGCAAAAAGTCATGGATAACCAACAAAGAAATTATCACAAGTCTTGATTTAATTTTTTACCAGTTGAGTGGAAAGAAAGCTGGAAAATAAAAACATGGCACTAAATACAAAGGGAATAACAAAGAAAGTTTCTTGAGATTGCTTAGTTGCTGGTACAAGGAATGGGTATTGTCCAGGATTCATAAATAAATATATACTCATGTGAAAAAAAGTATAAACACAAAATACAGCCATAAAAGGTAGATGACTAAATGTAGATGGACATAGATGTGTGTTCTGTATTTGATTGTATTAAAACAGTTCCAGTTTGATCAAGTCCAACTTATATGCAATCCTAGTCATCATATCCCATCAGGATTCAAAGCTACAAATTCCCTAATCTATGGACAAGATTTACTCTCCCTGCTCTCCTTTCTCTCATTCCCTCTCCTTAAAGTAACCAACGGACTACCATCGATTATTGAAAGTCATTCAATCAAGAAGACCATACAGCAAGCAACATCCCTATTTTTAACCTCCCTTCTCTCCCTTGCTTCCTGTTTCTTTTTCTAAATTTAAACAACCTAACCAAGCTTCATGGTTGCAAATAAAACCAGCAATATCATCGAGGATCCATCAAAAATAAGTGAAGCAAATGTTATAGCATTTACTAACAACAGCAGTGACAATCACAAAGTAGGTATTAGGTAATGGAAGCACAGTCACAATTCAGGAAGGACAGCACGACATGAAGAACGGAAACCCATATGGAAAGGACTAATATCAAAACCTTAATTTTGGACTTTTAACTCATACACTAAGTGCTAAGCTACCTCACATTTCCATATTCACAGTAATCTAGTTCTAGACTTAACCATCTTTATATACTCAACATCAACCTTTATAAGGAGGAAAACAAGCTCTCATGTAGCCAGATTCACCAATATTTCCTTTTACTTATGATTCATGATTTTACATTAAATGTGAAGTCTTATAGTTTCCCAACAGCACCAATATTAAAAAGAGGCACATAAAAGGACGAAGCTAGAACTCCATACGTCCAACCCCAGGTAGGCCACTAGGCCTTTTTTTTTTTTTTTCCAAAGTTTGTATATAATATTAGCATTTTTTATCATATGCTTCCTGTGCTATTATGTAGTTGCAACAGTTTGACATTTGCACTTTTCACACACTCCTCTTTGATTCTTCATGATATATACTTCTAGAAAAATATGGGGTCTTGTTAAGTTTGTCTCAATTCATAGTTTCATACTATCAAAACTTTAAAAAATTTACATATTGATAATAACTAATATATGATTGAAATTTTCATTGACAAACGTGAAATGAGAGACGTTGCAACTAATAAAAAAACAGAGGAAGTACTATTCTAAACGTTTATAAATTAAAATACTTTCATAATGCTATATTTTAACCATTTATTAAATTTAAGACAATTTTTGATAATAGACAATTAATGGTTATAGTTGAAAAGTTTAAAAAAGTTTAAAAGCGGAGACCGCTCTTCAAAGGAAAGAATAAAAGCACAGGAAAAAATGATATAGACAAAGTTAGGCAATCAATGGCTTGGCATTTGAGCCATGGAGCAGGGAAAACAACTTGTGTATGATTGAAAAATGCAATAAACATAAACTAACCTAAGGAGGGGAATTATGGGCAGTCTAGTACTATTATTTAATGGTCTTTAGTTTTATTATAAATAGAGAGGGGAAAGGAAGAGGCAAGCAGACTTTTGGAGTAACTCAAGTCACTATTTTGAGAGTGGTGACCTAAAGTCACTAACAGAGATTAGCAGCCTAAAGTTGCTAACTTGTACAAATCCCCGTTTTCAATATTTTCAACAAAGATTCGATCTTTTCTCTCTGTTTGCTGTGTTAATTGTGTGTGTGAGGGTCCAGCAAGCTTGAGTCCATTACATAAAACTCCTACTTCCACTACTGCAATAACACTATTATATTTTAGTATGCTTTGCTTGATTTGTAATCTTCACATCATCCATTGGGTCCAGAAAAATATGACAGGGGCCTTGGCCTTCTTGACCATCCTATAATGAAATAAACTGTACGATGAATATTGGCTTGAGTCTGTCTTTCAGAAAAAATATATGTACTAGTCCCAAAGCAACTAGGAGTGAGGTTGCATAGGTCTCCACCTCACTAAACCCTACGTACGCCGAGATCCACACTAAGGCATGCTTGTTTGTGTTTTTTTAGCATTTCAATTGCCCAAAACAGACACAAATTTTACCGTTCATACACATGGCATGACAAAACAACTCAACATAGAATTAAATAATATCTGCTTGATTATTAGCTGCAGGAACTTCCTCGAGAATAGACATAATGCCCTAATAGATGCATGTTCCACGTAAGTATGTTGGATATACAGATAAACAAGCATGACTGAAAACAGGTGTGGATACATGCAAGTGCAAACTCATGTGTCTGATTGTATGGATGCATAAACAAGAGACAATCACTTCCAGAGGCTACAATTTCAAAAAAAGTACCTTCTGATCCATCGAATCAATCTTAAGTGATTCATGAATAATGGGGTAGATCACTTCAACAAAGGCCTCGAGCTTCCCTTTAGTTCTATAAATTTGAGCTAACCTCAACTTTACTTTCACATTGAGCCACCAAGGTTCTGATTTATCTGCATGCATGTCCTTTGAGAATACTGGAAGAAAAGAATATTTCACATGAGAGGATGTCATGTAACTCTGATCCCCAAATGTTTTTAGTAGGAAAAGCAGTCAAGAAACATGCCACATCACTACCTGGGTTAGGTGGAGGTGAAAGCAATTCAACCGCTTCTTCTTCTCTGTTTTCCTTAAGGAGAAGGGAAGCTAGAGTTAAACGAGCATCAATGTCATCTTCACTTGCTTGTAATCCTGAAATGAGAGACTAGTTACTAGCAAGAATTAAGGTGGTCAAACCACATCAATTTTTTAAGCAACATCATATAGTATATACTACGAGTACGAGCAAAGTTCACAGCTTACAACATTCTCAGCTAAAATAGATTTCTACACTAGACAAAGCAATCTCAATGAAGCAGGTGAATGCTGGGAGGTGGGACCTATACCTTAGATACAAGGCAATATGCAGCTATTACAGATACTGTTCAACTTATAACACTACAATACAATCAAAACAGTTACTCTCTCTAACCCAAAATAATTGAATACATTTGACCTGGGTTTTGATTAAGAAAAAAAGTTATAATGCCATTAATTTTTTCACAATTCAGAATCTATATTTCTGCCAGTCACAGTGATACAACGACCAAGGTTAACAGAAAAGGTGCAGTGTGATACTAAACACAAAGAGTATTCTATCAGTTTTGGGATGGGTTACAATCAAAATCTAACCTTGCATATATCGTCAATATCGATATAGAAATGGATTCACCTCAATTATATGATAACCAATTTCATGCTAATGTAAGAGCCTATCCTGAGAGGGAGATAGGGTTGAAAATCTGAAAACTTTATTATAAAAGGAAATAAGGAATGAATCTGGTCCCAAAGACAAATGAATTGATACTAGTAATACTGGAGAAATTTCAATGAAGTTGATATTTAAGAATAAATTGTGGCAAGATTGGGTCACTCATTCAAAAATAATTTGGGCGGTGGAAAGATTATCAAGTTCATGCTTGGCATACTTTCTGATAGAATTCTTAAAAGCTGACCTGACACGAGAAACTAGAGCTGTCAAAAGTTGACCCAAACCATGAACCTAGCACAAAATTAGCAGTTTCTGTCACAATATTTGACCCAGTCAAGTAATTAAATGACACAACCTGTCAACCCGACACGTTTAAATCAAAGTTAGGTTAGGATTGAGAATTTTAACCCGCAAAAACCTGTCATCTTATTACATGACTTTGGCATTTATAGATTCACTGAGAACTACGCAATTACTTTTTTTTCAACATATTGGACTATTTGTAGTTTGGGTGGATTGGGCCTTATATAATAATAAAAAAAATTCTTTCAAGATTGGTTAGTAATTGATTTAATAAAATATTCTAGAGTACTTGTGGAAAACCTCATTATAGAATCATCCTCAGACATTTTTTATTCACTCACTTCTCTCTCTTCCCCTTTCTTTCTTCTCCCCCTTCTCTCTCAGTTGTGAAAATATTTTACCTCACATACTCCCAAGAAGCTGTCAGTCTGCAACTTCAACCTTCACAATTAAAAACCTCGTATTTTCAAAAACCATAGAAATCTGAATCAAGGTGATTATTAATTGGACCTTTGGTTTGGTTGATGGTATTATAAATTTAAGTAGAATCTAGTTTACTACTACGTATTTGTAATTATAAGTTGTGAATCGCTAAATCTCTTTCTTGCAAATTGCGTCTTCTCACATGAGTATTTTATCTCTTGTATTAATAAATTGTATGGATCACATATATGACATCAAATGTAATGGTTTTATTTTTTTTAATCAGTTGATTCAAAATCAGCATAAACATAAGAGTTAATTAGGTTATGCGGGTCAGACTAGATTAGGCAGGTTAGGTCATGTTGCGTTCAGGTCTGTCCAGACTTACCTGTTTAAATAAACAGGTTATGGTTCAGGTCATGGGTTCCAACCAGTATAAGATTGAACCCGATAAGAATCAAAAACTCAAATTGATATGAATTGTCTTGACCCAAAACCTATAAAGCTCAAAACACAATTCAACTCAAGATATTATAAATTAGGCTCTAGGAAAAAAATAATAACTCTCGGTTCAACCCAACCTATTATTTACAAGATCTGAGAAAAAGTTGACACCTAATTCAGCACAACCTGTATCAAACCTTGATTCAAATATGACATGAGTACTGAAAACGAGTTCCAATAAATCTCAAATTAATCAAACAAATAAATTAGGGGTATTAAATAGCCGTAAGATCAAATATACCAAACAGATAACACCACAGCACTGCATTAGTTAGTATGACGAAATGAGAAATATGATTAACTCAATTCAACTTACTTATAACTGGGCACTAAATAAATTAATTTCATGCCTATAAGGCTATAAGCTTAAAGAAGAGTAAGGAAAAGTGCTGCAGAAAAATTGCAAACCTTTGTAGAAAAACTGGATAGCTGAAGCAGCTTTTTCCAGAGCAGAGTAGCAGTGAGCAATTTTCAGACTTACGAGCTCCTACCAAAATGAAACTCAATATAGTCTTGGAAAATATTCAAATAGAGAAAGAATTTATCCTAGGAAATTAAAAATTAAAAATTAAAAAGTAATAGTAATATAATAATAATAATAATAATAATAAATTCAAAAAAAAAAAAAAAAAAAAAAAAGGTAACATCTCACAACAGCTCTCGAGGATTTTTGAATAAGGTACAACTTGTACTGTTATTAGGCACTTGGTATTTTGATGATGCAGGCTGCTTTACTTCTATACAGCCTTTTGTAGATAGTCTAGTAGCCAGTTTACTGTATAGATATACTTCATATATTTCATTTCTAATTAATTCATTATCAACATTTAAGGCTCGTTTAACTTTGAGTCTTTAACCCCTTCAAAATCTTGATCAATTAAACAAGCATAAGTCCCCAATTATTCATTTCTTACGAGTCTGCATAACAACTATTCATTTCTTATGAGTCTGCATAACGACTATTCATTTCTTCTGTTCATATTGCTTTTATTATGATGTCATGAGATTCAATACACAAAACCCATATACTACTATACTAGGCAACAAGCACAAGTCCCTCATTATTTGTTCCTTATCAATGTGCATAGCAAATATTCATTTCTTATGTTTACGATGTGATGTCATGAAATTCAATACACAAAACCCGGCTATCACTCAAATTGGGACAGGGAATCAGATGTATGTAGCTCAAAACCTATGTTACTCAGACTATTCAACTCCCCTCAAGTACTTGTGTCACACCCTCGCCACTCCAATTTAAGTATGCACTTGAGTGACTTGAGCCTTGATATTTCATTTTAAACCAAAAAAACAAGGAAATTTTGCATAAAAAAGCTAAATTCTGACACTTAGCATGCAACATAACAGTACACATTGCTAAGCAAACACAAAAAATGAAGAAAATTTCAAACACAGTAATAAATGACCATACATTTTTTAAGACACAGCCGTCTAACATCAGATAATACTTCAATGCTAACTCGTGTTGGTGCAGATTCACATATGAGTTGGCCACTGCCATCATATAGTCCATTTGCTGTTCCACATTATTCCTTTGAAGAAGAGAGAAACAAATCTGTACATCATTGGAAAAATAATAATACAATAAGTGTAGAGGTACCAATATCATTTTGACCATAACTACATAATTCTTTCTATCAGGCAATCAGCAATTAACAAATACAAGCCTTTGCAGATCAATAACAATTTTTTTTTTTTTTTTTTTTTTTTTTTGGGAAGGGGGGGGGGGGGGGGGGGAAGGGTTTGGTGGGGGGTGGGGGTGGGGTTGCTGGTAAGGCACTAAGGCATACATGTCAGACAAGAAAGCAAGTAGTATATGTAGCTAAGCATTCAAGCAACCAGAAAACAAATAAACCAACATTATAAGTTAATGCTTTCAGTATCATTTAAAAATCATACCTCTGCTTTCTCTATATTCCCAAGATGAGCATGGCAAATGCCTTCTCTTACTCTCAGACATAAAGGAAACTCTTTCACTAAACCACAGGCTTTCTTTGCATGCTCAATGTGCTGAAGTGCTTTAGTATAGGAATTGCTTTCTATGAAGAATAAAGCCAACATATCAACTACGGTTAAATCAGCTTCAGAAGGATGGTTGTTCAGGTAGTCCTCCAAAATAGTAATAGAACGTTCAAATTGGCCAGATCGTTTGTACAACTGCAAAATAAAACTAGTAAAAGACATAACATTTTCAAAATATAAAACATTACTATCTCTCATTGAAAAAGATTGTTCTCCTTTCTACTTTGGTAAGTTTCAAATAAGTAATAACAGAATTATTACAACACATTTTACATGTCCTCTTGACCAAATAAAACATTTGATTTTACGCATGAGATTAAATACTACTCGTATATACAGAGAAGATACATCCTCAGATTTAATCTTCAGATGAGAAGTGCACAAATCATAGCAAGGCTGTATAAAGAAATTTGTAATATGACAACATCTTATTCAGGCCAATCACAACACAGAACCAAAATGGCTTTGCATCAGTAACAATGTCACAAAGAGCCCTTGAATTTTTTATAAGGATCTTTTTACTGATTGCTATAATGGAAATTCAGAATTATTCAAAATGATAATCTTTGTATTTTCTACTAGTAATACGGTAATACAAACGGGCATGAAATATAAGGTCAATGAGTAGAAAAACAAGCCTAGGAGTTTAAGGCATCATAATCGGAACTTTTTCCTACTAAATGTGTATCATTTCTCTGTCACAGTAGCAAACACCACACATTCTTCTAAAGGTCAGAAGTCATCATAAAGGGCATAGTGAGACATCAAATATTACAAGTGACACGGCAATCCAAGTCATCAGTAAAAAAAAGAAAAATATACATAAAAATTAAAGATCTACTATAGAAATTTAAAAATGAGGATCAGGACTATACCATTGCAGCAGTCTTGAGTGCTTCTACATTATCAGGGCAGATTTGAACTATCTGATCATACGATTCAGCAGCTTTTGAAAAATCTCCTGCCTCCATGCAAAGTGAAGCACGATGGTACCTGAGTGTAATATCAGCTGGATCCGCAGTAATTGCCTTAGAAAGACACCACCAAGCTTGACCAATGTTACCCAGCTCTCTGCATAAAAAATTATGAGACCATCAAATCAAGTAAAATTATCACCAGCAAATTGTAAAGTATCTGATAATGGAGCAAAACTCTTGAAAAATTCTACAACTGAACCTCATGAGAAATCCATTTCTAAAATTTCATAAATACAAACAATATGAACACCTCAAAAGTATAAAAAAAATCAGACGGAAATAAGATAGTGATGGGTTTATAAAATATTAGCCTATCAAGGCTCCCCTTTTAAAGCTTATATCGACCCTTCTAAAAGTCTACTTGGAGTTTTTGACATTACCAATTATTTACAGAAGTGTTGGGCTAAGTTGGTTCGATTAATAACAAAGCCACTCACAAAATCTATTCTTTCAAGTAAGAATATTGAGACCTAAAATGCTGTTTCCATGATCACCTCAGTTCAGCTAGGTTACAAGTAATGTGGGGAGCCATTGCCAATGATCTGTGGCCAACCATTGCAAGGCAAGAAATGACCCGCAAAGAGTTTGGTGAGTGATAATAATAAAAAATTTGTCTATAATCTATATTATAATAGGTTATGTCCCAAGTGGACGGATCTCCATTACCAAGTATGTGTTTTTCTGCATATATTTTCATTCTCATTCATTACCCTCAATTATGGAAGTAATTTAGGGTGATAATTAGTAGTAATAAAAAAAAAAAAAAAAGAAAGAAAGAAAGAAAGAGAATGGTAATCCATAACCTGGGACATTCTCAGTCTCACTAACGAACATTCCGTAGAGAATTACACACAATCTCATGACTAATTGACTATCACCTCAATTTGCCACCTTGTTGGCCTGCACCAAAGGGCCATCAATCTTTTAGAAATGTTAATGGAAATTTCAGTGAACCCTAACTTTCAACCATAAACAAAATGTGCCTTTAATGATGTGTTACCCCATAGTAATTAACTTATATGGCCTATATGGGTGAAAATGAAGTATCAGAGTTTTATGGGTTTTCGTTTTTGTCAGCCAATGGGCCACACATGAAATTTGAAAGCGGATCTTTTCCAAAATGCTTATGGTAACCAAATTTTTACGCTTACTCTCCTTTTTCCCTCTATAATATTGTAAGAGGGTGTTTAGATCAAATATGAAAAATAGGTATAAGGTATGGGTTTAAAAAAACTAAAACTTAAAACCCATACAGACATACCTACTGTTTGTGAAATTTTCAATTTCTAAACCTATACCTTGAACCCACAACATATGGGGGTATAGAAACCAAGGAGGAAGTTGAGATGGCTCATAACAAACCAATAGGTATCAAGTAAAAGGAAAAAGAATATTAATCATTTTTGGATAAAAACAAACACATGGCATTAAGAAACAAGTTTCAAACCCATACCACCTTGATTTCATTAAATCCAAACCCATACCAATTTATAAACCAAACATCTCCTAAAGTGTTGTAAACGTATTAGTGGTATTACTCTTAGTTTGAACTTGATATCTTAACAACTTAAGACCGATTTTGTTACAAAACTATTATATTAAAATTTGCTTTATGTGGCTTTGGATACTTACATTTAAAGAAGAAAAGGTACATAAAGCTATTTTCACTTGTGTTCAAGTACTCCATATGTTCCATATTCCTCCTTTTTAGAATAGAAATAAGTTGATTGAAAAATTACATCAAAAGCTATGTAATATAAACATCACATTCCAGACAGGGGATTTTCTTCCTTTTTTCCAAATAAGTCGGCGAATTCAAAGCATTCCCAAGGATTTGTCTTTGAGTTTCCCACATGAACAAAGAATAATCAAAAAGTTCAAGGATGCTTACATGGACCAAGTCACAAGCGGTTTCCACAAAGGTGATTCTTTTGGACCAAAATTTGCAGCTAACATATAGCAGTTCACAGATTTCACTTTGTCGCCCATAGAGTTATATACGAGCCCAAGTGTATGATATGGATCCGGTAGGTTTGGGGCCAGTAGAACCACTTCTCTCAACAATCTGATAGCCTAAGACAGAATGACTAGAAAGTTAATGGACACCAAACAAACTAAGTTGAGACAGGAGTAATGTTGAGCTGAAAAGCACCTAAACATTAAGCTTAATTAAGCATAATAACGTTAGTGGAGTAATATGAGTAACTACAATGAACTACACAAAACAATGTATATTATCAGTGAAAAAAATAATGATACCACAAAATAAGAGATGCTCGATCCAAATATGGACCACACCATAGACTGGGTCATAACTCAGAAGAGGTAAAGATGTAGACATAATAAAGAATAGCCAGAGTAAGACAATGTGAAGTGGTAGATCAACGAAACATAATTAACTTGATAAATTATTAAACCAGCATATATAAACTAAATCAGCACATTATCAACTGTTCAAATTACTATTTCCAGGCAATATTGCAAGCAGAGAAAGGGTGTAGCTTGCACACATTATACAAAAGAGAAAAGCGTTTAAATTGGTTTAGAATGGGAGCAGGGGCGGGGGGCAAAGAATTCCGGGGCCCTGTGCGATATCTTAAAATTGGGCCCTTAAAAAAAATCGATTAAAGAATACTAATAGTAATAAATTGTCACGTTATGCAGCAAATACTTCAAGATAACACCAGGAATTGAAGATTGTAAAATTGTCATATATCCCAATAATTCAAATTGCAAATTTAATATACGAAATTTCGTTGCAAAATAAAAATAAAAATAAAAAAACAGAAATTTCAACAACCTGTTTTTACCAAAATATAAATAAATTACTCCATCATTTAAAGTTACACACAATAAGATATGATAAAGAAAGTAAAAGATACAATATTTACTTACAAACTCGTCAATTAATTGCTGGGATGAATTTGAGACTTTAGTCTACTTTTGTGTAAAAAATGGAAACCTTGTAAAAAATGGAAACCTTGAATGAGAGAGAAAGTAGATTCAAGAAATAAGAGAGGAGATAGAAGCAAATGAACAAATAGATAATCTTAGAAAGAGAAAGAGCAATAAGGAAAATAAATAAAATAATGAAAAAAAGAAGTCTCCAGAATTTTCTAAACCACTCTAATTGATCGAAAAAAGAGAAATAAGGTAAACAAAAAAAGTTAGGTAAGTTGATGGCTTTTTATTAGAAATATAGGTGGAATCAATGTTCAAACCCCTGACCTTCTCTTCAATGCACTACCACCTTACCAGTGAACCAAGAATACTTAAGTTGTTCAATATACTCAAAATAAGTTATACATAATTTTGGGGCCCCATAAATTGAGGGGCCCTGTGCGGTCGCCCAACGTGCACCATGTCAGTGCCGCCCCTGAATGGGAGATATTAAAAAAGGAAGAACTCAAAACTGAATTCTTGATTTATAAAGAAGTGATAATCAAAGCAAGGCAAAGCAAGGCAGAAAGGCAGATATACAGGGCACGATTGCTATGACAAGTTAAGTGTATTGACAAATACATGCTGCATCAGCACATTGCCAAATTGTTTAAAAGTTGAACACTTTCAGGGTGAATAACAAATGACAAAAGAGAAATGTAGCTTCCAGGCAAATAGGCAACCACACAAAGGGAAGATTTGGTTCAAATCGGTACAAAGTAGAAGAGATGGGAGTATGGGACAAACACGAACCACTACTATTCCTGGAAAATCGAGAACTATTAGCCAGAGTTTCCTAATTCTCGTACACCCCAGCATACCATGCTTTAGGCTTCCCCACTGATTCTCAATTTCTCAGCATTCCACAACTTTGAGAGGTCAAACAACTCTGAATAGCAAATCCCCTTCAACACAGCCCTAGACATGGTAGACCAAAAAGAAGGTGAATAATTTACTTTGGAGGTGTTTTAAATAGGTTTTTAGCCTGTTTTCCTAGGTTTACCATTTCAAACATTTGCACCAAGGGTAGACCTCTAGTATATACATTATCTTCCTGCCTCATAATCATTGACTTTAAAATTTGGCTAGAGCAAGAGAAATTTCAGAGCCTTGTTTTCTGTTTCTCAAAAGAACACCAGACACTGATGTGGTCAATTGGTAGTTTGACTCCTTACACTTCAAACTCGCCATGATTAATCGTATGTACCTCGGTGACGGTAGACTGTGAAGTGTGAACCCACAAGGTTTGAAGTCTGAACTGTGTTAACTGAGATAAGTTGCCCGTGTAAACTCTGGATATGCTATGTGGCAAAGCAACAAACAGGGAAAAGTCCTCAACTAGGCCCTCTATACACAAGCTTCCTCCGTGTTTTAGCTTCCCATTAATATCCCCACATTGCATGAATGGACCAGGACCTAAATACATTTAGGTTTCTAAAAAGTGAAGACTTCCTTTAAGTACAACTATGGATCAAACCCCCAGCAGGTGCAGCATCTCAATATACAGCCTTTGTAAACAATCACAAGTAGAACACACAACCAACACTCCAGTTTATGAAAAAAAATTTAAGCATCCTAAGGAAGTCTTCAACCCCTTGTAGAAGACAGTGCAAACCAGCATCAGCAATACCTAGAGTTAAACCATATTCTTCATGTGATGTGCTTTCTCTAACACTGCCACTAACAAAGTGAAGTGTAAGGATACTACTAATTAGCATAATTACTAGTACATACATAATGTTAGTAATGGGATTCTTCCCCAAATGTGGACCTCAACTTTCAAGTTAAGTGCCTCCCTAATTTTGAACATGAAGGAAACATGATCAACCCCCCAAATTGTGAACAATTGAACATAACCCGTTTAGTCTCCTTACTCATGCCAAAGAAAGCAAGTTTCATTTCCTTTCAAAATATTCACTTAAAACAAGTCAGAATTTCTAACTTTTCAAGAAAAATATAGGTAAACTCCTAGATAAGGAAATACTCAAGGACAATATAAGGATAAACATCTGCACAGGAAAGAACTCGTCTAAAAAAACAATGAGAATAAATAGACAAATAGAGTGCCAATCACGCTTCAGTCGTTAAAAGGTAACCCTAGGAAAAGCTGCATATAGTAGCCCAAAGAAAAGCACAGTAGGCCACTCTCAAAGCCTCATGACAATAGTTGTATTCTGAAAACTCCATCTTGTAAAAAGTGTTAAGAGTCGTACAGATTAGTTTGTAACTATCATTTATTTCGAATTACAAAATTTAAGGTTGGCCAATCATTCAGATTTTCAAAAAAAAAAATCCCCTTATTACTTCCACAATTTGCATGGCTGGCAATCTTACATGTAAAAGAGAAAAAAAAAAAAAAAAAAAAAAAAAAAAAAAAAAAGAGGGGGGTACAAACTATGTAATACAGTATCATATAAAAATAGAATATAAAAAAAAGCAAGAAGTGCCCTAACTTTTCCCAGAAAATAACTTGATCGCCAAATCGAACACTCCACAGACAGATGACAAACATCAAAGAACTTATACGGCTGTAAATCTTTGTGGGTGGTTGACCATAACTTAATTTTTGTACCACACCATCTTACACTAATTTGTCTGCTTCCAAAACAATTCCAATTATTATTTATAGCAAACCCTATACTACTACTAGTCTTAATTTATTATAAGTACAGTTGCATTCATTTTCACTCCCTAACCCAAACTACTAGAGAATAATCATTATCTAGAGAGTGTGCTAAACCTGAGAAGGCCAAAATCTTGCTCTGATCATGCAGGGAAGCAAAAAAAAAACCATAATTCAATGCGATTAAAGAGGAAAGGGAAAATACATCAATTGAGTAGACAATGATTGATTCAACTTAAAATTCAACTTCCAAAATTAAAAGAGGCACAAATGTTAAATAGAGCAACACATACTTCTTCATAGCGGCCATGTGCATAATGAAGATTAGCATCACCAAGCTTCCTTGTGATTTCAGTGCTAAGCTTATTTCTTGATCCTTTACGCCTCCCTCTCTTCTTAGGCTGTAGTATAGTATAAAACAAGAAAACAGAGTGAGATGTGATAAAACACGAAATAAAGTAGTAGTAAGGAGTAAGGGAGATATGCATATATCATAAGATATTAGATTACAGGTCACCATATAAAGAAGTTGCAAGTATAGTGTGTAGAATATAGATACTCCCAAACAAATTAAATAGCCTCACATTTTCAAAATATGCAATAACAAGAATAAAAAATAATAATAATAATAAAGAAAATTAAAAAAATAAATAAATAATTAATGTAGCTGCAAAATGTCCTGCCATGATAACTGCAGGCTGCAGCCAAGGATCCCAAAATACACACACTGACTACAAAAATAAGGAAAAGGAAGAGCAAGGACATGACCGGAATAATAAAAAGTGAAGAACTTCAACACCATGTAAGTGTAAAACATCACAGCATATAACTATCCAGAGCAAACAAACAAATAATTCTAACTATGACTAGTATAGTGGGAATTTGATAGAAAAAATTTCAACGCGTGGAAATGAAGCTTTCCGACAAGTTCTACAACAAGCACCATTGGTATAGATACATGCATTTAGTCAATATTGATAGATGAAAAATATATATCACAACATGATATTGATAAATTTCTCCCATCCAGATGTGGAACCAATTAATTAAACCCTTGTGAAGGCATAATCACAGCCCATAATAGATCCTTAAGCAACCAATTGGATGTTGGTGTAGTGGTGACACTTGGTAGGGAGAACCGCGTGTTTGATCCCCCACAACAACAATTGGGAGGGGATTGGAACCTAACCACCCAGAACTGAGCCCCAAATCCGGATTAGCCCAAAGAGTGAACCGGATGGAACACAAAAAAAAAAACAGATCCTTAAGCACATTAATAGACAGAATATTGTTGTTGCTGTTGTTGTTTTTTTTTTTTTTAATATCGATACGCTTATGCACCATATTGTCCACATATAGCTTTACATCTTCGTACACTTAACTTACGCATGTCCTAGTTATCCATGTCCTAATTACCTTGTTTTTACTTTCTTCAGACACAAATGTTCTTATATGCAATAAGTTTAATCTCTAAAGAAACCATTTTAACAGATAAAGAAAATTCCATCATAAAAACTTTGCAAAAACTCACTAAAGAAAACAGAGTCCCAATTATCAATATAATTACCTTCTTAGATCTTCGCCTAGAAGTATAACTCATGACCTCCTCCATTTCTGCAGGGGTTGCTCCAACATTAATCTCCGGCCTCTGCTTCTTAGCTGACCCTTCTCTGCCAAAATAACCAATTTGTAAAAATTTAATGTCAACTCACACCAGCAACATTCCCAAATAAAGCTTAATATAACCTGGGAGCTTCTACATATGATGTATTGAGCTTCTACATATGATGTATCAAACTGATTAAGAATGAAACCACACACTTGCACGCACACACACACACACACACCACCCACCCACCCACACACACACACACACACCCACACCCACACCCACACCCACACCACACACAACACACCACACACCACACACCACACACACACCCCCACACCCACACCCACACCCACCCCGCACCCCCACACACACACACCAACACCCACACACAACTATTCACAACTCAATAAATTATTCACAGATCTCCAAATCTCAGGAATCCAGGATATACCCTGAACTATTCACAACTCAAAAAATTATTCACAGATCTCAATCCAGGATATACCCTAATGAAATGATAGTAGCTGAATAAATTTGTGCTCCTACAACATTAATAAATCTAACAAATCCACAAGCAGCCAAAAAGTCATTATATTGCTGGAAAGCATTTATGCTGTGTAAGTGATCTACTTAGACTTTACATCGGAATAAGTAGCAGTGAAGAATATGCATTGAAGGTCTTTATGCAATTAAGAATATACGAGGACTAAAAGCAGTAAAATGAACCTTCAGGCAAAGTGAAGAATATGCACTTAAGGTCTTCAAATAAGTGCATATATGGCAGCGATTCCCAGGTATTAACCAGTTGAGACATAGTTCATAGTTGACAATGTACCAACAGTTTAACACCAACTTGCTAACTCAAAACACAAATTCGCTCAAAACAGATGATTGTCATATGCGTTTTCATGTTCTATCAAACCACTTTTGAATGCTACCTCTGCCAGGCTTTCTAAATACCCAAAAGATTGCATACATATTTGTTCTCTTCATCATAAATAAACTTATTGCATGAAAAATAAGTCATTTTGATAAGGGCTATCTGAGCTCAGAATTACAATGTGTTAAGATCAGTCAATTATATGCAAAAAAACACACTTATTTTTCCACATACATTAATGCCCCATCGCTATATAAAGTGTTGGTGCTAGACTGCTATTCATGCTAGACTGTTCTTGTTTCAATATACAATTAAATAATATTTTCTAAAAAAAAATTATGCAGAAGTCAACACAACTATAAGGAAATGAAAAAAAATGCAAGGTGATAAAGTAAATACCCTTGGCCTTTCCGCCTCTTCCCAACCAAAGTTCCATAGTTGAGCTTTTCCAGCTCTTGATAAAGTTGAACCTCAGAAGTACCTTCTTTAACAAAATCCAAAGGGTTTATATTCCCTTCAAATCTCACTGAACATTCCTCTTCCTCTTCTTCCTCCAACTCATTCTCGCCTTCTTCACCTTCTCCCTCCTCACCTCCATCACCATCTTCTTCGTTGTCTTCTTCTTCTTCCTCCTCCTCCTCTTCCCCATCTGATAATTCTCTCTCCTCAAAGATATTGTCTTCCTTCATCCCATCTTCGCTCTTCATCGAGATAAAACAATTCAAGTAACCCTGCAACAAATATAGGGAAATCATCGTGACCAAGTGATCTGTTGCAGTCATGTTAAATCACAAATTAAACAGAATTATTCGTACCCTTAACAAACATGGTCACAATTGAGTATAATACGTCATATAATTCAGTAAAATAAAAAAAAAAAAAAATGGCTCTGTTTGGTGGTAGCGTTTGAGGTAGCGATTAGCGTTTTGACTAGTCAAAACACTACTAGAAAAAATTTGAGAGTGTTTGGCAAGGTAGCGGTTCTAGTAGCGGTTAGCGATAGAGGTAGCGTTTAGGTAGCTTTTCTCAAACATTAAAAATATTAGTGTTTAGAAGAGGGGTAGCGTTTGACAAATTTTTATTACTTTTTAATTAATATTTATATGAATTTTGATATATTTTAGTATTGCAAACGCTACTTTTGTCAAACACTCATACTATCAACTGATCTTTTGACAGCTAACCTATACCCACTACTAATTGACAGCTACTCGCTACCTTACACTACTAGAAATAGGATGTTTTTCAACGGAAAAATTCCGTCGGGGTCACTTGAAATTCCGTCGGAATGCTCTGTCGCCAAAGCTTTTGTAGGAAATTTGCCCTTTCCCGATGGAATTTCCGTCGGAAATGCTAATTCCGACGGAAATACATTTGTCAAAGCTTGGTTTGACTTAAATTGGAAATCCGTCGCAACATTCCGACGGACTGATTTCCGTCGGAACATACACTCTTCCGACGGAATTTTCTGTCGGAATATCTGTATTTGCGAGGGAATATTATTCCATCGGAAATTTACAGTGCCTTATTCCGTCACAAATTTCAGACGGATTTCATTTCCCTAGTTTTTACGACGGAATTTTGCATCTGAATTTCCGTTGCAATATTCCGACGGATTAATTTTCCGTCGCAACAGCAGGGTTTCTGACGAATTATCCATCAAAAACTTGCTAATTTAATAAATTTATTGATTTTTTTTTTTGGGAATTACCACCATTCGAAACCTATACCTCCTGCACCTAATCCATGATAAAATTAAATAAATGATTTAATTATATATATATATATATATATATATATACACACACACACATTGTATGCGGCCATAAAACATAATCCAAATTAAGTACATGTACATACTACATTTAACTAAAGCTAAGCTACAGCCGGAATATCCTGCAGTGCTCCGCCACTACCCGGGTCATCCCTGGGTCCCGATGGGCAAACGACTCATAACTCCTCCCACCTCTCCTGGTTTCTCCACTCCATTGCGGCCATTGTTGCTTCAAGTCGGGCTTCCATCTCGACTTCCAATTCACTCCGGATTTCACTGCGAAGAGCCTGCACCCTATGCTCCATCTGATCCTGCATATGAGAAACAATGGAAGGCGTGTACTGCTGTGAAGACGTGGAAATTCGTCCCATCCGGCTGCCATAGTACAGCTTTGCACTTCGACCAAGTCCCTTCACACGACCCTTCTTGTTGCGACCACCCACGGTCTCCCAGTACAATTCATTCGGACTCTTCCGAATCCCTTGAATGCTTGCCTCTTCAACCTTCTTCTAGTAAGCCTCGTACAAGATATACATATGAAAAGGAGCAACTTACTAAGTTTAAGGAAGCATTTTTAACAAAATAGAACCAAGTGAGGCCTAAGTGACTTCTACGTTGCCCATTTTCTTCATTTATTACCAAATGAACTCTTTCTTTCTCATAACATGTCAATGATAGGTAGTTTTAGGTGCATAGACAAAAAAACCAAAGTAACTAAGTTTTGGGAACCATTTTCATCCAAATTCATACAAATGTGGCCTAGGTGACTTCTACTTTGCCCATTTTCAATGTTTCTTAGCAAATGAACTCTATCTTTCTCATAACATGTCAATGATAGGTAGTTTTAGGTGCATAGGGCTTCAAATGACAAAAAAAAACAAAGTAACTAAGTTTTAGGAACTTTTTTCATCCAAATTCATACAAATGTGGCCTAGGTGACTTCTACTTTGCCCATTTTCAATGTTTCTTAGCAAATGAACTCTTTCTTTCTCATAACATGTCAATGATATGTAGTTTAGGTGCATAGGGCTTCAAATGACAAAAAAAACCAAAGTAACTAAGTTTTAGGAACCTTTTTCATCCAAATGTGGACTAGGTGACTTCTACGTTGCCCATTTTATTCATTTATTACCGAATGAACTCTTTCTTTCTCATAACATATCAATGATATTCGTTGTTTTAGGTGTATAGGGCTTGAAATGACAACAAAAACCAAAGTAACTAAGTTTTAGGAACCTTTTTCATCCAAATTCATCCAAATGTGGCCTAGGTGACTTCTACATTGCCCATTTTCTTCATTTATTATCAAATGAACTCTTTCTTTCTCATATAATGTCAATGATAGGTAGTTTTAGGTGCATAGGGCTTGAAATGACAAAAAAAAAAACCTAAGTAACTAAGTTTTAGGAACCTTTTGTGCCTTGTACTCGAGGGTTTTTCGAATGCCATGTCACTAGGGTGTGCCATTGTACCTTGTACTCCAGGGTTTTTCGAATGTCATGTCATTTCCTCCGAAATGTTCTTGGTTACAAAGAGCCTTTGTAACCTGGGTGTGATCGGGAAATAAAATAAAACATTCAAAAGCACTAAGCTACCTTTAGAAGTCTTCTTGTATCGGTCGCTGCCACACACCCGCTGAGCATCATCCTTCCAAAACAACATACATCCTTTCGGGCATGCATGAATCTTTTCATGAGGCAGCTCAAAACCCTTCACAATCTTCTTCACCTCATAGAATGTATTGGCCATATGGTTGTTGTTAGCAATCGCTTTACTGACTAAAGAAGCAAACCTATCAACACATCTGTAGGGCAAATTATACTCACACTTTAGACTAGTAATTCTAGCAGTCATCTCTAGCCATCTCTAACACAGACAATGAACTCCCTTCGTATAATGATTGTTCAGAAGCCTTCAACAAATCTAGAAAATGCTTGGCTTGTGCATTAGGTTCCTCCTCTGAATGCCCTTGGTCTTTAGTATGACCAAAAGCATCGAAAACCATTTCACGATATTTGTTAGACCACCCTTCAAGAACTCCTAGAAACCCTTCCCCATGACACATCCACTCATAGTAATTAGGTAGAAAACCCTTGCGAAACAAATGAATTTTAACCGTTTCCGCATCCCAAAGCCGTTTGTTCTTACATTTAAAGCATGGACACCTAACTTCATTCGGGTTACTACTCTCGAGATGATCTTTGATGAACTGAATGAATTCATCAACCCCTTTCACGAACTCTGGATTAATAGAAAGCCCAACCTTCCTTTCATACATCCAGCTACGTTCTCTTCGTTTCATGATTACAACTTCTACACAACTCACGCATGTGTAATCACATTAGTCACAAAGCGTATTTAATACTCATTATCCATCAAAGTGTTATTGAAATGCAAATGCGCTTTAAAATGATGTCCAAGGGTCCTTATCACTCCAACCTAACCCATCCTTGTACGTTTAATCCCACTAATGAATGTAACCCAGGTTTTCAATTCTATGAAAAATCCGACAGCATTTCCATACAACTCTCCAAGTACACGATGTAGGCGATTAAACACACCTACATATGTATCCGGAGAACATTGTAGAGAAATAACAAGGCAGGATATTCCCTAGAATCAATAACAAGACATACATTCACCACCTAAGTGAGAATAAGCGTACAAGGACAGTCTCATCCGAGGACTATTCAAGACATACTCCTAATGTGTATGCCTTGAACGGGTATCTAGGCATATGATTATGCAAATGATTTATTTAAAAATATATAAACTAAACTAACATACATTATATTAAACAAATATATCATAATTAATCTAAACAAAACTAACATATCATAATATTAAACCAAAATAACATACATTATATAAAACTAAACTAAACTAAGCTACATTATATTAAACTAAACAAAACTAACTACATTATATTAAACTAAAGTAATCTAACATACATCATATTAAACTAAACCAAACCAAACTAACATATCATAATATTAAACTAAACTAACATACATTACATAAAACTAAACTAAATTAAACTACATTAGATTAAACTAAGCAAAACTAAACTAACATGCATTGTATTAGGGTTTGTAATGTGACAATTAAACCTAACTATTAGTACAAATCCTACACAAAAATTAAAAAAAAAATATATATATATATAAAAGGGTTAATTATTATTCCAAAATTAAATTAAATTGAAACAAAAGGGGAAAAGGAACTCACTATGGGTAGATAAAAACTCGGTGGTGGCTGCACGGCAAGCTCGGTGGAAGCGTCGTCGGTGGTGGCTGCAAAATAAGGGTGGTGGAGGAAATTAATTTATTAAAAATTTAAAAAAAGAAAAGGGGGAAAGTAGGAGGACTTACCGGAATTTGTGGTGGTTCTGGTCGCGGCGACGCAGGGGAGGAAGTCGGAGGTAGCTTGGTGGAGGTGGCTGCGAAGTACAGTTAGGGTTTTACCGGTTGTATTAAAAAAAATTTAAAAAAAAAAAACAAAAAAACAACAACACTGACCTTTTCCAACGGCGTCAGGGGCGGCAGAAGCTGGCTCTGGTGGCAGCGATGAACGGGTGTGGCTGAGGAAAATTGAATGATCAAATGGTCATCGGCATTCCGACGTCAATGTTTGTGGGAAGCTGAAGAGGAGGGGGGGAAATGGTGGTTTCAGGACTGATCATATGATTTATGTTATCTAACGAATCAACAATCACTCAAACTTATTAATATCATAATAATTTGAATACGGACGACAGAAAAGTAAAAATAACTTCTTATTTCCTTTTTTTTGTTTTTTGTTTTAAAAAAACAGCAAAACTGAAAACAAAAAACGATACCAAACAAAGAATTGGATTTTTTCCCAAAGTGAGCTTTATTGGCAAAGTATTAACCAAATTGGTCTCGTGGCAAAAGTATTTCCCAAACTAAGCTTCTGGGGTGAAACGCTGTCTCGGACAACGTTTTACACCCAGTTTTTTATAAAAAAAATTCAAGAAATAAAACCCAGTTTTTTATAAAAAAAATATGAAATACGAAGTTTGAGAAAAAAGTTAAACTACCATAAAACGCTACCTCAGACAGCATTTATTGTACAGCATAAAACGCAGCCTGAGGCAGGGGCGGCAGGGGAGGCGTTGGCAAGGGCAGTGGTTCTTTGTTTGTGACAATGAGAGTTAGTCAGAGAGAGAGTGTAAGTTGCGTTTGTAAAATTGAGAAAAAAAAAGCCACTGGAATTCGTTATAATTCCCCGCAAGAAACGCTGCCTGAGGTAGCGTTTCATTTAAAGATATAAACGCTGCCTCAAGCAGCGTTTATTTGTATAAAAAAGTATGAAATACGAAGTTTGAGAAAAAAAAAGTCAAATTACCATACGTTTTACGTCTTGAATTTTTTTAAAAAAAAAAAAACTGGGTGTAAAACGTTGTCCGAGACAGCGTTTCACCCCAGAAGCTTAGTTTGGGAAATACATTTGCCACGGTTTCGTAAATAATTTGCCAATAAAGCTCAATTTGGAAAAAAATCCCAAGGAATTAGCGGTTTTAAGCTTTTTATTTTTTAAAAAAAAAAAACAAAAGATGACGTGGACGGTAAGTCCGGAATTTTATCAAATTGTAGCGTATATATGGAATTTTATTTTTTTTTAACATTATATATAGAAATTGCTCTGTTATATGCATAGGCAGATGCTCTAAGGGATAAGAGGGGTCAAAGGAACCCACTTACTTTGGTGTCAAATTTTTTAATTATATAGTAGAAGTAATGGATTTTTTTTTTTTCCAAGAGATTTGCCTTTCTTTTAATCAAACTTGACCCCACTTACATAGTTACATTGGAGTTAAATGACGTTTTACACTTCTATTGTGGGGCATTATATGTTCTATAGATTGTCTTCGTTGTATAAGACACATAATTAAAATAAATACTAGAAATAAAATTGAGATAATTAATAAATTTCACAAATTTATACTTACAAAATGATCCAAATCACAATATAAATATGAAAAATGTTAGTTGTTAAATTGAACCCACTTAATTAAAATTCTAGATCCGCCTCTGGTTGTAAGGGTTACTCGGTCAGTGCTACAAGCATTATTTCATCAGTGTTATACGAGTTACTCGATCAGTGTTATAAGAGCTACTTTGTTTTTTTACAAGTGATCACATGTTGTGGCCAGCCGTACACAAGATGGACTGGTCAATAAATTATTTGCGTTTTTTTTTTAATATTTAGCCCCTTAACTTCTACTGTTTTCCTTGTAAAAAATTAAAAAAAAAAATCCTCTATATGGTTTTGAAAAAAATAAAAAACAATATTGGAAGTTTTTTTTAAGGAATAGTGAAAGTTATGGAGCTATATATTTTTAATTTATTTTTTTTAAAAAAGTGCACATAATTTAAGGATTGGAGCTTTCAAGTGATATGGTGAAAAAAGTTAAGATAAAAATTGTGCAATTATAATTTAGATTTTTTTGTTAATATATAAAGAAACAAGATTTCGTTAATGATATATAGTCGAGTGACAAACCCTAAGAAATCTAAATTAAAAGACAAATACAAATATAGAACACCTTAAAATTAATTAAATCGCATATTCGATCAACAATAGCCTGAATTAAAAAAAAAAATCTAAAGCAATACAATCTGTGAGTTAGCACTAATTCAACATGCAATCCACTGATGCATAGTCAATTGGGTGAAAATACTCATGTAGTTCTTCAAATACTTACGGTGATTATAAAACCCTAGATCTTCAATCCTCGCCAAACGAACGAAATAAACCACAATTGAAAAAACATCACTGAACCAATGGACTATCATATCAAAGATAACAACATGCAATTGCTTTTAACGTAATTTTTGTTTTCGGAATTTATGAATTTTTTCAATCCAGTATGGGTTCAGCTGTATAATATATATCCCGTTTATTTTGTATGAACACATTTTACTATTTTAGTGTAAACAAATACAGAGTACATTTTGATCACATGTTCTTAACACTTATTGTTTTGCACAATAACTAAGACAAAGAATAGTGATTGTATATAAAAATGGTTGAGTGTAAGAAATTTTTAATTTTTTTTAATTTTTTTAAGTCGATTTAATGACACTTGAAAAATACGACATAGCGGAATAAAAAATATACTACGTACTTGAGAACTTCATATTCATAATGTTTTTAACATATACTCCGTCCTATTTGCACAAGAATTTACAAAAAAAATAAAAAAATGAAAAATTATAATGTGAAATAGTGAGCAACAGTAGAAAAAAAAGGTGAGGTGTGCAAAAACATGGGTGTTTAATTGTTTATGTAAAATGGATGGTTGGAGTAATAGAGATTAATGTTAAAAAAAAATATTGGATGTATGATGGAGTAAGAATAATAATATAGTTAGAGCAAAGAAGCTTTTGATACATAGGGCGCTAGATAATAGATGGATATGTTAAGAACATTATAAACAAAAAAAAAAAAAAAAAGTAAAATATGTTAAGAACATTATAAACAAAAAAAAAAAAAAAAGTAAAATATGTTAAGAACATTATGAAAAATATGCAGTTTACTAGAACGCGATGCCTACTACGGTTGCAAATCACTAGCACTGTATGTGTGTTTTACAAATATACCCTCAAATTAAAACTGCAAAATCTCAAAAATATACCCTATATGTTTTTTTGTTTTTTTTTTATTTTTATTTTTTATTTTTTTTAAAGAAATGCACTGCATATTTATAAGGATATAAACTTAAATTCTCTTGCGAAAAACAAATCAAATCTATTTTTTCTTACTTTTAACCATTTTTTTACACCATCCTCCTTGTCATAATTATTTATTGTGCAATGTGAAATGTCAAAATGTACTCTCCATTTATTTATTTTTCTTTATTTATTTGTTGGCATTCATACCACCTAGCATTAAGCAAATTAAATCCAATTCAATCCAATCTAGAGATTTTGTAAGAGAATCCAAATCAAACAATTTTTTTTTTTTTTTGTCTCAATCCAATTTACTCCCAAATATCAAATTCCCTAAAATACCCCTCCAACCCAAAAATTTACCTTGGGGATCAAGCGCACACACGTACATCTAACGTCATTCACACAAGTCAAACCCCCAACAAACAAACGACACCGTTTCATCACAAACAACAGCTGAAAAATTACCCTAAATCCCTGTAAATTCAAGAAAATGTCAAGGGTAAAATTGGAAAAAAAAGATTATATATATGGTTGAGAAAATGTTATCATGGTTTTTTAATTGCTGCGAAAAGGCGAGCGAGAGGAGCAGAGCAGTTTCCGTTATCCATTCTCTTTCTTCACCATTTATATTTTTCTGTCAGATATTTTTATTTTTTTCTTCGTCCAAAAAAAATAAAATTCGGAAATTAGGGTTTTTGATTTCAATCAAATTCGAGGTTTATCTTCAATCATGGTGTCTGATTCAACCATCAATGCTTCGATTCCTAATGTCTCCAAGGATTTCGGCAAGAAAAAACGGGTAATTAACATCTTATCTCTTTAATTTGATTTTATTTTGGGAAATTTTTTGTTGCATGAAAATTGTTTGATTTTGGTCTGAAAATGGAGTTTGTGATTGTTCAGGCGAATAGGTCGGCGAAATTGAAGCAGAGTAAGCTTGATGCTCGCCGTGAACAGTGGCTTTCTCAAGGTACTGCAATGTTTTATTATTATTATTTTTCTTGAAAATTTTGGATTGGTTTTCGATTAGTGTTTGAAGTTTGATTGATTGGTGAAATTTGTGATGAATATAATTTTAATAATAGTGAAGAACAAGAATTGCAAGGAGGAAGTGAATGTTCCTGTTGTTGATGTTGGTGGTGGTGGTGGTAAATTCAATGGGCCGGCGATTGAAACTCGGAATAAGGCGGCGCAGTGCTGTAAGGATTTAGAAGTGGTAAATCCGGGAGTTGAGGAGATCAGCCACCACTTTAGTGACTCAGAATCGTCCCCGTCGAATAGTCCGACGAGCAGCATTTCTAGGGGAAATGATTCAGGGATTACTTATACTGGTAGCAGCAGCAGCAGCAGCTCGAGCTTCAGCAGCGGCAGGGGATGCTTCTCAGGGAGTTTGACAGAAGAAGAGGATGGTGATGGTGGTGGTGGTTGTGAGGATGATGAGTGTTTGGATGATTGGGAGGCTGTTGCAGATGCTTTGGTTGGTGCTTCTGATGCTAATCAAGGTCATAACTCTAACTCTAATCTTTCCCCTGGCCGAGAAACCACGGATGGGTTGAATTTTGAAGGTCAGCTGCCTATCTGTGAGAATGTGGATGCTCAATTGGAGAAATCGAAGAGCGTTGGGGTTGGGATATTGGGCAGGGGTAGTGAGAATTGCAAAGCTTGGAGACCGGATGATGCTTTTAGGCCTCAGAGTTTGCCCAATTTGGCTAAACAGCATAGTTTTCCGTCTGGTGCAGAGAGGCTTCAAGGATTTGCAAACCCTTGGGTTCGTAACAACATGACTCCTCGCGTGCCTACATCGTGCCCTATATGCTGTGAGGATTTGGACTTGACGGACTCCAGTTTTCTCCCTTGCCCGTGTGGGTTCCATTTGTGCCTTTTTTGTCACAAGAGGATTCTTGAGGAGGATGCCCGTTGTCCTGGATGCAGGAAGGAGTATGCTTCAGAACCAGTAGAGAAGGAGGCCAGTGTGTCCGGTGGTAGTCTAACAATTCGTTTGGCTCGCTCTTGTAGCATGTCGTCTTCAAGGGTTTAGGATATAAAGTTGTCGTATTTCTTTTGGGCTCAGCTTATGTATGGTGGAATTCTCAGTTTTTACTTTGTGGTGTCTATCAGTGTTGTGTTGATCTAGCCTGATTCTAGTTCGTAGATGTGGGTATAAAAGCTTGTGGTTTTAAGCACCGAGTTATTGAGCTGGCTTGAATATAGAGAGTTTGGTCCTAATCTGTGTGATGCTTTTGCTGATTGTAGAGGAATTGATGCTAGTATGTGAATAGATAAGTGGTACAGAAATTGAATACATTAAAGATCATTACAATCTTGTCTGTTCTCTATTTGTTTTTGTCTTTTATGTTAGCAGCAAACTATTTGATCCTTGGATTTGATACTAGCTATATACTACGGATACGTATTTTGTTTCGTGCTGGAGAGAACTTGGTATCTGTTTCATCACATTGAAAGAGAATTTGATGGAAGAAGCTGAGATCCTTCTTTACTGCCTAGTATGTTTACTTCTTAATTCGCTTAATTTTTTTTTTTTTTCTCTGTGGTTCCATTTTATGTTTGTTTATGGAGTCTTTTTCGACTCTTTTTTACACCATTTATTTTTCAGTTTCACATATTCATAATTGATATTTTCAAAATCTTGTCTTAGAAGCACAACTTATGTAGGAGGCTGTGCTATTTATAGTGAGAGCTGTTAGTGCCCTCTGCTCGTTAAATACTGGTTTGACTCCACAACGAGGTTGTTGGGGATATCGAATTTGATTGCCATGATCTGAAAGGCTGATGAGGGGAAACTGACATTGGAACCTTCTTTTTCATTGTTTAATTACTACTCATATAGTCGTATCAAATAGTGGTTAGTCCTGCAGGTGGTTAAGACAACAACCCATAAATCTTCCATCTCTTAAAATTTCTCTAGGCCGAGCTTTTGTGCTTGGGGCACCTTGGTTTATTATTTAACTTCCAACACATTTTTTTTGGCTTAATACTCATTTATGTGTTATGCAACTTTCTCAGTTAAATTTCTAGAGAACTTAAATGGAACTTGCAGGAAATGTTCGTTCAGCTTGAAGGAAATTGCATGTTTGCATCTGGTTGGAAAAATTAAGAGCACTTACAGATGGTTTGGTGCTATGGCTCATAAGACAGGAACAAGAAACAGTACTGATATAGTGAAAATTTCTTGCCTGTAACTAATGTGTATCACTGATATGTTGTAAAGTCTGTATGGTAAATTGAAATTTAATGGCTTTTGTGTGATTGTGTGACATTCAGGATCTCTACGGTTTTGTACTGCATCTGATAGTGGCTCCTCATCAGTTGTGAAATAATCAAATAACTCAGACTGCTGTTGAGCAGCATTAATTTAAAGGAAGGCGGAAGCACATCATAAAAGGTCAAGATGGTTCAGTTTATAAATCTGTGAATAAGTGCATTAAAATTTTGAAGGAATATGGAATTTTTTTGATCCGGATCCGATACAAATCTCTAATCACAAAAATCTGGATCAAACATCTATTTTGGTTATATCTGATGATTTGGGTCTGAAATCTGAATATTCGAATAATAAAATCAAATTTTGGATTAAAAAATCCGGTTATCTGAATTTTCTGACTTTTTTTACTTAGCCCTTATGGAGTTAATGGAATATGACGGTGTTAACTTTGGTTTTATTGATAATTAAGGAGATGTTCTTTCTTCTATGAGAGCTATCTTGGAGCTATGGTTAGTATCTTGCTTGTTTCTGGCTCATTGTTGCTGAAGGTGGATCCAATTCTACTAAAGAAAATAAATCTTCTATAGTTCTATGTGTTTGGTGAAATCAGTGTCCGCTGCTGCCGGAAGAAATCATTTTGGTGCCCTTGCTGTTTTTATTGGCTATTATAGGTTATTGATTTAGGTATGTAATATGCCAGGTCCAGGATGCTGATCGTTATGTAGTGAGATAGAGAATTTGACCGATGAATTTCAATGATGTAATTTAGAATCATCCAGGATCTATAAGACAGGATCAATTATACAGCATTCAGTCATTCCTCTGAGTTTGCTTATATAAATGACCATGGAATTTGTTTTTTTTTTAGTTTGTTGGTTACAATTATTTCCCTCCGCCCCTTATTTTTGCACCATTTGACCCAAAAAGCTCTCACTAAAAATGGATCCATGGTGCAAAAAAAAAAAGGACTACAGAGGGGTACAATCTTGTTATTGTCATCATCATTGTTGTTGTTACATATTTTTAAGTTCTTTTTTAGCTTGGCCTGTGTAGACTAGCCTGAAATCTCTGAATTGTTCTGTAGTTTGACTGTTTGTTTTGGTATGGGCCTATGGGGCTTGATTTTTTGGGTTCGAGGAATGTTGTATCAGTTATTATTGAACAGTTCCTTTATGTTGTATGGGTACCTTGACAGCATGATCGGTAGTGCTGATGATCTCCAGTCATGGCAATGAACATTTTGTTTAAGGATCTAGTGGTTGTCTCAATTTTTTTTGATATTCTGTTAGATCGAGGCTTGATTGCCTGAGGGTGTCAAACATGTAGGGTTCTTTCTATCTATGCTTGGAAGAATATGCCATTTTTTTCTTTAATTTTTTTATTTCTTGGTCACATTTCCCTGGATAATGAAGCCATGAAGGTATAGTTTCATTTTGCATAATTTTGATGTAACTATGCATGATATACCATAGAGTTATAGGCCTTATAGCCATGTTATTTCTTAATGCATTTGTAGCTTTTATTTCATGTTACTTTCTAGCTTGAGTAGTGAAATGTTACAGCAAATATCTTTCAAACTAGTCCTTTTTTTAGTAATCATGTTTTGAAGTGATTGATGTCAAGGGTCTCTATATCCTGGTTTTGCTCTAATATGGTTTTTGATGTTTCTGCCAATTTTAATTTTCTTGAAGCTTGAAGATCTATGTGGGGCCATCATAATATAATTTGGGAATTATGACATGTAATTATGTTACTTTATCCAGGTAAGTTCCTTTATTATGCAAGCCAAAACTTCAGTGTAGAAAAATGTTATGCAGAGTTGTAATGTTGGTGCATCATTTACCCTGAGAAGTTGTATTGTGGAGAATAATTTTGACTACTGTTTTTGCTTTGGAGAGAGTTGATGAATTGATCTTCTTTGGTACTGATCATTTGTCTCCCATATGAAAGTGATATGGAGCTATGTATGGACTATGGTTTTGAAACCTATATTTTTTTCAAGCTTTTTGAGTAATTTGCTTGCTCACTTGTTTTGTAATCTTCAGACCACTTGATGTTTCTTCCTTTAATCTGTGTCAAAAGTTTTGAATCTTTTATCTAGTTCGAGAATGGACAGTTTGTACTCACATGCAGACTTTACTCACATTAGTGTGAATTTTTGTTGTAATTTCCTATGTTCCTCTTGCAAAGGTTGGACATAGGAAAGTGTCACTCCCCAGGTTTTTTTTTTTAATTTTTTATATTTATTTATTTTGTTTAAATTTTTTATTTTATTAAATTTTATGCATGTTTTTTTGGTCCAAAAGAAGTGTCAACTTATGTTGAGAGTCTTTTAACATCTGTATCCTGAACATTGTCGTGGTTAGTTACCATATCTTATTACCCCTACTTGCGCTCTATCTTGTTTCTGACCTGGGTGTGAAGAAATGCACATCACCTTTTAATGACAGAGATTAGAATTTGTGAAGTGAAGATGTAAAGTCAATTGTTCTTTTACTGGTGATTTGCCTGCAGTGTATGGCCTTGTTAATTCCACAAATTAAAAATGTGGTCTTACGTAATTATCTAGTTACATTGCAAACTATGGTGGTTGTACAAGTGATGTGCCATCTTCATTGTTTATCCATATTGATTCTCGTTGTCAACCTTTAATTGATTAACAGATCTGGAATGTTGTGTATGAAACAGGCTATTTGAAATGGTTTGTGCAACAATGCTCTAAAATTAACACGACACAAACATGAATCCTGGGTTCTAAGTCTTAATTGTTGTGGTTACACGATGGACATGGTTTATGTTGAGAAATTTTATGTCGAGATCTTAGAATCAGGTGGTATTCAATCACTTGTAACTTTTAGTCTGTGTCATTTGGGAATGGCTTATGACAGTATTATCATATTGCCTGGAGAGAAGAGACTACCAGTTTAGTTGTGCTGCCTTGTTTTGGATGTCAGTTTTTGTTAAGTTACAGAGTTGGTATGGGCCGTATGGCCATAGAATCGATGACAGAAATAAAAGCAGAGAGGGCAGAGACTATGTTAACCTCCCTCTGACAAATGTAAAGCTAATAACTGAGGCTAGCAACTTAGTGATAATCATTGTGTATGTGCGCCTGGTACTTTTGTCTTGGGCTATTTGTTGCTATACCAACCTTCTAGAAACTGATAGCTCATCTTTGAGCCTCCCTTTTGTGACTGAGTGTGCACCTATATCTGATTGCTTGTGCTGTCTTTTGAAGGTTATAATTGTTTCAGGCTTTCAGCAATGATTGAGATCAAGTAATGCCTGCTTAAGTTCTGTTTTGTTTAGTTATTGGAGTGATTTTTCTGATGTGCTGATATTTGTTCAATAGTTTTTAGAATGAATGCTAAATACTTTCTCGTAAGTTGGATAATTTGATGCTTAGTTATGTTTTGATAACCTGCAAGGGGGAATTGGACACAGTATTTTTTTTTATTTTTTTATTATTATTATTATGTTGTCCAATAGCTTTTAAATGAAGGCTATGTAGTTCTCTTAAGTTGGGTAAGGAAGCCCACCAGCGTCTGAAGATCAGGTTAGGCTTTGGGCATGGGAAAGGAGCTATAGCTCCCTTTTAAAATTCAACATTATTATGCCAACGATTTGCCTTATCTTGGACTGTAGCCAAAAAAATACTTTTAGTTGGGCGCTGCTGGAGATGAAAGATTTTCTGAGAGCCAGAACAAATTTGCTATATACTGTAATTTATAGTTAGGTATTTTGAGAAGTTAGTATTTGAAGACTAACCCTTCAGTTAGCATGTAAAACCAGAGATGCATTATTACATTGTTAATCTATCTTCTAATTATGCCCTATTTTTTTTTTTTTCTTCCAGATTCTGAACTCAGCTCTCTAGCTATTGTTATAGGTGCTAAGTATCTGTTTAAATTATCTCATTTGCTATTTTCTGAATTTGAACTCACGGTTATCTAGTTGTTGGTATCAGGTTCTTTGTGTCACTTAAAAGATGATGACATTTTCTATATTTTAGAATCTGAACCCACAATTATCTATTTATTTGTAGAGAGTGCTATGCATCTCTAGTGCCACAGCTGTTGTCTGTTTACAGGGGAAATTCAGAAAAAAAAAAGAAAAACATTTTTTCTAAGCATTACTTGTAAATTGTATTCTTGCAAATTGCTGATTCCGAAAGAGACTGGAGTATATAATATTATACATGAAATAGATCCCTGATGCAAGATACTGATCTATGTTGGATAGGGAGCCTCTTCCACCACTGGACAAAGGAGGATTCATTCAAGAATACGTCTTTGCCCAGCAGCTCATTCTGGGCCCATAATGATACATTTCTTTCAAGATGGAGAACTCTCTCCTCGACATTTTCAAAGTGCTGTGTGTTGCGAGTACTTATGCAAAGCTCCTCAACCTCAGCCCAGAAGCAGGATTCTGGCACTGGTTCAGCCTTCATTTTCTCCACGTGTTCACGCCATTTTTGTATGTATCTGTAACGTGATGGTCTACCTTTGTCCATGTACGATCCAGTGTCCTCGTTCTTTAAATGGCGGTAGTAGTTGGCTATATCCAAGGGCTCAACAAGGCGCCTGTACCTAGTACCAACCTCAATCCACTCTTTATTCCCCTCAAATTCATCAGGTAATTCATTTCTTTTCAACATCTCAATTATCTCATCCCATATGCCAGCTAATTCCAATCTCCTGATGTTGTTGTGGAAGTCTTCAGTGTGCTTTTGCATCTTAAAGGCGTCATAGTATCCTATTTTCCGAACCTCACTATTGGCTTGATATCTTTCAAGCATATCCAACACATCTCTGATTTTGTTTTTGTTGCTGCTGATCTTGATTTGGTTTCTAGCTTTCTGTTTTTCTAGCTCTCCTGCAGCTCGAAGACATAATCTGGCTCTTGCACTCTGGAATAACAATCAGCTTGTTATCAAAAGTTTTAATTTGGAGTACATGTTTGAAGTGTACAAAAAGGTTAGTTTAGAACTCACCAAGCCTAAATCATTCAAAGCACCACATACATTGAAATTTTCACCTTCTCCCATGTTTTCTGCCGATAAAGGCAGATCTTCCAGATGCTCCAAGTAAGCTACACGGTGCTTTGCCATGCTCTCGAGTAATTCGTGCTCATAGATTAAATGCTCTTTCAGGCTTCTCTGGGCTACCTCATTCCACTCTGATTCAGAGCCTAGCTGAAGGCAGTAAAACAAACTTTGGTGAATGGCATCAGAATTTTTTATAGTAACAAATTTTCCATTCCCAATGCAGAAGACATAGGTCCCAAAAGGTCTGTAAGGGCTAAGCTCAATAAAATTGGTCACATTTTCCAGTAACAAGTTTGTACACCCCATGAATTTGCAGGCTGCACGACTGGTCACTAATGAGACGTTTCTCATCACTGTCAGAACAAACGTTGAAGCTTCTGCTGTTCTTCCTACAGAATCACTTGCAAAAAAGGGAGATTTTGGATTGTAGTAATGCAGAATCGGCTGCAATTCTTTCTCTATAGAGGGAAGAGGAGTGAGGGAAATTCTAGGGATGATATCATATCTCATGATGAAGTGTGTGAAATATTGACTCCAATGTTCTCGTTTCACAGCATGGGTTAATACTTTGTCACCCACAAGCGGTGATCCAAAGGTTATACAGCGGGGCGGGCCGTGGTTGATGTGTCTCTGGTTCCAGGATTCCAAGAACCAAAGAGTTGCAAAGATAGCTGTTGCTGCACCTGAGGAATGTCCTGTGAACACTATCTGCTTCTCTGTTGCAGCTTTTTCCACCTGAGAATCTGAATTCTGTAAGTTAAATGTTCTCGTTTTTGAGTTCAATATATATATAATTTTCATGATAATACAAGCAATTTTCATAAAATCATACCTCATTCTTGAATGATGTTTTTTCCAATAGTGCTTCAAATCTTTGAAGGTATGCTTGGTTTACTGTCGCGGCTTCGTTGCTGCCAATAGTTTTAAGAGATGGGAAGTGATTAAGGTTGATCTTTGCCTCTCCAAAAGGCTTATGCGTAAACCAGTCACCCAAATCCCAAGTTCCTGTGAACCCAAAGATCACCTCCGATAACGAGCTCCTAGATATCTCACATATAAACGGCTTTCCAGTTGATGACTTGTGAGCTTTTATGGCTACAGCGCAAGCTCTACCGATAAACTCTTCACTTAATCCTACACTCTCTCCTGCCATACCTATACTTGAAGTTTTTATTTTTACATGAAGAGAGCAGAAAATGGCTGTTCTGATTATTGTTGGTGGTATTGGCCAAATGTTATGTTTGGGAGTGTTGAGGTAGGCTAGCAGTGGGATGGTAATTACTGAAATGCCCTCTTGTAATATTAATATAGGCCGATGTATGATAGCTCTGAAGGGCATATTTGTCATTCTACTTGCATTGACTTGAAAGGTGAAATTGTGCTATTTCTATGGTCATAAATAAAATGATTGTAAGATTTTTTTCGTGGAGAATTCATCCCCGCTTCCCACTTACGTGCTTGACTTGGACTTTTAAAGGTCATGTCTTTGTCCAAGCTAAACCACCTTAATCAAGATTATATTGATTTAGACTCATCAAAGTTAATTGTCATTATATTATGTAATACTTTAATAAAAAATTATAAACTAATAATGTGATATTAGGAAGATGCAAGGCTAGATTATCTGTAGCATAACTTGCATTTTGATTAATCATACATAGTATTAAACAAATATGCCACCTGTTATACAATTTAATACAGTTGGTTAAGCAACCCAAAACTTTATCCATCACTAATCTTAAACGCAGACGTTTCAGGATCTTGTTTTGTATACTCTGCTACCAGCTGTGAGAACGAGGACGACTTGTTTTGAAGCAATCTCTTAGGGGAATCATATTCCTTAATGATCCCTGCAAAGGATTGAAATTATGATACAATACATAAATATAGAATTATAGAGGTAGGTTAGTACGGAGTACATTCTAAAGAAAAACAAAGCAATGGAGTTTACCGCGGCTAAGAAGCAAGACCATATCGCTGTCAAGAACAGAAGTGATGCGATGTGCAATTGTAATGACTGTACAGTCAGAAAAGTTTCGTTTAAGAGTTTGTTGTATACGATTATCAGTGGCTGTGTCAACCGAGGCAGTGGCTTCATCAAGCACCAAAACCTTGCTTTTCTTGAGTAGTACTAGCCCAAGGCTGATTAATTGCCTCTGACCCATGCTCCAATTTTCTCCGTTTTCATGAACTGCATTCATTTTAGAAAGAAGAACATCCATTGATATAAATCATTTCAAAAACATTAACATCAAAGCACATATGGGAAGCTATACAAGCCATTAGCATCCAACTTCCTTTCAATCTTTCTAACTTCGTCTCCAAGTTGACATTTATCCAAAGCCTGCAAGTTTTAAATTCATTCGAGTTAGCATCAGCAGTTTACCTTCCAAGGAGAATGTTGTCAGAATATGAATTATATTATAGAAAGCAAAGAAAATGAGCTAACTAAAAGAACCAACCTCCCAAATTTGTCTATCTGTGTGTTGTTCGAGTGGGTCCAAATTACTTCGTATTGTTCCCTGAAACATGGTAGGATCCTGAGGAATGATGCTCAGTCTTGACCTCAGATCTTGGAGTCCAATAGATGAGATATCAATGCCATCAATTACAATACAACCAGTTGTAGGTTCAACTATCCGAAAAAGTGCTTGTATCAGAGTTGATTTACCACTTCCTGTTCTTCCTACAATATCGGTTTTTGACCCTCCTGGAATAGTGCATGTCACATCGTGTAGCACTAGTGGCAAATGAGGAGCATACCGGACCTGTATATTATAGATATCAATTTTCCCATGTGATGGCCAAGCACAATCTGGCCGATTTTCTTGTATGATAAGAGGAGCCTCACTAGGAACGTTCGTGTACTGAAGAATTTTCTCCACTGAAATCATCTTGTTCTCCCAATGGCATAAACAACTTATTAGCGTAGACAGCTTACCGTTTAGGGTGAGCCCATACGTTACAGCTAATCCTGGAATTGCTGTACATGAAGTCATGAAGATAAGACTTGCAGTTTTAGATTTGCCATTACAAAGATAAACACGGATAAAGAACAGGATACAATACTAATACATACCAGGATCTATGCTTTCTCTGAAGTACATAGAGAGAACTAGAAGGGATGCAAATGTAATACAAGAGAATGCATCTAGCCGCAACAATAGCCATTTCATTGCAGCAGCAAGATGAAATTCAGGGCCAGAATATGCATCAACAATTTTCATATATGTTGGCTGGAATCTGGATTGTTGATTAAAGCTCCTAATAGTTGTGATTCCCGACATAGTTTCAGCAAAATATTGAATAACTGGAGCTTCGCATACTGGACTCAACCGTGAGAACTCTCTTGATGCACACATATAATATTGCTGCATATGATAGATGATCAGTGTTTCAGAATATGAACTAGAACAGTAAACATTCTATAGGGCTCGGAATTAAGTAAAATGTAGGGACCTTATAAATAAGTTATGTTTAAACAAGCAAAATCCAAAATGGTAGCTATTTACTGATCTTGATTTATCCCACTTTTTATACCCATATATTCTTATGAACTTGAAGTTGGGAAGGAAAAATAGACAATTTCTTGGTTAGTTAATCTATGTTCTAACAATGAGTGCCAGTTGTGCATACAGAAACAGGAGGTATACTTGTAAAGTTAAAATTTTACCTGATATCATATGGAGGCGATAATCAAGGGGATGAAAATGATAAAAACTTCCCAGGCAACTGTAGACATCACAGCAATAATTCCCAGAAGTTGGATGGAAAGGGATATAAGCCTCTCAAGTAAGGTTGGAATTCGAGTCTCCACAGCACTTTGATCAGTCGAAACACTAAATGGGAGGAAGTGGATTGAACTAGTCAGTAAAGGAAGATTGAGCCAAGTCACTATTGTGATATAAGCTCCACAAACTATTCATTTCACCTCAAATAACCATGACATGTATTCGAAACATGGATACAATCATAGAATATTCAAGTTCAACACTTGGACACATATCAACATCCAGCGTTGTTACTCTAGTCCTAGTAAAAAAAAGGATGTTATTTATAAGTACTCCATATTAAGTAAATTGTGAAAAGAAATTATACAAGGAATGATCACTTACTCGGTTGAGAATTCTTCCAGCAGGTGTAGCATTGAAAAAGGACATAGGAGCATGGAAAATGGCTTCAAGCATTTTTCTAAAAAGAATAGTTGCAGTTTTATATCCTGTGGCTACGACAAGCGATTCTACTGCAAGGGTGCAGAAACATATGCCAATTGCCAAGGATGCGTAAACAATCAGTAGTGTAGATCCACTAAAAACAGGTTCAACATACTTTGATGACGGAGTTGCCCATGCCCACCAATAATTGCTCCCTATTTGAAGAATTTGTAAGACAATTGAGGCCAGAATTACAAGAATCACCAGAGCTCCCCCATATGCAGTTGTGATGTAGTTCCAATAGACAGAAAACTCGACTCTACCCCTCTCTCGTTCTTCTTCTTTTACAAGCTGTTCTACAGGTGCAGAACCAGCTGCTCTCCCCTCATCATCTACTTCACCATTCACATTATCATTACTTATGATACTCTTCTTATTGTCTGCAGAAGTAGATGCAACCTTGTTGGAATCAGGTATCGACGACAGAGCAGTATATTGTGCACCTACAAGTTGAAAAAATTCGGACCCTGGAACAAGAATGTCATCATACTTTCCAGCTTGTACAATCCTTCCATTTTTCATGACCTTACAAAAAATTCAAAGTAGTCATAAGATTATCAAAAGGTTAGATTACTTGATGATCCCAAATTCAAATAAAATGAAGAAAAGTGGTCTATATTACTGAGCTCACCACAACTAGATCAGCAGCGTTCAAGAACTCAACTTGATGTGTAACATAAATGACAGTTTTCCTGCTCAGAAGACCAAGCAAAACTTCCTGCAATCCAAAATCAAAAAGCAGTATTTCCAAATAAGTTTTCTATAAATTTTTTTCAGACTATACAAGGCAATGGTAAACGATTTAACCTTGAATAAATGAGAACCAGTATGAGCATCAACAGCACTGAAAGGATTATCAAACAGATAGATATCCACATCATGGTAGAGAGCGCGAGCAATTTGTATTCTTTGCTTCTGTCCACCACTTAAGTTAATACCTCTCTCACCAATAACAGTCTGATCATCAAATGAAAGGACTTCTAGGTCCTTCTTAAGACAGCAAGCTTCGAGTACTTGATCATATCTTTGTTGGTCCATATCGTGACCAAACAGTATGTTCTCTTCAACCGTACCACTCTGTATCCAAGGTGATTGAGCAACATAAGCCTTTGTCCCACACAACTTGACCGCCCCTGAGATTTTAGGCATTTCATCTAGAATGCAAGAAAGTAAGCTCGACTTGCCTGAACCAACTGTACCACATATACCAACCTTCATACCATGAGACACTTTGAAGTTTATGTCTTCTAATGTTGCCACAGTAGTAGACAAAGAAATATTATCCCAAGTAAAGTTCCCATCAACAATCTCAACTGATGTATCAGAACTACGCAACGGCAGCTTCTCTAAAGCATCATCTTGGAGCTCATCTAGGGAAAGAAAAGAAGCAATTCTCCCAAGCGAAACCTTGGCTTGAACTACCAGGGATATTGTATCAGGAAGGAGCAAGACTGGCTCTCAAAGAACACGAAAGGTAGCAAGTGCAGACAATACATGCCCCATTTCAAGTGGGATCCCCAAAAATATACAAGAACCGAAAGTGACCAAAGTCACTAAAGTTGGACCTATCCCAAAGAAAAAATTAATCAATACTGAACCATATAGATATTTCTTCAACCATTGCATCTCCACTTTTCGTAGTTGAAAAATTGTAGACAAAAAACTCATCTCCCATCCTTGAAACCTAAGGATTCTCACATTCCTTAAAGCCTCAATAGTCACCTTCATTCTATTATCCTTAGATTCCATTAGTATTTTTTGAAACTTTTTCTGCCATGTCATAAATAAAGAGTTAGCTCCCATAAATATTAATGTTACAACAAAAGCACCAATAGAAGCAAGAAGTCCCAATTTGATGTATAGAATTAGCAAGGCTAAACTAATTTGGAAAAAGATTAACCATGTATCATGAAAGTACACAACGAAACTCTGGATTTTCTCAACATCAACAGCCACAGCATTGATAAGCTCTCCACTTCCACCACTAGCCTCGTCGCCTTGCAATTGTGATGACCAAGAGGCAAGGGCTAAACTCTTGCTGTAGATCATTACAGTGGCCACTGCTCGAATCCTACTTCCAATTTGTTGCATCCTAAACATCCAATGTCTATTTATAAAAGCCTCAAGAAAAGTGGCGGAACAAAATGTCAAAGCAAGGACATAGCCTTGATTATTAAACTCCTCTTGTCCATTAAGGCAATGAACAAAACTATCCATAAGATATGGAGCAATGAAACGAGCTAGTGTGTATATTATAGCCAAGAGAGCTGTTCATACAATTTCCTTCCAAATCGACAAGAAATAAGCCTTTACAAGCCCGAATTCACAAATAACAACTCTTCTACTAGTAATACTACTAACACCTACATTATCTTGTTTATCAAATTGTGATGATGACTCGAAAAGCCTAGCTTGGAACACAGGAAAGGCTCGAAACACACTATTAGAAGGGCCGAGTTGAGGAATATCATCAAGCTCTAAGGTTGATTTCTCGGTCCCCAACGCAAGCAAAGGAATTATCCAAGAAAAAAAGAGTGTACGAAAAAGACCAGCGTTATGGTACGGAGTCACAGTTTTGCACCCTTTGGTCTTAGCCTTGTTATTTGTTTCGAAGTTGCCATGATTTAGAAGACTTCTTCAAGATCAGGGACAATTTCATCCTCGGTTTTCAATGATCCTACACAACATAACATACAAAAATGTGACAAACAAATCAAATTGTGCGAGAAATTCCTCAAAACCATTTTCTTTTTTCTTGAAAAAACGTGTATATTAAAGATTTACAACAAATATACTTCGTATATAGCATAAAGTACATAATAATTAAGTAAAGCTTGATTAAAACGGAGATATATATACCTTTAATCATGCTATTTAATTATTTGACGATGATTAAGGAATACAAGATTATGCGGCCTATAACACAACAGTAGAGATCTTTAGAATAAATATGTTATTGATGCATGAAATCAAGCCCTTCTTATAATTTTATAGGCTAAATAAAATTAGTTCCCTCATGCAATGTAGATTAATAATAAAAACAGCAAATAAAATTGATCTAATTTTTTTTAAAGCGATAATTGCAAGTCAACCAAAAAAAAAAAAAAGAAAATCAAAATCATACGTTTGAACAAGTTTGTTATTTTTTTATTTTTATTTATTTTTTTCCTCCACCCTAGTCAAACTAGACAAGGAATATTATTCAAGGTTTTTAGGCAGTTGACTTCCTACTTTAAAATAGACTATAGCCTTAGAATTCCTCAATTAGCAAAGTATGAGAGCGAACGGGGATTTAAACTATTCCCAAAAAAATAAGGGGATATGAAGAGTGAGAATTAGGGTAGTCTTTTTTTTTTTTTTTTTTTTTTTTTTTTTTTTTTTTATGCTCCATAAATTTAATATTGCAATGTTTTTTTTAAGGTACGAAATAAAAAGTTTAGGAAACCTCCTCACGAGGGGAATTCCTAATGTGTCAATTTCAAGGATGACAGCTAGACCTGAACTAGTATAGTCATTGATTACCATGGAATCTACAACTAGAAGTCAAACATTAGCTATCCAATCTGTTACTCCATTTGTTTCCTGATAGACGTATCTGATGCTCCAGAATTTTGACAAGATCGAGGATGCGAGTGTCTTAAAAAATGTTTTGGGTCTGATGATGGGGGATGATGGAGGGTGATGGAGGATGCTGTTGGTGATGGGGGTAATACATAGCAGTACATAGCAGTACATGATGTGTGTACTAAGACTCATTGCAAACCACACACATTGTGATAATTACATTAAGAATTCCCTTCGCAAGGAGGGCTTCTTAAGGATTATTTATCTTACCTTATAAAAACACACATTGTGATAATCAACTTGATTTACATGAATAGTTCACCTTATTTTTATTTATTTCAAATCAAATCAGAAAAACTAATTCATATCATAACAAATATGTTCTGACCATGCTTTGTTATCGCTAATTAGATATCAATAATTTCTTAATTTAAAAAATTATGAAAATTACATATTAATACACATTGTTACAAATCTAACAAGACTCGACTTATAGGTTATTCAAATCAGACAATCAGATTAAATAAGAAAAATAATATTTTCTGTCAGAAACTACCTAATAAAAAAATGTTGTAAGAAACTACTTAATAAAAGGTAAAATGTTGTATAACACTACCTATGCTCGGATTTCCACTGGCATTGACCCACCTAAATAATAATAATAATAATAATTATTATTATTATTATTATTATTACAATAGTTACAATAATAATAGTAATAATAATTACAATAAATAAATAAATACATAAATTAATATAAATAATCACAATAATATATAATATTAATAATTAACAACAACAACAACACTGAATTTAGCTATCGTTTCAAGTGGAATCAAATCAATTAAAAGTATAGTAAATTTTAATCAAACATAAAAATGTTATTGTACTAAATCATTAAAAAGATATTTAGTTAATTTTTGCCGGCCCTTATTAACTAAAACTTGAAGTATAACACTACAAATTTATTTCATAACTCGTAGATTATCAATTACAAATTTAAACTTTGTTTCAATTCAATTCCAAAATAATACTTTGTATCTATTTACGATATATTATATTTGTATATGTATTGCACATATATTGTCATATATCATATATACATATATATGTTGCATGTTTACTTTTTTTTTGGACCTATATATATATGGTTGTGTACCTTAAATCTATAAATCTAAGTTGTACGAAGAGTCGAAGACAGACACAATTTGTCAATACATTGAAGAAGACCTTGGATCTAATGGAGCTCCAGTCACGAGGGTCATAATTCTTAACGTGGTTGATTAAAACTTGATCTTCTTCGAGTTTCCATGGCCCTTTCCTAATCAATACTCCTCACATTCATTTAATTTGTATCATTAATACTATCGTTACTACTATTATTATTGGTAATTGTAATATAGTATTTCATATCCAAATAATATCATCAGTTGCCAAAAAATGGCACACTAAAAACCAGGTTTGTTCTTCATAAGCTGGAACAAGAGGTAGCGAAGGTCCCAAGATGAAGTGTTCATATGTCAGATTGCAACAATATGTAATTTGGTTCCATCTTCACCTGATAGAAGAACCACTCTTACTTGGATGTTTTCCTAATGATGGCACCCATAAATAGCATAAGGTAGAAAATCTTTTTTGTGACATCCAATTACCTTATGCCTTATGGTCTTAGCTTCGCCGGAGACTATATACATTTGCCATTTTCCAGACGGGGTTGATATTGTTTTCACATTTCTGCCCATCGTAATTATAATAAACCCAACCATATCCTCTTCAACTACTTAGAACCACATAAAGTTGCATTGCCAATGGTTCACAATTTGTTGTGAATACTCATTAGATTAATTGATGTAGGCCTTTGATTTGTAAAAAGTAAAGACAACTTGTTCCCGATTTTAACATCCTCATATCTATGAAATATAGTGAGGTTGATCAATGTCCTCAAAGGTGCCTGGACCCTCATACTTTTCTTTCTCACCAGGGATGGGAAAGAGTTGGCTAATGACCTCTAGGCTCAACCAATTTTCAAATAACTTATTGTTATGATAGATTTGGCTTAGTTTACATGATTCATTCGGGGAGGAGTATATTTGGCAATTAGGATATTGGACTGATATTAGTGGTGGAGGATCGTGTCATAAAAGTGTCAAGCTGAGATTTCCATAAATCAAAAGCGGAAGCCAATCTTATGAAGTATGGTATTTATTTTTGTTCTAAAAGGAATTTTGACTAGAGTGCTTTACCTATTTATAAGAATGTATAATTTGGAGGTTTGGTTTGAGGGAATCATCAATCATATACTATAACATAAGCAGATCAATGTGAAGCTAGTAAGTGTCCCTCTATCATTCGTTTGTCTTATAAATTAAACAAGTGGCTGAAATGCTATTTTGGGCTTTGCTCTAACAGAAGCTATCGCAGCTGTCAATGGATTCTGTGATCGAATGCCACTAGATAAAATAGAGATCGGAAAGAACACCAACGGCGAAAGCACTCTCAGCACCCGGAGCATTCCCCCAAGGGTGTGCTAAAGTCTTTTTCATTTTTATTTTATAATACCTATCCAATCATAGATGCCAATTGTCTCAGATAAGAAGTCCATGCTAAAATAAAGGTCGATGCAACTTCGCAGATTGAAGTAAATATCAAATTTCTCTATATAGAGATTAACCATACTCCACCCCCCCCCCCCCCTCTCTGCAACTTCACAGATTGCAGTATATATCAAATTTCTCCATACAGAGATTAAGTGATTAACCATACTCCCCCTCCCCTTCTCTCTCTACCCCTCCCTCTTAATCTTGTTTTATCATACTCTGATAGCATCATCATCTATTCATCTAGTAAATGAGAAAGGTAAACTATCCTTTGTACAGGGAAAAAATGAAGAATCATGAAATTAAACAATGTCAAAAGAGGTGTATATAAACCAATGTATTATAACACACGAAAACCATACAATAATCACACAATGTCAAAAAGGGTTAACAGACCTTTTTACCAATTTGTGGCAAAAAAATGACCAAATTAAGAGCATCCGCATTGCTTTACTTGCAATTGTCTAAATTCAACCAATCTTCTTCTATATTCAACAGTTGCACGGGAAGGATGCCAAAGTCTTCCCTTGGATTCCTTTGTGCAATACTAAGCTCTCCACAGAAGTCTCAAAAGATGTCGGGCCATCAATATAATCTTCTAAATGTTGTATTTGATGACTTCTAAATTTATAAGAATTCAATCTACCATCATTCTGTAAGAAAAATGTATTCTTCTCCACATTGAAAATCTTCGTATGAGTAACACTTTCAAGAAACTGAAGAGCATTTAAATCCGCATCTCCAGAACACCATAGCCTCCAGGAATACTTTCCATTATCCTTAACCAAAACCCATATGCAGGTACGCTTAGAAGACATACTGAAGAATGCCATTGACTCACCAAGAACGAAATTAAATTTAATACTTTGTTCTGCAGCATTAGGCAAATCTGCAAAGTCGAACTCTTCCGAATCATAATCAAACGATACAAGAAGAGTAAGTAAATCACACGCAACACCAGGCTTGTACTTATCAAATCCTAAACAATACATAGAACCTTTGAAACAAAGAACATCCCCAACTTCACCATAGAAACTTAAAAATCCTGGAATGCGAACATCCAACCTATCTTTAATCCTCCAAAGGTGATCATTTAGTGAATAAACTGCAATCGAAAACTCGGAATACTTAACATACCCGAAAGCAAACACCTTATAATCATTACTAGATGGAGCGAAACCCGGCCAATAATTTATGAATTTGTATCCCATTGATATAAAAGGGCAAGGAGGAATCAACAAGGACTTCAGAATACAAGGATTATAGAACACAATCCTATCCGAAAACCATAAGTACTTGATCAAAATCAACCCATAACAGCTCCCTAAAACAACCCAATTCTCAGGAATTTCGAAAAGTTCATCAATTTTCCTACATGTATCTCTACTATGAATATGCATACGATGCCTCTTACACCATTCCGCAGCTAACAAATAGGATTGATTGCGATTGTTGTTGTAAATTTGAAGATGCATAAAACAGACCTGAATCTCATTAGGGTTTTAGCCGGCAGCCTAGCAAAGACCTTTCTCCACAATTCTGTCGGCAAATCTGGCAATTCGGCATCGGATGTTGTGATCTGGATGCTGCTTGGTTCCGCCATTGAAATCAATTTAGGGAAATTGAGACAGTGACTGTAGAAATGAACGGGACAAAGTGGGGGTGGAAATGTGGAATACTGGTTGGGGAAGAGAGAGTCTCATACACTATGATTTAATTGTATTTGTCTTCTCGGAGTATTAATGTACATTCAGTGGGGTCTAACCTGCTAAAAAAAAAAATACAAAACCTGCTAACCCGAGAGGACATAGGAGACGTTAGTCCCTCCATCTCCCCAAGTGGTTGGGGTTCGATCCTCATCCTCCTTTCTGTGATTGGGTGGGGATCTCCGTATCTTACCGTGAAAAATAAAATAAAATCCTATCTTATAGTAATAAGTAAAAAAAAACCGTTAACCGGGCTGGGTTGACTATCATTAAGTGGGGTCAACAAATCAAAAATTCAAGTGTTGAATCCCGATTTAAAGGACAAAATGATATATACAACATATCAAACTATAAAAGATTTCAGCATGATCTTTTTAGGGATACAGTTAAAGGCTCAAAGCTTCTTTAAATAGTTAGAGACAAGTAATAAGGAAACAATCTATTACGGATAAATTAGTGGGAAACAATTTATTACGGATGAATCAGTCATTAAATCTTTGATACTCCCTTATAGTATACTCCTCTATCTCTTATTGTTTGCCCCATTTTCCGTTTAAAACCGTCCTTAATAGATTGCCACATTTTCATATTGAGCAATAGGAATCTAGTGGACAACTAGCTAGTGCAAAGTGTTTGAATATTACTGTTACCCCCCGATCATTTTTTGCTAATGTAGAATGCAAGATCACAGCCTCGTTCATTCTCTTACTGAAGGGATACATAAACTCAAAGACTACCAGGCATTTTCTCATTCGTACACCAACTACGATCACTACGAAGAGAGCCACAGTGTCAATTAGCTATGAGAAAATTTACATAAAATAGGCAGGACAAAGCAATGTTAGTGATACGTATGGAAATCATTGCTTTCAGCTGTTACTCTGATCCAATAGTTCAAATACTTAGAAGTGTAGTTCCATAAACATTCAAGCTTCGTTTTCTAAGACATAATCTCCCACATGTGACAACCCTTATTTTCAAAACTCCATTAAACTATTTACTGTTAATAGTCTGTTACAGTTACAAAATACAAGCATATCTGTCTCACGAAAATGCAATAAAACAACCCATAGTGGCATTTAAATAGAGATCTAGCGATTTGCAATCAGGAATAAAACTCAGTTAACACATAAACAAGCAATCACAAGCTGAAAATTATGCAGCACTTGGGAGTTACAGATTCTGCAGTTTTTCTGCCTCTAAAATAACCACAAATTACAGTTACAATTCTCAGGAATGTAGGTAGTGGTAATACTACTTTAGTTCTAGTAATATTTGCATTCATTGTCACAAATTGAGCCAGTCAGAAAACAGAATGAAAAGTTGCATTTAGAGATAGGTGGCACAAAGCTTAGGCATTCTTGAAGCAACAATTATACATAGGTAAAAATTCCAAATTTTTATTTATGCAGTCCGTGTCATGTCATTTTTTAATGATCACTACCAGGATGTAGATTAAGAGCTCCAGTTAGTTGCAGAAAGTTAAGGGGGGAATTTGTGGCAATTAAATGAAAACACAACAAATGCATAATGTAGCAGCATCAACTACGCACCTTCCTCTTCAACATAGCAACATAATGTTACAGCAACGCTGCCCTGCCCAAGACCACCACTTCATCAAATTCAAGCCACTTTGGCTGCTGGCTCAGTCATAATTTCTTTGTTCTTTTTCCAAAGACACATATCATATATGCCACCATAGTCCTAGAGGACTCCTCAATTATTAAGCTTATATAAACAGATGAAGACTCGAAAATTAATCGATCATCACTAAGCCCTATCATGTATGCCGATTGGACTAAAAATAAATAAATTGTGTTTGAAGGTAAAGGAAATGCAAGTTCACGTGCTTGTGATTTTCACACATGTAATTCATAGCATCAGGTAATGTAGTTATGTGACAGTAGGTTAACTGATCCTTTACCAGGACAAGATCGAGAAAACTATAGTTAAACAAAAAAAGCAGGTTTGCCTGAATGATGCTTTGCAAATCATGACGACTAAAAAATAACACAGCCAATTTGACAAAATGTGTATTTCACATGTTTTAGAAATGTAAGTAGGAAGAAGGTCATAATTAAGACCGAGTTATTGATATTAACTATGATCTTCATCTTCCAGAATTAGCCATCATCCGCACTTCATCAATTTCATAAGAAATATGTGAAAATGAAAAGGGAACAAGTTGATCTAAAATTTAGGCATAAACCAGCAAAAGAGAGAATAAAAATGAAAACATGTTAATCTATTACTTTGGCATAAACCATATAGGAGCAAAACACTCAGTTTATTATAAAATGATCGAATATCTCCTGTTGTCTTGTCAAAAACACCCATATCAAGCTCAATACCCTTGAGTTGTATGGTAATGCAATGAATTGACCCTACTTCCTAAGTCCTAACTGATATCAAGTCTCTATCAATATTTGATTATAATTTTACCCCTAGTTTAATTGCGCCTACATCCATCTGATGAGTTTTCGGACCAAAGGTGGAAGGAAAGACTGGACTCTGGAGCAGCAGCCAGCAAGCCAGCAACAATTGACCCGCACTAGCACCATATCAATGACAACATCATCATCTATTCTTCATGAGTAGTCTAAAAAGGGTCGTCGCTTGAATTAGAGGACCTTGACATATACTCTTTAACAAGTTTTGAGAACGAAGAATTCTTGTTTTGTAACAAGCTTGTAGGAGAACCACATTCCTCAACGAGCCCTACAAAAGAGAATTGGCAATTACTGTAAATAACAATGAAAAATTAAATTTTGGTGCCTGAGAAAAATGAATGTGCAATGTGTACATGGAAGGCAATTGGTTGTACCATGACTAAGATGCAAGACCATGTTGCTGTCAAGAACAGAAGTGATGCGATGTGCAATGGTAATAAGGGTACAATCTGCAAAATGATGCTTAAGAGTTTGTTGTATAAGATTATCAGTGGTTGTGTCAACTGATGCAGTCGCTTCATCAAGGACCAACACTTTGCTTTTCTTGAGTAATACTCGCCCAAGACAAACTAGTTGTCTCTGACCCATGCTCCAGTTCTCCCCGTTCTCATGAACTATATGCGTTGTTGAAAAAAAAAATGCATTGGAATTAGTATGATCATCATATAAAAAAAAAAACTTATAGTTTATATCGAAAGTGTGATTGGAAAGGAATAAAAACCATTAGAATCCAATTTTCTTTCCATGTTCCTGACTTCATCTCCAAGTTGACACTTATCCAAAACCTATAAGTTATACAACACTCGAGTTAGAATGTATAGTTAATCCTTCAATTATACACCAAAAGGAAAAGAGACACTCACATCCCAAAGCTGTGCATCTGTGTACTGCTCAAGTGGGTCTAAATTGCTTCGTATAGTTCCTTGAAACATGGTTGGATCTTGAGGAATAATGCTCAGTTTTGATCTCAAATCTTGGAGTCCAATGGAAGAGATATTAATGTCATCGATCACAATATGACCTTTTGTAGGCTCAACTATCCGAAAAAGTGCTTGGATCAGAGTTGATTTCCCACTTCCCGTTCTTCCCACAATACCAGTTTTCAGCCCTCCTGGAAAAGTGCATGTCACCCCGTGTAGCACGAGTGGCAAATGTGGAGCATACTGAATTTGCAAATTGTGAATACTTATTTCACCACGTGACGGCCAGGAACTAGCTGGCCTGTTTTCTTGAATAATAAGAGGAGCTTCAATAGGAATGCTCATGTACTGAAGAATTCTCTCAACTGATATCATTTTGGTTTCCCAATGGCATACACACCATATTAATGCAGAGAGCTTAAAACTTAGGGTGAGTCCATATGTCACGGCTAACCCTGCAATTGCTGCACCCATGAAATAAAACTTATATTACTCCGTATCATATTTACCATTACAAAGGGATACAAATAAAGAAAAAGATACAAACAATACTAAAACATACCAGGATCTATGCTTTCTCTGAAGTACAACGAGAGAACCAAAAGGAAGGAAAATGTAACACAAGAGAATGCATCCAGCCGCAACATTAGCCATTTCATTGCAGCAGCAAGTTGGAATTCAGGGCGAGAATACGCATCTACGATTTTCATATATGTTGGCTGTAATCTTGACTCTTGATCAAAGCTTCTTATAGTTGTTATTCCCGAAATTGTTTCAGCAAAATATTGAATAACTGGAGCTTCACAAACTCGACTCAATCGTGATAATTCTCTTGATGCAGGCATATAGTATTGCTACATATAATATTTGATTAGTGTTTGTTACATAATTGCCAGCTACTGCATACCGAAAATATAGGCATACTTGTAGAATCACCATTTTAAAAGCATTACCTGATACCAGATGGAGGCGAAGATCAAGGGGATGAATATAAACAAAACTTCCCATGCTACTGTAGACATCAAAGCAATTATTCCTAGAAGTTGGATGGTGAGGGAAATGAGACCCTCAAGTATGGACGGAATTCGAGTCTCCACAGCACTTTGATCAGTAGAACACTATATCATAGAGTGATCAAACTAATCAGTAAATGAAAATTGAATCTAGTATCTCTATTGTGAATTGTGATATACTTAGTATTTTTCCCAACCGACACTTTATTTCAGTAAAACATGGAAAATATCATAAAGTAGTCAAGTCTTTCACGAGTACATACCCAAGTCCTAGTAACATAGATTGTGACTTAAATATGATTTGTGAACAAAAAATACAATTGAGTAGATGATTGATAACTTACTCTGTTAAGAATCCTTCCAGCAGGTGTAGCATCAAAAAAGGACATAGGAGCACGAAACATGGTCTCCATCATTTTTTTAAAAAGTGTGATAGCAGTTTTATATCCCGTGGTTACAAGAAGCGTGTCTACAACAAGGGTGAAGAAACATATGCCAATAGCCAAGGATGCATAGACAATCAGTAGCGTACATCCACTAACAGCAGGGTTTACATCCTTTGACGGTGGAGTTGCCCAAGCCAACCAATAATTGCTCCCTATTTGAAGAATTTGTAAGATAATTGCGGCTAGAATTACAAGAATCACCAGAGCTCCTCCATATGCTGTTGTGATATATTTCCAATAGACATGGAACCCGACTTTACCCCTCTCACGTTCTTCTTCTTTTACGAGCTGTGCTGCAGGTGCAGAACTAGCAGCACCCCCATCATCATCTACTTCACTATTCACATTTTCAAGGCTGATTACACTTTTTGTATTATCTGCAGAAATAGGTGCCGACAGAGCTGCATTTTGTGCACCTACAAGCTGTGTAAAATCAGACCCTGGAACGAGAATGTCTTCATACTTTCCAACTTGTGCAACCCTTCCATTTTTCATGACCTTAGAAGAAATACGTAAGATCATTAAAAACTCAGATGACTTGATGATCTCGCAATGAAATAAAATGAAGAAAACAGACTATTACTGAACTCACCACAATTAGATCAGCAGTGTTTAAGAACTCAACTTGATGAGTAACATAAATAACAGTTTTCCCTCTCAGTACACCAAGCAATACTTCCTGTAATAAAAAATCAGATAGTATTACAAAATCAAAATTTTAATAATCTTACTACTTTTTACATGTAAAAATAAATGGTAAATATACTTCACCTTGAATAGATGAGAACCAGTATGAGCGTCAACAGCACTGAAAGGGTCATCAAATAGATAAATATCCACATCATGGTAGAGAGCGCGAGCAATTTGTATTCTTTGCTTCTGTCCACCACTTAAGTTGATACCTCTATCACCAATAATAGTTTGATCACCAAATGAAAGGACTTCCAAGTCCTTTTTAAGACAACAAGCTTCGAGTACTTGATCATATATTTGTCGGTCCATATCCTTACCAAACAATATGTTCTCTTGAACCGTACCACTCTGTATCCAAGGTGACTGAGCAACATAAGCCTTTGTCCCACACAGCTTAACTACCCCTGAGATCCTAGGCATTTCACCCAAAATGCAAGAAAGTAAGCTCGACTTACCTGAACCAACTGTACCACATATGCCAACCTTCATACCACAAGACACTTTTAAATTTATGTCTTTTAATGTTGCCGTAGTAGTAGATGAAGAATTACTATCCCAAGTGAAGTTCCCAGCAACGATCTCAACTGATGTATCAGAACTGCCCAATGGCAGCTTCTCTAAACCATCATCTTGGAGCTCATGGAGGGAAAGAAAAGAGGCGATTCTCCCAAGGGAAACCTTGGCTTGGACTAGCAAGGATAAAGTATCAGGTAGGAGGAAGATGGGCTGTCGAAGAACCCGAAAGGTAGCAAGTGCAGACAAAATTTGCCCCATGTCAAGCAGGATTCCCATATATATACAAGAGCCAAAAGCAACCAAAGCCACTGAAGTTGGACCTATCTCATAAGAAAAACCCATCACTACTGAACTATATAGATATTTCTTCAACCATTGCATCTCCACTTCTCTTAGTTGAAAAATCTTAGACAAAAAACTCATCTCCCATCCTTGAAACCTAAGAACTCTAATATTCCTTAGAGTCTCAATAGTTGCCTTCATTCTATTATCCTTAGATTCCATAAGCTTTTTTTGAAACTTCTCCTGCCATGTCATAAATAGAGAGTTTGCTACCACAAAAATTATTGTTACAGCAAAAGAACCAACGGTGGCAAGAAATCCCAACTTCTTGTATAAAATTAGCAAAGCTAAACCGATTTGGAAAAAGATTAACCATGTATCATGCATGTAAACAATGAAAGCTTCGATTCTCTCGACATCAACAGCCATGGCATTGATAAGTTCTCCTCCACTACCACCACTACCCTGCTGGTCGCCTTGTAATTGTGGCAACCAAGAAGGAAGGGTCAAGCTCTTATTGTATAGCATTACAGTTGTCACTACTCGAATCCTAATTCCAATCTGTTGCATTTTAAAGATCCAATGTCTCCGTATGAAATTCTCAAGAAAAGTTGTGGCACAAAATGTCAAAGCAAGAATATAGCCTTGATTTTTAAAAATCTCTCTACCATTAAGGCATTGAACAAAGCTATCAATAAGATATGGAGCAACAAATTGAGCTAGTGTGTATATTATCCCCAAGAGAGCTGTCCAAAAGATTTCCTTCCAAACCAACAAGAAATATGCCTTTGCAAGCCCAAACTTAGTAGTAACAACTCTAATACTACCACCACCACTGACATTATCTTGTTTATCGGCTAGTGACGATGACTCAAAAAGCCTTTGGAACACTGGAAATACTCCAAACACACTATTAGAAGGGCCTAGTTGAGGAATATCTTCAAGCTCTAAGGTTGATTTCTCGATGCACAATGCAAGTAAAGGAGTTAACCAAGAGAAAAAGAGAGTATGGAAAAGACCGGCATTTTCGTAAGGAGTCACAGTATCACACCCTCTTGTTTTAGCATTATTAACACCATGATCCAAAAGGGGTTCTTCAAGATTAAGTACTTGATTCTCACTATTCAAAGATCCTATAACATAACAGAAAAACAAGCCATTTTTTAGTAGTATACTAATACAACAGGTATATCAATAATTTACAAATGCACGTTAACGATTATAAACTCCATTCAAATTTAGTTGTCACATTACTAATTTGATGCAACAATTGATTTTGAACAAAACAACACGAATAACACATTCAAATACATAGCCCCTAGTGGGATTATTGTGAGACTCATCTTCCAAAAGGTATGCATTTAGCCATTTACAACAATTGATCATCATTATTGCAACAGTGTATAATATGGATATGTTTATTTGGAAATCACACACAATTATTGAGGATTAATTTTGGATATTATCAAAATTTCCATATATGAGGCTCACATTCAACGATTTCAATAATTTATCCCCGAATTAAAAACCTTAATTCACAATTGAAGAGTAAGAACTATATATAAATTGGGTGAAATTGGCAAATTGATAAATTGGTTTAACATAGTAGGGTTTTAGATTAAAAGTAAATTATAAAAACTTTAAATTTGCGGTAACTTATAACTAAGCATTTACAAGGTAGTGTGATTCTAAGAAAAAAACCAAAATAAAGGACATGACACAAAAGTATAGTTGTTGAAAAGAATAATTCAAAATTTGTTTTCATGATAAAAAAAAAAAAAAAAAAAAAAAAAAAAAAAAAAAAAAAAAGTAGTATGATGAATTGATGATCAATGATATTCATATGAAAAAGTAAAGATGAATACCTTGGACCATTGTAACGATTTGACGTGGTCGGGTTGTTGCTGCCTTCAGAGGAGGTGTGTTAATGGTGGTGACTGGTGAATTTAAAAGGGAGGAGGAAACAGAGTATCTTGAAAGTGCAACAATTCTTGCATTGTTATTGTTGCATGATTTGCATCAATAACATAGAGAGTCCAATAGAAACAACTCAAACAAGTGAATATTCAGTCTGATTGTTACAATGTGTAATTTCCAAAAATAGAAACATAGCTTAAAAAACGCAATATTAGAGGGTCACTATTTCCAACACCTTTTGATACATTTTATACATTAATTGAGGTTGAATTTTTTTTTTAATATTTAATTATTTATGCGTATGGATATTTTTGCGAATTCATAAATTTTATCTTTCATTATATATTGTTATTCCTCAAGTCCTCGTTGAACAAAAAAATATCGAATTAGTTTGGCTTATACACACTAAGTCACTAACAAGTAACAATAATTAACACGGAGAAGCAATAACCACGTACATTTCTATCACGAAGTACTTCGTATAAGTTTATAGTTACTCATGTTTTTAGCACTAGACTAGAGTACTTTTCTTGTGAAGGACTCTAAATCATCCCTATGACTTTTACACCAAGTATGTGAAAATAAGTCCCCCCTTTCCTTAAGACTAACACAGCTTGAACAAGGCATACGCCATATTATGTGAAAATTTTACATTAGCTAGTTTTCTTGCATGTTATAATAGGAAGCATAAAATCAATCCACATGAATTTTTTCAAAAGGTACTTAGCCAAGAATTACTTGCTATTGAGTAAAATCCATTTCAACATACATTGTTTTTGAGTCAGGAAAAAAATATACTGTTTTGTTCAGAGAAAAAAGAAATCCTTTTTTTCTTGCTAGACTTTCGGCTTTTCTCCCTCAAATTTCTCTTGTTCTCTCTTCATTTACAGTTCATCATATGCACACAAAAATCTCTCTTTCAGGCACAAGAAAACCACAGAGAATAACAGGTCAGTGTAGCGACAACTCTGAAGGATACTCCAAGCTTCTGCTACGAAACCTGAGATGCCTTGATCTGCAAACACACTTTGGTGAAGAACACGAAAAGCTGAGACGTAATGGATTGATAACGCAAGGTGAAGGTGCAGCTGATGGGAATGATTTTGGTGATGACAGACCTTTGACCTGTAGACTACTTGGGTTACAAATACCAATTTCCTTAGCTTTATCCAAGTCACCTGTACTCATGATTAATTCTTTTATGCGCTTCACGTCTGAAAGTTTCACAGGCTTTACTATATAATCCTTTGCTCCCAACTCCAAGCATCTGATTGAGGACAATTGTAATGGTGTTGGTAAGTTACTAGAAAAAGAAAACTTGAGCTTGCACACTTGCACAGTCCCAAGTCAGAAAAGGAATGTTTATGGTGTACAGCACCCTGTGCAGCAATATAATTAGAGACATTAAACTATAATATGCCATCAAAATGCCTATATAGAGTTGACAAAGACACGTCTTGACAAGCTCAAAACACTAATGTTACTTATCTAATACTGAGATTATATTACCATCACACGAAGAGTGTTGACAAAGTGAGTTCTATATCCAATTAAACATAGTGCGACGCCTAAATTTTAGCATAATGCACGGTAAGTGCTAAAAATCTATACTCCATATATCACAATCTTTTTCTATTAAGTACGAATTCAACACTTTTTAAAAAAACATTGTACAGAAGAAATCTTCTACCCTTTTAGATATATTCTTAAGAGTATATAATGATGAAATTCATAGATAGATTTTGTTGTTTCTTATGATAGTCGTCATTGACTTGATTTAATTAAGGATTATTCTTTATGCTCATCGAATATCCTACTTTTAACAGGTACTTAATACCTTAAACTTAGTGGAACCTGATTACAAGAGTCACCAGATCAAAGCATATCGTTAAATATAATAGTTTCAAGATCTCATTGAATAGATTAAAGTTGAAGAATATCAAAATAATCAGCAAGGACATCATAGATCAAGTAGGTACAAGAAACAAGATGCTACAGTATAAGATAAACAAACAAAAGGTGGGTGTAAATTCAATTGACCATATGGACCATATGATAATTATATTATCTATATAGTGTTCATATCACTATCACGAAGATTATCAAATCTTAAGCATGCGATTTGCAATATTTGACAAAGATAAACTAATGCCAGTTAAGGTTACGAGTAATCTGCGTGCATTCATGCATGTCTAAAGTCAGACAGGATTAAACTTCTTGTCTGATGAAACAGAAACAGAAACAGATTGAATTTGCCTTATCACACCCTGAGTTCATTGTTTGCAATTCGGGCAAGAATATGACTTTAATATTTTTCATCACAAAATTGTAAACCAAATTACAATTAAGAAGATGGTTCACAAAGCTTAACTTCATAAAGGCCTACTAAGTAAAGTTCATGACACTTTTCTTAAATGGTAAGGTGCAGGACTCAAATCAATCGGACCCTTTATGTGTCAACCCCGTCCCTGTAGGCAAAATTCGAACATGTGACCATAAATTAGCTTGGTAGTAGTGTTACCACCAGATCAAGCTCACTAGGTAAAGCAAATTTCTTTACTATTACTAGCTTATAATCCTTATCAAACTATCAAGAATTGTCTAAGCAGCCATACCTATCGATTCGAGTAAGGATGTTCTCAGATGACATTATCACCACAGGCACTTCCTTGAATGTTGATGATTCCTGCTAAAATTAGAACAAGAGAAAAAGAAATCACATCAAGAACCTGTGGAAGACAGACAGCAGAATTATACTCAAAATTCTGTTTAATACTCAAAGTCTAAAGAATTTGTGCCTAAATTCAGAATTATTATATTCTGACTCCAAATAAGGAAGCCACAAAATTTAATCAAAACATCATCTATACAATACTCTAGTTTTAAATCAGTGCCAAAATATATAAGAACAGGCATATTATAAGGCTGAAAATGGCATTTTCCAGCAGAAATTACCAAACAAAAGTACAAATTAAAACTAATAATATCAAAGGGCAGAATCATAGAAATTGTAAGAAAGGATTCAAAGAGGCAAAGATAACCTTGATTTTTTTCAGCAAATCAAATCCAGTAACTTCAGGCATGGAATAATCTGTGATAATCAAATGCACCTTCAATCCCTAATAAAACATCACAATATAATGAATTCATCAAACATAGTATAATTTATTATTTTTATAATAAAATGAAATGAAAATTGTACATACTGTGTACTCAACAGAGCTTTTCTCTTCATCTAATCCCAGCAACTGTAATGCCCTTTTCCCACTTTCCACCACAGTCACTGCACAATTATTCCAAAAAACACAACCCATTTTTAGAAACTATTGCAAAAAAAAAAAAATACTAACCCATTTAGCCAAAAATAGAAAAAGAAACAAAAAATAATTTTCCCCTTTCATCAACAACAAGTATATTTATACCTTTGCAAGATGAAATCTTTAAGAGTCTCTCAATAACCTTTCTATCCACAAAACTATCATCAACAGCTAAAACATGAATTTCAAATTTTTCAGCCATTATAGTAGTTAATCTTAGAAGAAATGGATTACTTTTTGATTAATAAGCTTGAAACATGCAAAACCCTTTAAAAAGACAGAATATTTTGCATTAAATGTTGGGATTTTTAAAGAAAAACAAAAAAGAAAAAAGAGGATTTATGTTTTTTTGGGGGATTTCTGTTGTTTGGTTTTGTTGAAGAACAGAAAGAGGAAGAAAAAAAAAAGGCAGGATATTTATATTCTTGTGGGTGGCAAAAAGTGACAAAAGTTGAGATTCGGAAAATCGGATTTTGTGTGATTTTTTTTTTTTTTTTCTCGTATATAATAGTCCATCCAACTTGATTTCACTGTATAATCAACTTGATTTGATTTACTATTAAACAATTTTAAAAAGGTGGAGTAGATAATATGATCAATTGGTAATTAGAGTTGAATTGGTACAATTTGACTAATCATTAATGCTCAAGTTTTTTTTTTTTTTTTTTTTTTTTTTTTTTTTTTTTTTTTTTTTTTATAATATATTTTTATGTAAAGATTAAAGGAGGTTAGGTTAGGTAGGTGAAGCAAGTTTGCAACTTGGTAAAATTGTTTAGAGGAAAATGTTACCAGATTTGGATTTGGAGGATTTTTTTTTTCATGAAAGAGTAATAAGGAGTAGTCATTAACTCATTATCGTATTTGAAGAGGGTGGATAGACTGGATGCCAATATGCAATTGTGTTTGTTTAGAATTTTCGAAAAGGCTACACATATAATCAATGTATGTGGGAGCCACATACAATGTTGAATGTCAACTTTTCATTGGTTGTTCTAATTGGGCCCAAAATCCACTACTTTTGATATTTCATTCAAATGTGATTGAAATTTCAGATTAACCTAAGGTTTGAATTTCAAATAATTGTCATTTCCAATGCAACTAATTTAATATTTAAAAAAATCATTTCTGCAACTCAATGAACAGCGTTAAAGAGAAAGGGCCGAATGGGCGATGATGGAAGATGAAAAAAAAAACCTTGAAGCTGCTGAATTATCGTTACAGAAGCTTAAATTTACATCCACCGCAAAGATTATTCGGTTTAATTGAACAAAATAATTGTTGTTTACCTGAGAATATTAAGAAATTTCGAGTTAAATAAGTTTCAGAATTTTCAATTTTAGGGTGTTCAAATAGGATATATTCCAATTAACAATGTAAACGTGTATATATTACTTGCAGAATATATTATGTTAAATATTTTGCGGTTTAATTGACTTAATCTTCCTCCATTAATCGTCTCCAATTTTAAAATGGGTATGTTTGCAGAATATACCTATTTTCAATTGAAGTAGTGAAATGGGTCTTCTCATCCTATCGATTTCAAATGGATTTGGATTTTTTGTTGGAATACTATAACTGTTAAAGGCACACAAGTAACCAAAGGCATATTGATTGATAAATAAATAGGAGATTTGAAGGCCGCCAACAATAATGGTTGAAAATGGTCTTAGGTTGTCGACAATAGCAGAAAACCACCAAAATATTCGAAAAATGTTGTTTGAAATATTTTTAGTAACATAGGCAACTATAATTGGTAAGCACAAATCTGAAAACGACACAACAATTCATAATTGTTATAAAATAAGGAGAAATATGAGAGAAATGTGAGAGAATTGATCAGTTTGTATTATTCCATAGATTGGGGATATATATACATACAATATAACTAGGGTTTGTTTAGATAACAATAAACCCTAGATCTAGAACATTCCAAAATGATAAAGGAGGATAATGGATATCCACACAACATAATATTTCATAACACCCCCCCTTGGATGTCTATTATCGAAGAGTGTGTCTCGTTAAAACCTTATTAGGAAAAACCCCGTGGGATAAAAACCTAATGAAGGAAAAAGAGTACAACATTTTTCGTAATACGCTCGAGATGCTGCCTCATTAAAAACCTTACCAGGAAAACCCAAGGTGGGACAAAACCATGGTCAAGGGAAAAAGAGTGCAGCGCGTATTTTCTCCCCCTAATGAATACATAACTTGAGATTATCTAGTGCTGCAATGAATCCAATATGGCGAGGTGTCTTCTCATATGTAATAGAATACCATTCCTTGCTCTTTGACCCTCCTAATTTGAATTTGCATCTTCAAGTCTTCACGTGAACATATAAAGTATCTTCATTTCACCATGTATGGATTTATCTCTATATCATTCCAAACCTTTGTTTGAATAAAGTTACTTTAAACTTATGCGGTAACACCTTCTTCTGATGGTCGTGAATAATAGAAATCGATGATCATTATTTGATCAAACATTCCTTAATGGCAACACATGATATTATAAATGTTGCTATTCAATCTCGTATGAATTAATATAACATATGTAATTATATACATTGATCATGGTTCTTCTAGACCATAATAAAACATTCTCACGCATAAGTATTCCATTGATATTCTTTAGACGTTTCATAATTGACATGATAGCTCTCTTGCAAATACAAAATGCAAATCTCACTAACTTTCATATGCTCAAACTTCAGGTTGAGATGTCAATGATGTAGTCACATAGACTTTTCAAGAGTTTGATAATAATTGCAATAAAATTTGTAGGGCTATACATACGTTGCATATAAGTTTTTCGGGAACTTTTCTTACATGATTCATAAATAATATTAGATCAACGTCATATATAATTTTATCATAATTATAAGCCCATTGGAATATAAATATGTCTTTCCTTCCATTAAATTTGTAAATATATCTTACTATATATATAATGAACATTACATATACCACAAAGACAATATAGAAACTAATGCATGCAATTTGAGATATAGAAATCATGATAAGATATTGAGCAAAATGTACAATGAGTAATGCATCTAACAACTTCCTACACATGCAATAAGTAATTCATTAACCCATGACTCACACATGCACATGAACATAAGACTCAAAATGATGCAAGACACTGTACAGTGTAGATTTAAAAATCCATATCTCATTGGACTTCTGGTCCATAATAAACTTTTGATCATTTTATGTCGACATCAAAATGGACATATATATTTCAGATTCCTTATTCATTAGTCCATTCTATCATTCATATTATATGCACATTATTCATCGGTTCCATTGTGTACCGACATCATAAAATTCTTTAATCTACATTCCGCATGCTATTTTGTAATGATATCTGAATACATTTTCAATTGGTACGTACCATTATGACTTTCTCATGTCATAGGCCATCTATTATACTTCAGATATCTATATATATACCACTTCTATTTGGGGTATTTCATACATTATGGTATTTATATACTATTACACTGTTAAAAGTGTTAACTGCACTATCTTGCCACATATCATATCTTTATTTTGGAACTGGTCATCCAACCTACACTTCAGGTGTAGTGATTCAAGTATAATTGGCAAGATTTTATCTCAATGTATACACATAATATGACCAAAATGTATCTTCAACGCTATGCAACATGAGTCATAACTGAATACAAATCAAATCATAAATGTGCAACATATCTTGATATTATACAAACAAAAGTTGGCATATAACTTTTCAAACTACCATTATAGGGATCATCAAATTCTTTTCCATTTTCCAACTTTTGCTGATTCTTCTCCCCCTAAATTGGTAAAATATCTCATTTATAGGGGCGTATAATTCTATACCAACTTAGTATTGCATTAAAATATATTTCATGCGAGGATCACAATCAAAATTTATCTCTCAGAAGATTTGTATTAAACAACATTTATCTCTTCTGGAGAAGAATTTCAATGTAGAATCATTTCTTCATGAATTTTACATTGCATGTATAATTATTATTACAATTTCCATAATATGTTCTCTTCTGGAGATTAATGTCAATGGGGAGACATGTGTTATGCAGTTGTCTATTTTCTTATTCTATTTCTTATGTGCTGACATAAAATAACCCTAATCAAGAATAATGAAATCATTTGTATGTAAAGCCACTATATAGTGATTTCCTGGATCTTTGAAGACCTAAATAGTGTATTCGGTGAGCTTCTGGTCATCTAATACTTGACAATAATATATAAGTAATTTTGATGAGCTTCTGGTCACCTATTACTCTTTCGTATATACAAAAATCAAAACCTATATTAACGCTTGAAATTTTCATCAACATAAATTATTATAGCTCAATCTCAATTTTATGTCTTGCCATTTAATTCATTTCATATATCTAACATTGAGAGAGTGTCAACACATTATCAAATGAAACTTCAGGTTTCCATGCATAACGGGTATTTATTGAACCCGAATGGCCTTAATTTAATTATCACATCCAATCACTTTTCCTTTAGTATTTAAATTATGGTTAGTTTCATAATAATGGTGATCACCTTATTAGAGATACTTTATGCATGGCCATGAGTATGATGTGATATAAGTACACCAATGTGTTTCTTTCTACAATTGGCAAGACAATTCACCATACTCCACTGAAGGATTGATTGTAATTTTGATACATGCCAACCTTGTTGGACAACATTTTATACTCTTTTGGAGTACTTTATATAGTCATAACACATTTTAAAGTACTAGAAATGATCTCTTCAGGAGATCCATCAAAATGTGTCACTTTCTCAAATTTGTCATTGTTTATTATTGCTCCTTTCCTCTTCCAAGGATTCTTACTGTTGTTACCCTTTGGATTACCACACTTCAGGTGTGCTAGTTTCAATAGCAATTGATCTTGTCCTTCTAGGACATCAACTTAATATGTACATGTATAGCTGGTAAAAAGTTATTTATTCATATCCATTTTCTGGATAGTATCATTCTAAATATTTGATTATCATGTGGCCACCTCTATTATATAAATCGTTGATATTTATGCTAGTGTATGTACCAAACTGACCATCAACATATTTAATTATTCATGTGCAAGGATTACATAAAAACCATGGAATAAACACTATCTCCCCGTAATCCTTGCATGTGGGGGGTATAAAAATAGTCCACCACTCTTTAAATCCCTTACTCCTTTTAAGCCATAATTTTTTTTTGTAGCAATGCATGTATCAAACAAAACAATATTATTCTTTTCCTCTTGCCCAATTACATGAATCTTTATATTGAAGATTCTCAAAAATATGTGCATAGTGAATACATTATTCAACTAATTAATTAATCTTTTTACATTGTCATGCTTAGATTAATTTTATTTCAAATGAAAATTATGTACTCATGTTTGCAATTATTATGAACTTTACATGAATGATAATCATCATGCAACACATCTATCTTTTAATCATAAGGCTCATTCAATTATTGTTTATGAACTTCTTTGGGAATTATATATATATATATATATATATATATATATATATATATATATATATATATATATATATATATATATATATATATTGTTTGGGGGTTTTTTATGTGTTCTACGGGAGAGTTACAATTTCCTAGTATGCTCCTTCCTTAGCCTGTACCTGCACAAATAACGGAATACTCCGGCTGGGGCTGGGGTGTTCCGCCTCCGAAGATTTAGTTAGTCTCTTTCTTAATAAGGAAATAAGACAATAAATGCTTCTCGATTTGAGAGCGTTTGCAAGGAGATTTATGTTTTTTTGGTTAGTGGAAAATGATTCGATCCCCATTAATGAGGTCTGCCCTTACTATTTATAGTAGGGGAGAGCTTTACCTCAGTTAGGGTACAATGACACGTGTCGCAAAGGGATTGGGCCTTTGCTGATCGTTGCAAGCTTGACACGTGGCAAGCCTTTATAGGGCCACGTGTCTTAGGGTATTTTTACCCTAAACATTTTCCCCTCACAGGTGTGACGTGGCATGTCCACGTGTCACCTGTGACAAGTGTCAGACGCATGGGAGGAGACGGTTCGTCTTCTTCCCCCCTTTTTTCAAATTTCAAGTTTTTAGAGCAGAAGGCATCGTTTCGCCTTCTGCTCCTTCTCTATAAATGAGAGACACCCTCTCTCTCTTCCACACTTTGCATAACTTTTCAAAAAAAAATTCTGAGAGAGAGCTCTGATACCGGCTGCATAATTTCCTAAGTTTCCTTGCATCCGGCATTTTCAAATCAAGCACATCCGGCGACCGGTTGGGTGTTCTTTCTCCAATCTCTAAGGTACCGGCTGCTCTTTCCTTTCTACTTTTAAGCTTTCGTTTTTGAGGACTTTGAACGTTTCACCCCATCCGGGTTGCATGCCGTCTGGGGGTTCTTTAACCCATATCTCAGTGCTGAATTCTCTCCCTCAGCCGGCATAGCTCCGTCTGAGGGGTCTTTAACCTTTTAAGATTAATGCATTCTAAACACCCCCATCCGGTTTAACACCGTCTGGGGGGTCTCTGATCCATTCCCAAATAGATTTACCTCTAAATAACCAAGCATTCAAAGTACCCATCCGGTCAAACTCCGCCTGGGATACTTATGAGCTTTTACCACGCAATGATTTCAAAAACCCCAACCGGTTTTAAAGCCGGTTGGGTCATCATCCCTGTCTTTCATGACCTTTCCAAATTTTAAGGTGCATTCAATGCACCCCCATCCGGTGACTCACCGTCTAGGTATTGCTTGAGCAGGCTTGCTTATTTTTTTTTTTTTTAAACATGGCTTTTAAAGCATCCCCATTCGGGATTACTCCGCCTGGGTATTTGTTTTGTCAAGTGATGATTTCAAAAACCCCAACCGGTTTTTAAAGCCGGTTGGGTCATCATCCTTGTCCTTTCATGACCTTTCCAAATTTTAAGGTGCATTCAATGCACCCCAATCCGGTGACTCACCGTCTGGGTATCGTTTGAACAGGCCTTTTTAATATACCCTCATCCGGATGGGGTACCTTTGACCCAACTTCTTTTTTTACCGGATGAGGTACCTTTGACCCAACTTCTTTGATACCGTCTGGGTTATCATGGAGTGAGCCTTACATTTTACTATTTTAACCAAAGCTTATCACAACCCCCCATCCGGTGTTATACCGTTTGGTGGCACTTTTAACCTAGCTCACTGAATACCGTCTGGGGTATTATTCAGTGAACTGTACAATTAATTTAGCTAAGTTTTACAATAATGCAAGTCATAACCCCCCATCCGGTCTTTATACCGTCTGGGGTGCTTCTGACCCAGCTCACTGAATACCGTCTGGGGTATCATAGAGAGATTTACAATATTCTAGCTAGTTATTACAAATGTTTGTAAAGAACCCCCATCCGGCCTTATGCCGTCTGGGATAATTCTGACCCACCTCATTGAACACCGTCTAGGGGGTTTTTGGGTGAGTTAATGAATAACCGGCTAAGTATTTACTTTTGTCTTTTTCAGCTTTAAACACTTTTGCGGAGTTCCCCGTCTGAGGTGACTTCAAGCTAAATCTCAACTCTCATTTCAAAGGTACCGCTTGCATCCCATACTTGTCACTTTCTTTTATTTCCGGTTGCATAGTATTAGGATATGGACTCCGCCAATGCACACACGGCACAGCCTACGACTGTGGTCAGCCGGTCACCAGGAACAACATTGAGTCTAGGACTGGGATTGCCGTCTGGGGGTGCTTGGAACAACCTTCACCTACATCGAATCCGACCGTCTCTGTTCATGTGCAGGACAGAATGGCTCGGATCAGAGTGACAACAATCGACCCTGACTACCAGTCCGATGATGCAGCCGTTGATCCGGCTGACCCTATAAATCAAGAACAAGCCGAGGAACTGGCTGAGATGGGTCCTAATGAAGGGGTTCCGCAAAATTCTCCGAATACACCTAGCACACCGGGTGACAGTATCTTGGATAGCTCTGGTTCCAACGCTGAGGAATCCGGAGAGGGATCCGGTGAAGAATCCGGAGAGGGATCAGCCGGTAATGAGGAGTCTCCTGGAATGGCTGCCCCTATTGACGAAGAAGCCTATAAGTGGTCGGCTGCTGGCGACCCTACCGACATGACCATGTCCGCCAGGGATGTGGTCACTCTAAATGCCACTCTCCCTGCTTTTTTACAAAAGAAACTGGTTGGGGAGGGATGGGAAGTAGTTGTCCCACCTGTAGAGGCAAGCGTCGTCTAGACCGACAATGTGGATAATGCCGACAACTACTTCGGCTGTTATGAGGCGGCATTCACAGTCGGCCTCCGGCTCCCCCTCCACCACTGCATTAAAGACATACTAAGGGGGTATGACTTGGGCGTATGACAGTTGACCCCCAACTCATGGGTCAACATACTTGGATACATCGCCGTCTGCGAGTTGCAGGAGGTCAAACCAAGCTGGGAAGCCTTTGCACACATGCATTATCTCAGCAGGGCGCCAGGTGGGTGGAATGCATGGTATACTCTAACCACGCACCCAGAATATATGATGACGTTGGACAAACCGTCCAAATGGAGTAGCTGGAAGAGCAAATTTTATGTCGTCTCTTCCCCATCTCCCCAACTTAATTGTCGGCTGCGTAGATACAATAAACACCCAGCTTTGCTTGGTAGGAAGTGTGATATGCCTAGAGTGCCAAGCGAGGCATGGGATAAAATCATGTAGAAGGGCCTCTTCAAAAAGACAACCCCCCGCCTGGATGATGGGAGTGAGATAATAGTTCCTCAGTTCTGGGTGCCCCACCCGGACTGGTTCAAGGATGAGGCATTTCTCTCCGCCTGCAACCTTAGCACCATGTTTCCCAAGAGTAGGTTTTTACTAATCACCGGCCCTAGCCGCCTGACATTGGTATGTTGTACTGCATATTAACCATTCTTTTGTTTTTGCAGAAGTTGCGATGGAGAAGATACCAAAAGAAAAGACACCGGCTACCTCAGCCGCTCTGCTCCGGAAGGAGCAAATTGAGAAGAAAAAGTTGCAGCTGGCGGCTAAAGACGGCGGGGTAACATTTATTTCCTCTTTTTCATCAGTTGTAGCATTTGTATATTGTGTTGACATTAACCGGTTGGTTTTGTATATTTGCAGGCTGGGAACAAAGTTGTTCCTCGCTCTTTGTCTAAGATGGTCAAAAGACCGGCGGGGGATATCCCTCTGCCTGCTGCTAAGGTACTAAAGATGTCGGTTCCCCCGCCGGCTAAGTCTATTCCAAAGCCGCCTGCAGGAGGCAGGCCCACCACTGGAGGCAAAAGCCTTAGTGGGATTGTTCCCACCATTGAAGTGGTGGATGAGGGTGTGAAGGAGCCGGTGACTCCGGCTGGCCAGACTCAAACGGGTACTAGCTCAAACGCGGCTGGGGGTGATTCTACCCTACAGTCCGACAAAGGTATGACTTTTGCCTTTGATCCCCCCTGGCCGCTTGGGCCTATGCGAGTAAAGACCCAAGCTTGCCAATCCGGGGATTCTTCTGGCAGCCGTCAGAATATTGGCGAGGCGTATGCTCAACACCTGACAGATAAATCTCTAATTGCAGATGCTACCTCCAGCCGGCCCAACTATCAACAGTATGCCAAGAAGATGATCCGGACCCTAACCCGGACCGAGAAAGAGGTTGTGCCGGCTGTGCATACAGTCAACATTGATCGGATCACTTCTCTCCTGGCTGAAGTGATTTTACCGGATGCATCACCTTCTTGTAATTTCATTAATTACCGTTTTAGTTGTTTGAAGATAATTCTAACATTCCTCTACCGGCTGATATGACAGGTGATGCTGAGAGTTGACGGGCTTCAGGTCCCCTTGCGCAAGAAGCAAGAGGAGGTAAGGGATGCCCAGAGACGGGCATCTGAGCTCATTGATGTTTCCTAATACAATGCCATTAGATATGACCTGGAAACTAAACGGCGAGAGTGTTGATAATTTAGAGTGTCGGAGGAGCGCTCGCTCTTCTGAATCGCGCTCGCGCCAGCTAGGCGCGACTCGCGACAAAACCGCGCATAAACCGCAATGAGTTTCTGGAAATTCTGGAAAAGTTTGGAGGCGCGCCCGCGTCATGGCATGGCGCGACCCGCGCCTAAACCGCGCTAAAATCGCGCTAACTTTCTGGAAATTCGAAGATTTTAGGCAAAGAATGAGGCGCGCCCGCGCGGGCTGGTGGCGCGCCCGCGCCTCTTCGCTCGCGCCCGCGCTTCTTGCCGTTTTGCGGTTTTATACGACGGTTGATTCTATTTTATAAAAAAGGAGTTTTTTCTTTTCGTAAGATATACAGAACTTTTCTATGGGATTCTCCCTAAGTAATTTCTCCATTTTTCTCTCAAAAAACTTGCAATCTTTTGTGAGAAATCTTCTTGATTTTAGTCTTTCTTGTGAATTATTCATCATCAATTTGTTTCTTAGTGCAAAGAACAATTGGGCTGACTTTTGTATCTCAAAGAGTATTTCCGGATCAAACCCAAGCACCTTTGTGGGGGAAATTAAACTCTTTAGGATTGTATTCATACGCCTAAGTCAGTGTGTCAAGGATTGAGACTCAAGTGGTCACCGGTTTTCTCATGTTCATGTTGGATGTAATAGCTTGGAGTAGAGGCAAGTAAAATATCTTTCACAACTAGTGTTTTCATTGTGTTTTTCTGTATTAATTTGATAAATTGGTGTTTGGTTGTAATACATTGAATTGTATTTGGATTTTTGTATAATTCATTATCAATTATACATAGTTAGGTTTTGTTCCCACAATTGTTATAGTAGTTCTTGTTTTAGAATTACTTGAAAACCTAACAGAGAGTTGGAACAGGGGGAATTGCTGAAGCAAACTATTGAGGCTGCTGAAGCGGAAAAGGCGAGGGCGGATGGGCTAGCTCTAAAGGTCAACAACCTTCAAGCCAATCTCAAGGCTTTAGAAGGAGCTGACAAGGAAAACGCCGACCTTCGCGCCGACGTCAACCGGCTCAAAAATGAACTTGATTCTAGTCAGGCGTCTCATAAAGAAGAGCTGAAAAAAGAACAAAGCCGCCTGATTGCTGAGAACAAGACCGACAATGAGGAGCGCATGAAGCTCGCTTGGGGGCTCATACACCCGGATTATGACTACGAGTTCTTTGACCTTAGGTACAAGTATGCCTCAGAGGTATATGATGCCAAGGTCCTTGGACTGGACCCGCCTGCTCCCTTCGAGGAATGGGCAGGTTTGGTCGAAGAAGAGAAACAAGAGGGTGAGCAGACGGCGCAGACTCAAGAGCCGGCTCAGGAGCAGGTGCAAGAGTAACAACAGCCGGAGCAGCAGCCAGAGCCCAACAACAGCAGCAGGAGTAGCAATGAATTTTTCTCTTTTTATTATAACTTCTTTTACCGGCCTGCGTGCCATGTATCTTTGAATGTAACTTTCCCGGACGGGGGTCCGGTTAACATTTTTATGTATAAATTTTTAATCTACTAACCGACGCATTCGGTTTTGCTATTCTACTATTTGCATTTTGTTTTTATTCATGCATTTTTACAAGTTTTTACAATTTCTCTACTACTCATCCGGTTAACATGATCAGCCGTTCTATTTTCGCCGGATGAAGTAATGATACCATGATATGCCCCTGAAATGGCTAACTGTTTACTCCAACGGTAAACAGGCAGCCGTTTCATTGGCAGCCGGATGGGTGATCAATGGTTGATCTACTCCTGCCCTGGCTGGTATAATAAAATGCCCTTGAAATGGCCAACTGTTTACTCAAACGGTAAACAGGTAGTCGTTTCATTGGCAGCCGGATGGGTGATCAATGGTTGATCTACTCTTGCCCCGGTTGGTACAATAAAATGCCCCTGAAATGGCCAACTGTTTACTCCAACGGTAAACAGGCAACCGTTTCATTGGCAGCCGGATGGGTTGTAAAACCGTTTGGGTGGATTTTAGGTAATACCCGGTTGCATTAACCCACTAGGATTTTCATTTTGCCGGATGTACCACTTTTGGGTCCTTGCCGGATGAATCTTAGATGCAAAGGATCATTTCTAACGGCTGTAAGTTTCTTTTAAGTAAATGCCGTTTGAGTCATTTGATCGCTAGAACAATGTACCACCCGGAAGGGAGCTGTTCTCTTCAACGATTTCACCCGGATGGGTGTCGCCGGATGACTGCTCTTTTTGGAGCAGTGGTTTTTAACAAGTGTTCTTCCGTTTGTGTTCTTGCACTAGACAGGTGCTAATACAATTTGTATGAATGGAAATTATATGCTTTCACGTTTCAATACTATTTACAAAAAATTACAAAATCCTTAGAAGTAGTACTTTTTCAAGTTATCTACATTCCAGGTACGAGGCAACCGCATTCCGTCTGGGGTTTCCAGGCGGTATGTGCCGTTTCTAATTTCTTCAAAAATCCGGTAGGGTCCTTCCCAGTTTGGGGTCAGTTTCCCTTGTTCGTTCGCCCTACCGGTTGCCTCAAGCTTTCGTAACACAAAATCTCCAACTTTGAGGGGGCGTTTACGCACCCTTTTGTTGAAGGCCCTCGTCATTCGCAGACGGTAGATTTCATGACGCAAGGTGGCATTGCCCCTTCTTTCAGGAAGAGTATCCAAAGCCAGGCGCATGGCTTCCCAATTTGCCTCTTCATCATATAACATGATTCGAAGTGTTGGCTCATACAATTCAATGGGAAGCACCGCCTCTGTGCCATATGCCATAAGAAATGGAGTTTCACCGGTTGACCCCTTCTTAGTAGTTCTGATAGACCAAAGAACATGAGTCAATTCCTCTGCCCAAAGACCGCCTGCCTTTTCAATCTTTTTCTTTATGCCGCCTGAGATGAGCTTGTTAAAAGCTTTAACTTGACCGTTTGCTTGAGGACGGCCAACGGATGCAAAGTAATGGGAAATCCCTTGATCTTGCAACCAAGTCTTTAGGACAGGCGTTTCGAACTGGGGGCCATTGTCAAAGACCATTGACATTGGTACACCGAACCGGGTGATGACATTTCTCCAGATGAAGGAGATGACATCCTTAGTTTTGATGCCCTTTACCGCCTCGGCCTCAACCCACTTGGTGAAGTAATCAACAGCCACCAAAATGTATCTTTTGCCGCCTGGGGCAGGAGTGTATGGCCCCAGAATGTCCATGCCCCATTTGGCAAAGGGAATAGGGCTGTGAATAGCTGTTAAATCAGTGGCCGGCTGTCTGATCAACCGGCCAAAATTCTGGCACTTATCACATCTTTTTACCAGATCTAATGCATCTGCCTCGAGGGTGGGCCAAAAGTATCCTTGCCGCCTGGCTCTTTTGGCAAGTGTCTTTCCGCCAATGTGTGATCCACAGAAGCCGGCATGCAGATCTTCCAGCATTTCCTTTCCCCTTTCTAGGGTTACACATTTGAATAGCGGCTGCAGGTAACCCTTCCGGAAGAGTTCACCTTTGTGCATTACGAAGCTTAATGCTCGCCTTTTAAGAGCAGCCGCCTCTGATGAGACACCCGGTAGAGTGTCGTCTACCAAGTAATCCCGGATGGGGTCCATCTAAGTGGAGCTTCGATCTAGAACTCCAATGGGATCATGTTCAATGCTTTTCTTTTCCATGACTTCCTAGAAGACTGACCTAGGCGTATCACATGTGGCGGATGATGCCAGTTTTGATAGTGCATCCGCTTGATTATTCTCGGACCTAGGTACTTGACTTAGATTGAATTCATCCAATGCCCCAGCCTCCTCTTTGACCGCCTGAAGATACTTAATTTTCACCGGATGGGTGGCCTCATAGTCACCGTTGTACTGGCTAACGATGAGTTGAGAATCAGAACAGGCATCAACTTTCCTTGCCCCGGCTGCCTTACACATGCGGATACCAGCTAGCAGGGCCTCGTATTCAACTTCATTATTTGAAGCTTGAAATTTGAATCGTAGAGCATATTCGTATTTGTCCCCCTCTGGAGAATGACAAATTACGCCTGTCCCACAACCATTCACAGTAGAGCTCCCGTCTACATATACTTTCCAAACTTGATCAGTTTTATCCGGCTGTATCGGCCTTGTCATTTCAACAATGAAGTCGGCAAACACCTGACCCTTCACTGCCCTCCTAGGTTCGAAAGTGATTTCTAGACTTTGAATTTCCACAGCCCATTTAATCATTCTTCCGGATGACTCTAAAGTGGTCATAGGCCTTTTGAGCGGTTGGTCAGTGTAGACGGTCACCGGATGAGCCAGGAAATAAGGTTTCAACCGCTTGACTGCCTTGAACAATGCCAGACCGAATTTTTCAATCATGGGATAGCAAAGTTCAGCATTCCGGAGGACGTGGCTTATAAAGTAGACCGGGAGCTGGTTGCCGTCTCTCTCAGCAAGAAGAACGACACTTAAGGAATGATCTGAGACGTCCAAGTACATGTAGAGAGCCTCCTGGGGTAGGGGACTCACTAATCTTGGCAAATAATGCAAATGTTGCTTCAGCCTTTGAAACGCCGCCTCAGCCTTTTCGCCCCATTCAAACCTCGACCTCTTTTTGATTGCTTGAAAGAAATACAGGCACTTGTCACCTGACCGGCTGAGGAATCTCCCCAATGCCGCCAGGCAACCAGTAAGCTTTTGAGCCTCCCTGACGGTACGAGGCGATTGCATGTCAATCATCGCCTGTATTTTGTCCGGATTGGCCTCTATGCCTCTCTGATCAATAAAAAATCCGAGAAACTTCCCAGACTCAACTCCAAAGAAGCATTTTTTTCGAATTTAACATGACTTTATGCCGCCTGAGGGTGGTGAAGGTTTCTCGGAGGTCGGCTAGATGATCCGCCTGTAGCTTTGACTTGACTATCATGTCATCGATGTACGCCTCCACATTCCTTCCAATCTGATCATAAAAGACCGAGTTCATCATTTGTTGGAAAGTGGCGGGCGCATTCTTCAACCCAAACATCACCGTGTAGCAGTATAGCCCTTGATCTGTGACGAAAGCCGTCTTCTCTTGGTCTTTCTTCCACAAGGGTATCTGATGGAAGCCGGAGTAGGCATCCATGTAACTTATCAGGGCATGGCCGACTGTAGAGTCTACCAAATGATCTATCTTTGGAAGCGGGTAGCTATCTTTTGGACAAGCTCTATTCAAGTCCGTGTAATCTACACACATCCGCCAGGTTCCATTCGGCTTTTTTCACAAGGACAACATTGGCTACCCAATCCGGGTAGTAACATTGCCGGATGAACCCAACATCTAAGAGCTTCTTGACCTCGGTTGCTGTCGCCTGGGACCTTTCCTCGCCATGGTTCCTTTTCTTTTGCCTAACCGGCTTCTTCTTAGGATCCACAACGAGTTTATGAACAGCAAGATCCGGACTTACACCCGACATCTCTTCTACTTCAAAGGCAAACACATCTTTGAACTCCTTCAGCAAAAGGAGCAAGTCGAGTCCCAAGCTTTCAAAAGCAACCGTTCCAATCTTGACGGTTATGTTTGGCCGGCTGTCTTCAAGGACAATGTCAATTATTTCTCCAGCCGGCTGAGGGTGAAGGACGTCTGGCCTCTCCCCTGACAGTGATTGCTATTGTTTCTCCTTTACTGGCGCCAATTGGTCCGCCTTCCTCTTTTTACCGGCTGGCTTAGTAGCCGGTAAGCTTTGATCACAGTCGTCAAGTTCAACTATTTCTTTCTCTTGTCCGTCTGTGTCAAGCGTTGGTTTGATGTCCGAGAGGTAACACTCTCTCGCCATCTTTTGGTCCCCACTCAAGGAACCGATTGTGCCATCATCCCTCTCAAACTTGATCAACATTAGGGATGGGATGATGACTGCTTTTGAGATGTTAAGGGTTGGGCGGCCAATAATCAAGTTGTAGGCAGTTAGCTCTCCTACAACAAGAAACTTGACAACCATGTGCCGGCCCTTTCCCTTTTCTCCGAACCGGATGGGTAGATCAATCATGCCCACCGGATGTACTACTCCTCCCCCAAAGCCAACAAGAGGGTATGAGGCCAGATGCATGCTACTGGGCTTGTACTTGAGTTTTTCCAAGCACCGGTAGCTTATGAGGTCAGACGAGCTCCCGGTATCAATCAAGATCCGGCCAACTCTTTGATTGGCGATTTTGCACTCGATGACTATGGGGTCATCATGAGGCCGCCTGACCTCTCCTCTACCTTTCTCAGAGATGTTAACTTCTGAAAATGAATATTCAGACGACTGGCCCTCATCCACTGAGTTGACCAGTTTCCGAATGTTATACTTTGTGCCCCGGATGGTAGGCCCACCTCCCGCAAATCCACCTCTCACCTTTGAAACTCATCATCATGTTCATGAGTTCATCCCTGAAGACTGGGGTGGCCCCCTCTGAAGCAGGAGTTAACCCAAGCGGTCCCCTGGTAGGATGGTTTGGGCCTGTCTGCTGCTCTACTCGTTCCCTTTTGTCTTTGGAACGAGTATGCTTGGTTCTGAAAGAACCATCGACAGCTGTGTAAGTCTCAATCTCATGATTGTCGGCTGTAGCTTGGTCCGAGTGGACCTCAGCCTCAGCAGCAGGTTGACTACCTTTACCCGGCAGCACCGGTTCTGAAGTCATCTAGAAAGTACTCTCCCCACAGACGGCGCCAGATGTTTGGGGGTTTTTTATATGTCCTACGGGAGAGTTACAATTTCCTAGTATGCTCCTTCCTTAGCCTGTACCTGCACAAATAACGGAATACTCCGGCTGGGGCTGGGGTGTTCCGCCTCCGAAGATTTAGTTAGTCGATTTCTTAATGAGGAAATAAGACAATAAATGCTTCTCGATTTAAGAGCGGTTGCAAGGGGATTTGTGTTTTTTTGGTTAGTGGAAAATGATTCGATCCCCATTAATGAGGTCTGCCCTTACTATTTATAGTAGGGGAGAGCTATACCTCAATTAGGGTACAATGACATGTGTCGCAAAGGGATTGAGCCTTTGCTGACCGTTGCAAGCTTGACACGTGGCAAGCCTTTATAGGGCCATGTGTCTTAGGGTATTTTTATCCTATATATATATATATATATAATGTGCACCCAAAAGACAATATTAGAACTAATCAAAATAATTTGTATGTTTTTCTCTTGACATTGTGTTGATAAAATCATTTTAGTCTTGTGAACGGTAGACATTATCAGATCATGTATATATGACCCTTCATTAGTTTAAGGAACTTCAGGTCCTTACGTGTGAACACTTCATGTTCAATTCATACATTATTTCAACTTCATGTATATAGGTATATAATCAAATTCAATCACACATCAATTAATATCTCATATTGCATGTGAAGCAAGAGGGGTTGCATTAACAAAATATAAAACTAATATTATATTCTTAGTTAAATCTGTAACACAATTAATATATACATATGCGTATTCCGAGACTATCTAAAATAGAAGTTTATTCTTAGTGAGCTAGAAAACTAGCATATATGCTTTAAACAAGGAGGAAGTTTTTAAGATAATTATTGAACTTATAAAAAAGGATAATAATGGATACTCTACTTCAATAGTCTATATATATTCAACATTTTATTAATCTAAAAGGCAACCATTACCACTAACAATTAAAATCAAGTTCAAACACTACTACGCAAATAATGATATCAATCGTTATACGAAATAATATGAATATTCAAAGCAACGTCTCATTACTACTTATGGAATAGAAAAACACAATTCAATGCACATAAGAAATGAACATCATAATTCAACCAACTCCAAAATGAGTTCATGTAATTAATTATCGACTAATAGGCTCATGAGAGTTGCTTGCTATACAATGGTGTTACAAAGGATTTAACAATGATTATGATACAATATAATTAAATACCATACGCCTATCAGAGTAAAAAAATGAGACATAAAAAAAAATCGAACAATATATCTACCATCATCCAATAAAGCTTATATAAAGCTTTATTATAATAAGGTAGCAATGATAATCCTTAATCAAGCATGTGCAATAATAAGGTAGAAATAATCAAGCATAATAATCATGAAATTATAAAGATATATATAAATTTATACATAGTGGTAGGGTGTTAGCATTCTGCTACGTCTTCGGTGCATGCAAGATATCAAATTGCACTCTTCATGCATATGAGAAGATTATACAAACTATTTAGTCATTTATTTTAATAGAAGCAAGCATAAGTAGCACTATATACCACAAATTCAACAAGTGGCGCATACCATATATACTTTGCATTAATGGAAAACATACATATTTAATAAATTGAAATATAGTTCTAATCATAAATTTTAAGAAAGCAAACTAACAAAGAACAAATAAATGAAAACACTAACAACAAGCTCTGTTTTGACAGCAGATTCAATCTTATACTTTGCAAGCTTATATTACCTCCCTTGGGCCTTTATTAACACTGTCGCTACCAACATAGGTTGATCTATTGGGTATACTCATGGATTAGTCAATTACGAATATACCAATCTTAATAAGTATACTTTATAAATTTCGTTCAAATTAATCCAGTAAGTACAAAACACTTACCTCGTTGATGATTGGTTTTCCTCATTTTATTTATTTATTTTTTTTTCGCTTAATCGGATAGGGTTGAATTCCATAGGGTATGTATTGTTAATAATTATCGTATCATAGCCAAAAGAAAAAATGATAATAAATTATTATATTATAATTTAGTAGTATCATAAACTACAACACAAAATATAAAGATTAGCATAGGAAGTTAATTTGATCTTATTATTTATCAATAAAGTGATAAAATAACATAATCGATCGATTAACCGACTTAATGAGCAGCAAGGGTCTTGATAAATAAGTTCAACATCACGTTATTACGATCAATAGATATCTCAAAAGCATTAATGGTATTTGCCGATCATGCTATAAAATTCTACACTAAATCAAAGTCATAGTAACAAAAAAAGAACTAACCAATACGATACAATGCAATATAAATAAAACATAATTTGTGCACATGTGAATAGGCTAATCAAAAATTCAATCCTGATGCCAAATTAAATCCATAACCATAATAGATATTATTAAATAAATTATAAGGAATAGCCGCACATACTTGTTTGGTGGGTAATTGGTTTTAGAGTAGGATAACTTGATTTAATCGGGTAGAGCTTTGATGCTGATAACGTGTTATAAAATAAGTAGAAATATGAGAGAAATTGAGAGAGAATTGATTAGTCTGTATTATTCCATAGAGTGGGGAGATATATATATACATACAATATAACTAGGGTTTGCTTAAATAGCAATAAACCCTAGATCTAGAACATTCCAAAATGATAGAGGATAATGGATATCCACACAACATAATATTTCATAACAATAATATAATTTTTAGTTACACAGGCAACTATATTTGGTAAGCACATATCAATTCCGAGTTATGTGATTCCTTAAAAGCGCAGGTTTTTCCCTTCTAAATTTTTTTGTTGTTACCTTTACAGTGATCTTGTGTAATTATTTTTTTGGTAATTATAACTTCCAAAGGTTACAAAAAAGGTAATTTATAATATTAAAGTGGTGTTGATCTTGTATAATTGTATTTGTTTAAAATAATTTCATGTTTTGAGGAAAAAAGGCCGCCTCATCTAGTCTTTTGAGAGTTAGATAATGTGAAAAAGACACAATCAATGAAAAGTAATACGAAATCAAGGTGAAAAAGTAAAGGTAATTAAGTAAATAATTATTTTTCTTAATTTGTTCATTAGTTTAGTACATTAATTAGTAACCGTTTATATGTTAGAGGAAAAATGTAGAATATATAACTTGCTTTTCTAAAATAAGGGATGTTGATTCATGAAATTAGTTGTAAACAATATGGATAATTTAGCAATGATAAGTTTTTAGCAATTGAAATAATCATAGTGTAAAATGTCATACATGAGCAAAATAATGAAATAAATACTATAAATTTTGTTGAACGATCACCTTCAAGGCTTCATACAATTAAAAAGCGTTTACTTGTCAAAGGAACTTTCTATGTTACGGAGTATAAAATTGTAATAAATGTATTATTTCTTCTCAAATCCTTACTACCATCACAATATGATAAGTTCCTTTGAAAAAATAATTATTGGCTTGTATTTCATTCTATATAAAAAATTTAACTGAAAAATCTTAATTTGTACATAGTCTTTATTGATATGCGACATATCTTATATATAATAATGAAAGACAGTATAGGTTATCAGTACTATAATCTCTTTCTCTTGGAAATAGTGTTTAACTTGAGCCCTTATTAATCAACTTAGATCAAAGTTGTAAGCTTATTATGAGCTCATCAAGCAAACGTCAGGTCATATTATTATTGTTTTTCTTATAGTAGTTGTTGTTGTGATTTTTCTTCTTCTTCTTCTTCTTCTTCTTCTTCTTCTTCTTCTTCTTCTTCTTCTTATTATTATTATTATTATTATTATTATTATTAACCCCCCTCCCCCCCCCACATCTTTGTTCATTTTGTTAGTATATTAATTAGTAACCGTATACATGTTAGAGAAAAAATATAGAATATATAACTTAATTATCTAGTAACAGGATAGTTAATTCATGCAATTACTTGTAAACACAATGGGTAATTTGGCAATGATTAGTTGTTAGCAATTAAAATTATTAGTTAGTGTAATATGAGATACATGAGCAAAATAATGAAACAAATACTATAAATTTTGTTGATGGATCACCTTCAAACAAGTTAAAAGCGTTTATTTGTCAAAGAACTTTGTATGTTACAAGGAATAAAAGTGTAATAAATGTATTATTTCTCATTATATCCTTACTAGCATCACAATAATGATAAATTTATTTGGAAAAATCATCATTTATGTGAATTTTGTTATATAAAATAAATCTACCGAAAAAAGTTTCATTTGTATAACCTCCTTATTAAATGTTATATATCTTATGTATAATAATGAAAGATGGCATAGCTTAACAGTACTATAATATATGAAGATGGTATAGGTTAGCAATACAATAATTTATTTCACTTACAAATAGTGTTCAACATGAGCCCTGATTAATCAACTTAGATCAAAGTTGTAAGCTTATTATGAGCTCGGGCAACGGCCAGGTCATATTATTATTGTTGTTCTTATTAAAGTTGTTGGTGTGATTATTTTTCTTCTTCTTCTTCTTCTTCTTATTATTATTATTATTATTATTATTATTATTATTATTATTATTATTATTATTATTATTATTATTATTATTATAACCCTCCTCCCCCCCCCCCCCACACATCTTTGTTCATTTTGTTAGTATATTAATTAGTAACTGTATACATGTTAGGGGAAAAATGTAGAATATATAACTTAATTATCTAGTAATAGGATAGTTGATTCACAAAATTAGTTGTAAACACAATGGATAATTTGGCAATGATTAGTTGTTAGCAATTAAAATAATTAGTTAGTGTAATATGAGATACTTGAGCAAAATAATGAAATAAATACTTTAAATTTTGTTGACGGATCACCTTCAAACAAGTTAAAAATGTTTACTTGTCAAAAGAACTTTGTATGTTACAAGGAATAAAATTGTAATAAATTTCTTGTTTCTCCTTAGATCCTTACTAGCATCACAATAATGATAAGTTTATTTGACGTGAATTTCATTATATAAAATAAATCTACCTGAAAAAGTTTCATTTGTATAACCTCCTTATTTAAATGCGATATGTCTTATGTATAATAATGAAAGATGGTATAGGTTAACAGCACAATAATTTATTTCCCTTACAAATAGTGTTCACACATGAGCCCCGATTAATCAACTTAGATCAAAGTGGTATGAGCTCGGGCGACGACTAGGTCATATTATTAACGTGGTTCTTATTATAGGAGTTGGTGTGATTCTTCTTCTTATTATTATTATTATTATTATTATTATTATTATTATTATTATTATTATTATTATTATTATTATTGAAGGATAGCTATGCAGATAATAGTTGTTGCTTAAGATTATTTCGTTTTTTACATGATTATTTTGTAACAACAACTATTTGATTAGTTTTAATTTTTGTAATTATAACATAACCTGATAACAGAAGAATATTGTAGTTACCGTGTACATGTTACAGTCAATGAAAAACTAATGTAAACCACATTTCTTGTAACAAGTCCCTTTGTAATTGGGGCTTCAAGGTATAGTCTGCAAATTGCTAACATAAATAGTTAATTTTTTTTACTTAAATTTAGAAAACACTAATATAAATAGTTAATTTTTTTTCATAATATAGGTCGGGGTAGGATTTTTTACTCATTTAATTAGTAATTGATTGTGACATGAATAATAGGAAGGTTGACTAGTATCCAAACATTTTAGTTTGTACATGATTAATGAAATAATATGATTTTACTTTAACAATTGTTATTTTTACTAAATAAATATCTATCTTTATATCCTCCATGAATGTCGCAAGGACTGAAAATTAATTACCCGTTCAAGTTCAAAATCAAGTTTGGAATTTCGTCGAAATCATAATACAAGAAATGAATGACATTATTTCAATATAAAGTATATATTAACTAAATTGATATCATGTACTGAAAATTAATTAACCGTTCACGGTCGATTGTTGAATCTAGAAAAATGAGATAAGTACAGTAAAATTGATTTAATTACATTAAAGAAATGTTATAAATAAATCGATCATGCTGGATTGTTGAACACAAAATCGAATTAGTTTGACCAGTGAACATGCTCGCGAATTCAAAATTCTAATTACTTCATCGGAAAAATCGTCGGCGTTGGATTCCGTCATCTTCTCCGGTGTCCTGTTCATCTTCTCCCGGTAAGCAATTTTTTTTAACCTGTATAATGGTTGTAATAATATCCTAAATAAATTAATAAAATTTCAGAAAAAAAATAAAATTTGTGCAATTAATGCTATTAGGCGCCAAGATTTTCCCAAGCATTTTTCCCGCTTAGAAAGGACGTTGGGGGGCCCATTAAGGGTGAAAATTTCCCCCCTAATTTTCCATCTTTTTTTTTTACTCTTGCTGATGTGATAGCTCCTGAATGGTAATGTATGTTGGGACCACATACAAGGGTTGTATGTGTATCAGTTCCCTAGAATTTTAGATACATATTTGACATTAATTTTTGGGATCACTTATAAGCTATTATGATAAGCATACTTTGTTTTACGAGTATATAAGCGCAAGCTAAAAAGTTTAGAAGTGCGCACTATTGGAAAAAATTTCAGCACTTATATTCTCAAAAAGTGTCAACACTTATATTTTTCAAATGATCATGGGACATGCCAAGCTGGAGGCTAAAAAATCAGCTTGTTACGTTGGACTGAATAGGTTGGGTCAAGGTTCGGTCTGAAAATGCTTCTTCAAACCCCGTAAATTTTGATCGTGCCTAGCAGTCTTTCTGGGCCCTCCTAAAAAAAACAACAACCAAAAAAATGTTTAAGATGCTTGTTCATGGCTCACCCAAAAAAAAATTTAATTTCAAGCCAAATCTTTATTTCTATAGTCCGCCCAAAATTGGTCCGGTCGGGGGTTGACCCTTGGTCTGGACCGGTTTTGGGTACCGTTTTGATATATGGTGGTCCGCCACAAGGTACAATGGGGCGTTGGTGCCTAAAACCGTCAAAAACCGATCCAGACCAAGGGTCAATCGTTTCTCAACATGTTCAAGCAAGAGCTCTTAAAAGAAAGCCACAAAATTAAGGTAGTTGTTTGGCCATTGGTTGATTTGTTTTGAAATTTGATAGATAATAGTATTTTACTACGTATTACTAATATGAAGTATTATTATTTACAAATTTCCAATTTCTCAAATAGCAAATATTTGAATTTTTTTTACACTTTATTGGCATTTTCTGCCCTTAATCGCTACATTTTTTTTTTTTTTTTTTTTTTTTTTGTTATTTTAAGAAAAGTCAAACTCATGTATTTTGCCCTAAAATAGCGATTTTATATGTAATTTTACAAATTTAACCCATATTTCCTTTTCCCAAAAAAAATAAAAATGATATTTAAACAGTTGAACCAAATGTTAAATTAACCCTTAATGTTAAATTACACTCTTCCTTCTCTCCTCAACTAAACTTCGAGCTTAAAAAAATCAACAATGGAGGAAGATAAAGCGGCAGCGTACTACGACGAGTTAACTCGGAAAGGAGGTGGTGCAGCCCGATTCAAGCAAGGACTCGGCTTCTCCTCATCCACAACCACCACTACTTCCGACGAACCACCCAAAAAGGGTTCAGCTTTACCTTCTTCATCCTCATTTCTCAGCAATTTCGTCAAAGCTTCAAGCCCCACTAAGGATACAGTGATTGATCGAAAAACCCAGCTTGAAAATATCCAAAATAAGCTCAAAAAGAAGGAACCCACAACCTCAATTGATGCCCCAAGTGAGAAAATTAGGGTTAGGGATTCTCCAAAAAGCCGGGATAGAAGGAGAAGTAGGAGCAGAGAGAGAGATAGAGATAGAGAAAGAGGAAGAGAGAAGGATTTGAGGAGGGGGAGGAGTAGGAGTAGAAGTAGGAGTAGGAGCAGGGAGAGGAGGAGGAGTAGGAGGAGTGGTGGTGGGTCTGATGAGGAGAGAGAGAGGTTGAAAAGGCGGTATCGAGGTTCGAGTAAAGAGAGGAGGAGGGAGAGGAGTAGAGAGAGGAGAGGGAGGAGGAGGAGTAGGTCTAGGAGTTGTTCTGATGATGAGAGAAGGTCTGGGAGGAGGCATAGGAGGAGTAGGAGTAGGAGTTTTTCGCCGAGGGATAGAAGGCGGTCGGATAAAGGAAGAGAAGGTGGTGGGAAAGATGGGAGAGTGGTGAAGAAGGAGGGTAATGGTGTAGTTGATTATGCTAAGTTAATTGGCGGCTATGATAAGATGGTATGTGTTTTTTAATTTATCTTTTAAAGCAATTTTTGAGTTTCAATTGAATAATGAATATGCATTAGTTAGTCATTTGTTATTTTTATTGCATATGATTTATGCTGCTTGCTGCTTGATTCTGTTGAATTCAAAACTTAAAATGCTTTATATAACCATATAACTTCTTGTAAAAAAAAAAAACTATATAACTTAAAATTGCTTATATTGAAATTTCTGGTTGATTGTTCTTTGATTTGATTTGATAGGAGTTACAGTGTTTCTAGTTGATACTTAATTCAGGCTTTGAATAAATGTAGTATAATTGCGTGCCTTTGCCTTTGTTGATCGATTTACCAGAGTTTTCTGACTTTTTTCAGCCGTCGCTGATGGTTTGATGTATTAAATCAGTTATCAGGTCTTTAACTCTTCATGAAGCAGTTGTATATTTGTCAAAAAAAATTCTATTTCTCACCTATGCTTTACCGTTGACCTTGCAAGCTTCTAAATCCTTGTAATTTTTCCCATTTGACATTCATGGAAGTTGTACTATTATTCATTGTTGGCCAGGATTTTAAGATTCTCCTATTCATGATTTTGATGTGAATGGGGTTTCTTGGCCAATCAGTCAACTATCTTTACTATTTCCCTTGAGATGCATGTTTCTATAGTGAAAACAGTAGATAAGATGAAGTTCTCTAGCTCTTTATTGAATTCCCACTCTATTTTTTCCAACTCAACATAGGTTGCTACATGACCAGAATACATTTTTAGGGCTCGATGTCGCCTAAATATTAACCTTATCTATATGCCACTTGCTTGTCTTTTAAAGGAAGAAGTGTTAGGGTTGGTGAGAGCGCAGTGGAAGCAAATTAAAGATGTAGAGATTGAGAAAATTATTAGGGGAAAGATAAAGGCAAGACAAGTAGTAAACAACTGGACACAATATTTTACGTGAGAAAAATTATCAAAAAACCCACGGCTGACGGGAATGTGGGAATTTGAAAGGGTGAGTAATACAAGAAAATTCTCACTATAAGGACTCACAAAGGAGTAATACAAAAAAGAAATAGTGGATTAGGGAGATTGTGTGTAGGTAGAAACTCCGATCATGATATGTATGGAGGGACACTCATAGAGTGTATGACATTGGAGTATTAGAGGATATGTAGGTGGATAAATGCTCCCAAATGATGCCCAACACCTTTTATTTATAGGTGATATATGGAGGTGGAAGAAGTGTATGGAAAATTCTACACACAAGCTCTTTAAATTCTCCACATAAATCTAGAATCTTCGGGAGCATTAACCGATTTTAGATTCTTCCACAATTCTCCATCAATTTCTCAATATAGTAGAGTTGTCTAGAAACCTTGAGATGTAATAAGTTGGGCTATAGAATTTGCGTCACACTTACCCAACAAGAAGACTGTTAATTATCACTTATTTGCTTATAATTGTTCCATGCTGTATCTCTTCAGCCAGCAGTTTTGATCCTTTCTTGCTAAATCACACCTTCTTTTTGGTTTTATTGGCTTTTGTACATGGTTTTAGTCTCTTGACTAGTTGACTGTAACCTTAAGTATTTTGGTTTGTGGTTGATGAAAGGCAACATAATTGAAATTTCAGGATTTGAGGTGAAAAGATAGGTTTCATATGGGGGTATAATTGCACTAGATTAATTAATATCACATTTATGATATGTGATTTTCTTGTTGAAGGGCTGTTAAAGTACCCAGTAGTTCTTACACATCTCTGATAAATAAGCCTACTCTTTTATTCTTGAGCATGATCGAGGAATGTTCCTTTGAGAAGAGGGGGGGTAGGGAGTGGTTTTACAATGCCGTCCCTGCCATCTGCCGCTCCTCTGTCTGTGTGCAGGCATCTTCAGGAACTTTGTAACATGTTATTGACAAGTGTGAATGTGTGATTGTTAATACTCCATTTTTACTTGATTGTAATAGACACCTGCAGAAAGAGTCAAAGCTAAGGTGAAACTTCAGCTTACACAAACAGGTATTACCTGACTTTTGTTTACTTGCTTTATTTTTAGCTGGTGTAGGAGTATTTATGACAGTGCCTGTCTAACTTTACACTTTATAGCTTAAAAGAGATACACATTGTCAGTTACCCTAGGAGGCTGGGACTGTGAGATGGGGTTACATATGATATTGTACCAATGTACACTTCACTGATATTCTGTTCCCTTCTTTTAGAATCTACACATGCTCTATATATGTTATTAAAAAGCGATCTCTTTGGTTTTATATTTTAAGGGACTTGTCTATGTTTGATGTCAAAAATTATTACATATGAGGTTACATCTACCTATTCGTATCTGGTCCATATGTTTTTACCTGATAGATCATTCCCCCGTGTCCTTCAAGATAGCTATCTGCTGTATATGGAGAATTAATTAGAATGCTTGAATTGTGATATTGGCCGTAAACCGGACCACTAACTACCAATTCTATTTGGCTAGCAAGTATGAAACGTTTTTTGCTTCATCTGAGTATATAAATAAGTTATTTCCATCCCTCTTCTTTCATGCTACCTGCTCTTTTTGAGATTAAAACTTGTCGGTGAAACCCTCTACATCTGATCCAGACTAATTTCAGTTGACATCTGGGTTGGACTTTTTTTTTTTTTACCTGATACATGCTTGCTAAGCTAATGATGAAGGTTCTTAGTTTTTCACCATGACTTTATTAGACACATATTAGATTTAGCGTTATATTTTAAAGCATTGAGTTATAAATTCCCCTACTGAGTTTAACTACTCTATTTCTTCCTAAAGGAATTCATTGTCTGAACTTTTACAAATATCATTAAGTATAGTTAATAATTGAATTTTAATCATTAGTGTATTAGCATGGTGAATTGGTGGGACTTGGATTTAGTGTTAGATTATTATATAGACGTATAAATTAATTTGAAATTGGGACAAATACTTTGGATGTAGGAGACTGTAGGAAGGAGTATTACTGAACAGTCCTTAACCAAATTCTTGCCCCCTTCAGTTTTAAATCAAACCCTTGTATAGAGTAATTCTGATAATGAAGTCCTCTGTTGGCTTATGTATGTGTATACACGAAACAGATAATCCATCTTATTGATGCATGATGGACTTGTCTCCCATTCAACCAACATCATGATCATATAATCAGTAGTTTTTTGGCATCCAATATATAAGCATTTTCACTTCTATCTATTATGGTCAAGTGGTTGTGTCTGGTGGGGTGTTATACCTTGATTATTAGTCCTTTTTGGTACAACTTAGAGCTCCTTTTGTATTGAAGTGCACTTTGTGACACTCACTTTTGGTTCATGTAGATGGCCCCACTTATAAGGTTAAGGGCTTAAGGCTTTGATTGATTGATAAGGCTTTGATTGATTAATTGATTTGAAAGCATTGATAAGCATTTTGACTTCAGTGGGATTGATATCTTGCCAACATTGGCTATTTGGAGAATTTCATCAATATTCCATTATCTGTATAGAACTGGGCATTCTTTTTACTCCTTGCTTGATTTTTTTCTCTAAGTTACATTCAAAATTGGACTAGGTATTCTATCTTGAAGAATTGTCCGGTTTGTTATTTAGTTATTTACCATAATACTTTGTAATAGTTAAGCGTGATTGCAGATGTTCGCCTGAAGCTACTAGGTTGTGCATTATGGGGCTATACAGAGTATTAAATATCTGTACCCACTTTCAGTTATATGAAGTCTTAATTACGAAGAAATATTAGCATCCCATACTTGAAATTGGCCATAAGTCTTGCCTCGTTTTCCCGATCCTTGCATGTTTAGCAGTCTTTATTGTGAGACCCAGCCAGCTTAGTCCTTGATCCTTGGCATTTTCCTTCATTTAGAAGACTTGTTACCCTGAGGTGGACCTTATTAAAGGTTATGGCATAGGTCACAACTCGGTGAGCCCTTGTATATCCCAGTGTAGAGTCCACAGCCATTTGTTATATCTGTGAAAGGTAAAGTTTGTTGCTCCAAAATCCAAGATGCCCTAGCATGATGTCACCTTGAGACCATTGAACTCGCACTGTTGGATTGTTCTTATATTCGACTCTAGCCTGGAAAGGTAAAGGTCTTGAGCACTAATCTTCATCTTACAATTTCTACCTCTACCGCAGCCTAGAAGGCTCAAGGGGATAGGAAAGCTTTGGAGCTGTAGGAAAAGAAATAGACTTGGGATACTATTAGTAATGAGGTCAATTTATTATGGTTAAAAAAAGTTTAGATGTGATTTTTAAAGCTATAGTTGTGTGGGATCTGAACTATCTGCTCATATTGTATCAGCTTCTCAGCCCCTCATTTGTTTAACCATAAAAATTGATTTTGGTTTTAATTATTTCCTGCAGCTGAGAAGGATACTAAGATGGGGACTAGCTCACAATGGAAGCAGTTTGAGTTCAACAAAGATGCTCCTGTAGATGATGAGGAAATTGAAGGTAATTGGATACTCATTGGCCTGGTAGACTTCAGGGACACAGTGCAGTACATGAAAGACGTTGGTTCTGCATCTGGGATTGGAATTGATAATAACAGTTCTATCTAGTTCATTTTTAACTTTTAAATGGGTTGTCCTCATTTGCCTTCTACTCTGTACTACGTATGTTCTTGCATGCATTTGATGTGAAGTTATGTTAAACTAAGATTTTAATCCTTCCTGCCTGTAGCTGCTGCTGATGATGCGGCACTGGTCAAGCATATTGGTAAAAGCTTCCGGTTCAAATCTTTAGAGGTACTTTATAATCGTAATCATAATTCTGTTGCTGTTTTTGGGTGGGCAGATCTTGTATCTGAAAGCAGAACCCAAAACTTTTGACGTATAGTTGCTTACCTAATGGGAGTTAATTTCTTGTCATATTGAAGGCAAAGGGTGAGGATAAAATACAGAATGCTCATGATGAAGCCATGTTTGGAATCCCAGAAGCCGGTCCATCATGTGCTTCGGAAAATGGAGAAGGGAGAGAGAATGAGAATGAGAATGGAAACGAAGAGACTAAAGATGATGAACCTGCTAGCAGCCTCATCAATGAGAAGGTAAGTTTCTAAACTGAACACTTGCAATATTGTTCAATGAAAAGGGAGATTATGGGAAATCATGAGTTGTAATTATGTATAGGTGCTTTCGAAGCCGCAAGGTTCTTGGCGGGATCGGGCTCGCAGAACTACTGGATGATTACTGGTAAACAAGGTGGAAGACATATACCACAAAAACCTTTGTTAAATAGCCTCTGAGGAACTTTTTCTCATATCCCTATATGTTGATTCAGTATAATTTGTTGCAGCTGCAATGAAAAATTATGCTATTAGAATGGCTAGTGTACAACATGTCATTCCTTCATTGTAAAGTCGTACATATATGAAATGGGTTATGGTTTTGGACATTAATCACATTATGATTATACTCCGATTAATGAAGCAACCTCTAATATGTCATATTCGTGCGGTTAAAGTATGTTTTTACATTCACTTTTGCTGTTTAAATGATCTACCAATGTGATGTACATATGAATACAAAGGTGATTCACTTTTGTATTTGGATTAAAATAGGGGCAATTGAGGTTGGGACTTGTAAACATATATATTCGCAGTTAATTTTTGCACCTAACAAGTATAGATCATCAATTACCCCTTTTGTCCTTACAATTTTTTGTATGTACGCAAGAACATAAAATGAAAGATCCTTATCGTGTTAGAACTCCTCACGGGTTAACTCGGCCCAAATTAACAACTAGACAACTTGGGAGAGTGTTGACTAACAATTAGTATAGTTTGATACTACTTCTGTTTTTATTTTTATTTTTTATTATGTGTAATAGAGAAATATTTTATGTCTCACTATGGTTTTTTACGGGTTATCATTTACCACTTGTCCGGACAGGTAGATATATTTTATTATAGAAATTCAAATTGGGCGGTGATTTGCTTTGCGTGCGGACTCAAAGCAAGTGGCAATATGGACCGCCCCATATTTTACCAATGGGCGGCCATAGCATAACTCCAGCTGCGTATCATTCTTGCCAAATTCTGTGATTGGCAGAATCATTACCTCCTTGGGAATTGTAAAGTCTGACCAACAATTGTACCAACTAGCAACTGCATTCCTTTCCTACATATTCATCCTTCCTTCAGCTCAATTCGCTCCATCTCCATTCTCCTCTCTCACTTCACCCGCGTTCAACTTTCTCTCTCCGGCGACGTGATCGGAAGTCATTACCTAAAAATGGCCTCTGTCAATCGTTGGTTGAGACCTGAGGTTTATCCTTTGTTAGCCGCGGTTGGAGTTGCTGTTGGTATCTGTGGTTTACAGCTCGTTCGTAACTTCTGCATCAACCCTGAAGTCAGGTATTGTTAAAAACGCTTTTGTTACGTGATGCATTTACCTGATGTTTGTTACTTTGTTGATTTGTGGTGGTATATCACGGAGTTTTGTCAAGTAACGTACTTCTTTTGTCTCAAAATAATACCTCCGTTTTTTTAGTTGACATGTTTTTTACTTTATACACTATTCACATAAGCTTCTGACTTCGTTTTGTGATTTAGTGTTAAATAAATACATAGTCATGTACTACATGTGTATCTGTATGATTACTAATACCGTTTTGGTTGAACCAGGGTTACCAAGGAGAACAGAACTGCTGGAGTTCTAGAGAATTTCTCAGAGGGTGAGAAATATGCTGAGCATTTACTGAGGAAATACATTCGTAATAAGTCCCCTGAAATCATGCCGTCGATCAACATCTTTTTCGCAGATCCTGATCGTAGCTAAAACTTCTATATAAATCTATTTCGAGAAAGACTGCTTTCAATTTCATTACATTATTGATTTTACCATGATTTGATAAACAAATTACTTTCGAGTTTTCTCCGTTGTATGAATTAAGTTGGAATTCAAACTCGCTCGCCGACTGTTTTATAGATAGTTCTCTTTATTTCCTTCAACATGTTTTTATAATTAGAAATCAAAGATAAAATTAATATAAGTAAATTGATGGAAATCTATGACTTAAGGGGAAACAATATGAATGCCAAAATAGTTGTTATACAACTCCTAAGTCCTAATGGGGCAAACTACAATAGTAGTCATCAAAATTAAGTAGGTTTGGGAAGTGGTGATGGCCACACCGGGAAATCAAGACCATAAATTTTCCGACTGCTTTCAACGTTACAAATTGGTTCTAGTGTTCTCCGGAGCAAGTTACATTCGACAACAACTTGTTTAGCTAGCCATAACAACACGATATTGGCATAGTTTGGGTGGAAACATACAACCCTTGTGTCCGGACATCCTCGATTAATATGTCCTGTTAAGACAGTCTCTTCAGAAAACGAATTGTGTAGATAAATGGTATGCTTCAAAGACCATTCACCACTATTGTAATTCTTAAGCTCTCAAACCTTAATACCATATATACCAGTGGCCTGTGGTTCGATATAAGGATCAGCTATATAGCACTTTGCAACAAGTATTTGTCCTCCAAAAACTCTAATGCACTCACTGATCTGCCTATAATCACTTAATCAGTACCGGAAGCATGATATGGAGGTATTCGAATTAAATGGCCGTTGATGACACCAATCTCATCCATCTTTTTAGCATCAAATCCAATTATGTTTTTACTAGTATAAGAATGCAACACCCCTTTGTACACAAAATTTTTAAAACCAAAACCAACTGGTATTGGTGACGAAAAGATTACTTTCCTCCAAACTCCTGTTTCAGAAGATAACATTTGCCATTCGAAAATCTTCCTCTTGGTTGAACTGAATACAGTGCATTGACAAGAAGAATTGACAGTAACTAGGCCAGCTTCTTTATCAAACACATAATAAGGATCCCAAGTAAACCTACCAAACAAGACCGTTTTCTGTGGGATGGTGCAGGGAGCTGTAAATATTGCTTCGTACGAGGATTGCAAATGTACAGAAGAATACCTTTCGATAATGTGAAGCCGCTGCATAAAAGCATGTCCTTACACCTTGCTTCCACAATGATAGGGTAATGTCCTTTTCTTCTATAACATGGAAGAAAATCGAGCCAATAGTCAAGTCTGCCAGGAGATGTAAAACGCTGATTGTTGGGATAAATTACGGATTTCTGATTGTTTGATTTTATGTAAATCACTCCAGGATCATCTTTTTCTTCCCCTTCTAATTCCCTTTGGCTTTTGCTGTCCTTGGACAACTGAGCATTGAATTTATGAGCAAAAAATTGCGCGACAAATCTAGGTTCTGATATCACATTGAACTATTACTTGCAGACACACTTGCACTGTAAGACTGATTCACAGCATGGTAGACGGCAGAAAATTTCAAAGAGCAGATCATCTGTTAGAATATTAGTCAAGCAAAGGGAATTGGAAGAACGATTGGACATAACAGCGAGCTGAAATCTACAAAAACAGGGGAAAAAACAATTAATACATCAAAATTATCAAGACAATTTATGATACTTGATGTTCTAATAGAATCCTAATTTAACAGCTAGAAGGTCTGCTTAAACACAAATTTTTATACGTGGCTGGCCACACACACGGTTCCTGCATTCGGATTTGACAAAAACTTGTACATCGTGGTGTATTACGCGAAATATACAACAGGGTTAGTCACCTAGATTAAATAAAAGTCAACTTTACAAATAGTAATTTTTTATTTATTTGATAAGGATTTAAGGGTGATGTACGCAATACACTCGTTGTATATAAGACCTATGTGTAGATTTTGTACTTGTAAGCCACTAAGGCCTAACCTTTCTTGATCTATATGGGTCATGATTACTAAAAGTGCTACAATGCTATGATTTTCTGTAGTACAATAAGGAACTTAGGATATTATGAAGGTCACTAGTACGTATGAGGTATGACCACCCGCACCCGGTGATATGGAAGGGCTACTAGAATTCCTTTGAGTTAAACTTCAAACCCTATTTTATATATATAGTCCTAATTTTCGGAAAAAAATCTTTTATACAAAAATTATTAATATTTAGACACAAAAGCACCAAGATAATATTGTGAAAGATTTTTTCTTTTCTTTTAATTAATTATTATCTTTTAATGGCCAGTAATGTTATAGACTTGAGTAGTATTTTTCTGTTGCCTTTTTTTTTTTTTTTTTTTTTTTTTGGGTTTGTGTGTGTGTTTGAGAGGGGGCTGGGGAGGGGAAATAGCATTCAGAAAGACGATTTGACCAAAAACAACAGTTACTTTTTACCTTCACCAAATACACTCTTTGCTAAATCAACAGATAATAATTTGTCAAACCATCTTCAATAAACTTAATCTTCTCAACTATTTTTTTTTCCAAATGTAATAGACTTTAGAAGCCACACAAATTCACAAAAGCTGTTACTCCCTCCATTTTTTTTTTTACTATTCATATAATTCTTTGAGAGATTTTTTTCAGACACTTGAGATCCTCTGACTTTGAAGTCAATGAAGTAGATCCAAACTTTGACTCCCAGCCTTGGGGATGAGGAAGAAGAAAATATCATAATTAAACTGTCCAAATAATGTTAAGGTCCTAATAAAGCTACTTCTATAGACTAAGCTACTTCTATAGACTACAAATTACAAAATTCAATTGTAAGATTCCATCTACCATGAATTAAATTACTCCATGCATATACAGAATGATTGTGTACAGCAAAAGAAGCTTTGCCAACATACATACGCAGTCTGCATTCAGGAATGAGAGCCGTGTGGTGGAAAATGCTCAACATCCATGGACGGGAAACCAGATTGCGCCATTTTCATAGATCTAAGTAAACTCTTTGCTGTTTCCTTTTCCTGCAATATTAGAAAAAACATGGTCAGATGTTATAAAGCTGATTTGAGCTGAGATGTTATAAAGCTGATTCGAGCTGAGATATTAGCAAGCTAATCAACCAAAATCATTGTTAAAGTATACAAGCACTTGGATGTTAGGATAACTCACAGGTCCTGTGTAATCCAACAATCGGGTACAATAGATCTCTGCCTCTTCAAATCTTTTCTGGGCTCTATAATATTTAGCAAGAAACATCAAAGCATCAACTAAGTTTGGTCCTTCCCTTTCATCTGCCTCCATTCTGTCTAAATCTTTCTTGTAGTAAAATGCAGCCTCTGCATGCTGCCCTTGCTGATCATATAGTTTCGCCAGTCTGTTTATAGCAATTGCCTCAGTGTCTTGGCGATTTGCAGCTCGTTTATAACATTTGATTGCTTCTTCAAACATACGTAGATGGTCACTCTCATAACAATGAGCCATCGCAATCCACAACCTCGGATCATTTGGCTGCAGGAAAACAGATTTTTTGAAATAATATAGAGCGTAATGAGGCATTACCATCATTTCATAGGCTTGCCCTAAACCATACCACGCTCTATAATCACATGGATTTATGTCAACAGCCCTACGATAGGCATCCACTGCGGCTGCTGTGTTCTGCATCTCAACATACTCATGGCCCATTAGAGTCCAGGCAGATAAATAATTTTTGTCCAACTTGAGAGCCCTCCTGAAATACAAAACTGATTTCTCATGTTGGCCCTTGGAACTGTAATAATTACCAATGATGCAACATGATTGAGGTCGATATTTGTCAGTCAAGAATACGTTATGGGCTAGGTAGCTGAGGGATGAGAACGCTTCCTTAGCATAAAGCACATTAGAAAACATGTCCATGTCTTCAATTCGGTATGGATCATTTCTTAATAACTCCTCAAAGATGACTTCTACCTGTTCAAATTCTCTTAAATGATACTGCACATTAGCCATCCGAGATTGTATGTAGCTGCTAAATGAAAATGTTTTCTGGAGCTGCTCGTATTTATCCAAGGATTCCTTGTGCATCCTGAGTTCTTCATAAGCTTTAGCAAGAAAGAAGTCTTTCATCCAATGGTTATTGAGATTAAGACTGTTTAACATGTCAACGGTGGTGCAGAGTGATTGCAATGCCAACCATGCATTCCAATTCCATGGATAGCTATTTACAGACTCCACGAGGATAGCACGAGCAAGGTTCTCATTTCCCTTGTCTTTTAACACTAGACCATACAAGTACATCCCAAATGGATCCAGAACACCTCTTTTCCGCAGTGTGGATAGTTCCCTTTCAAGGGAAACCAATTCGCAATTCACAACATTACTTTTCCCTAAAGGCCCCTCCAGCTCTATTATCTCTTCTTCCTTCCGCTTCTCCCCTGCCTTTATAAAAATTTAAAAAAAAATTAAGAAGTCACTCAATTGAATTGAATACATTAAAAATAAATAAATAAATAAAAAGAAGTCGAATCTTGCTGTTGAGAGGTGTGGGAGGTCTGGACAAGGCTTCATCCTAAATCAGGCTTATTAATATAATTTTCAGCAAAATTAAGTAAAGTTCAAACAAAATTGAGTTAAGATAAACTCCGCAATCATACGCTAAGGAGAATAGAGCCTTAGTCACTTTGAGAATACTAAGAGAGGCTTGATTTATGCATCTATTTCTACACAATATAAATGATTGTGAGATGATAATAGACAAAACATAGAAAGCAATTAACAACAAATACAAACTGACATAATCCAACTATTTAGCAATGAGACGTATAATTAACACTGCCATATTTATTAGATCTAGTATCTGAGCAGCAAGCTTCTCAAATCATGGTCCTGATCGCTGTACACAAGTGTTTAGATTTTGGAATACAAAATATAGGTTCCGTAATGGTAAATAATTTGCATAAGAGAATCCAAGGATGTAAACTTGTTTTCAATCTTTAGTATCCCCATGGCCCCAATCTTGGTGGCAGACTTGAAGAGTTACAGGTGCATACCCAATTTAATGGATCTAGTTAAAGGAGTCTCTTTCAATACATACTAAATTTATCAGCAGACTGGAAACTTTTTTTCACTTGTTTTGAGGTTCATTATCATAATTGACATGTCATTGAAATATACTCCGTACTATCCATTACACTAGTGGCTCTCTAGAATCTTTGGCAGTTTTGCTTATTAAGATTATTATATGGAAGGCAGGAAGGGTGCTAATCTTAATGCACAATCTGTTTACTAGCAAACCTTCATTAGAGAGGCCTACTTCATGATAAAGAAGAAGTGATCAACCAAATGAGAACAATTCTGTCCCTTGCAACCAAAAGTAACGATTTTCAAATATTCATCCTAGCAATTTTGTTGGAAATGGACATACTTTGTTAAAAATGGACTTATAAAATGTCCAGTAGACATGCTTTCCTTAATCAACATAATAAATAAACCAACATCCCACCTGCACCCTGCTCACCTATATATAGAACATTGCCTCAACATGGAAGCCAGTACCACTTATCACGATGTCTAATCTACAACTTCAACAGCGTCAAATTCATAAACCCAAGGATCCACAAATATTCTAGATACTCCACTCGTATATATTCTTTTGTTGAATCCTTCCTCAAGGGAAAACAAGAAATAATCTTACAATTTTAACTCCCTGCACCACACACCATTAACTGTGGCATCGGTATCCTATATAATGCTATTATATATAAATTACTAGCCTGTCAATAGCTCAGTGCTCTTTAGTGCTTTAAGAGAAGGAAGTGCATATTTACAAACTCACCTTATACTTGCTTTGCTACAAACAAACGAATTTGAGCTCATACAAATTATGTAAGGTCTCCAATTTAAGGCCTAATATTATACACTAATTGTCACTGCAATTTATGTCTATTAAACTTCAAGTACTTCAAGTACTCTAGATGTCTCAAATAACTTGCTACATAACCATTCAAAACCTAGGAGTCGAGAAATAATATATCACAAGCAAAGTTGATTATCTAAACTCAAGATAATATTTGTGCAGTAGCTTACACTAACAGAAATCATAAAGCTAAAAGATAGGGAGCAAAGCATACCAAGTACAAGGCATAACATCGCAAGAACACAGCTTTCCGTCCAACCTGGTCTCGAAGTACATGGGCAGCTCTCCGGAATTCCTTACAGTCGAAGTACGACTTGGCCAAAAGGTAGAAATCACTATCCACAACATCATCATCCTCCTCTGGCATTGGTGTAGAGACAAAGGAAACACTAGGACTAGGCGTTGAAGTAGGGTCATGGGTTTTAAATCTACGACGAATGCTAGAGCTACCTCGTTGAAATCGAGTATGAGAAGGTGTAAACTTTGCAGGGTCTTGCTCAATACCTAGCAATTGTTCAGCTGCCCTGGAATAATTATCATGCCAAATCCACAATAAAAACCAAATTTAATTACTTTTTTAATAATTTGATCATGTAAGCAAGTTTAGACAGAAAATCAAAGAGCTAGAACCCTTGTTATCAGAGGAAATTCGTCGAACAGATGGTGGGCGAAACAATAAGTGACAGAAAACTCCAAAAATTCAAGAACCCCACATAAAAAATTTCAAAAAAAACCAGAAGCTTAACCAAGAACAACCAATTTAACGATTTTCAAGCAATCAAATAACCAAAAATTTGAATTCAAATATAAGATCTATGAAATTCAAACCACACCCAGTAAAGAGAATAGTACCAAAACCAGTTAAAATCAATCAAATTACTCTAAAAATCAATTCCTGCACTGAATTAGATATAGCCATGAAGATCCTAACCCCAGAAATTCACCCAAAAATTGTCAATTGAAGAATTTAGGAGAGAGAGGGGGAAACTGACCATCTGGAAGGGGAATAGAGACCGCGATTAGTGAGTTGACGAATTGCAATTCGGAGTTCATTTCGACAATTATCTTTGGAATCCATGGTTTAATTTTGAATGATTGTTTGATTTGATAAACAGAAAGAGAGAGTGAAGGGACTGAGCAACCATTGACGGCCGCGCCTTGCCTTTTGATTTTTTGAATTTTAACGTCTGTCTGTCAGGTTTTTTTTCGATTCAAATTTCTATATTCCGTTACTCGGCATTAATTTTTGGAAAAATTGTCGGAATAATCCGACCTTTGCCTTATCCGCCAAAATAATTCCACATTTCGATTATTTTTTAATAATCCGACTTTTATACTCAATATGCTCCTAATAGTCCCAAATGACTTGAAACCGACTAAAAAGGTTACAATTTGTAACTTTGGATTGTTTGCACAGTGTCACCACGTGATTGGACCAAAGAGAAATAAAAAATTAATTAAAAAATATTGAAAAGTTAAACAAAAAAAAAACCACGGCTACCACCCCTCTGCGGCAGACCCCAACGAAACCACCTCCCCTACACAGCCCGGCCACCGGAATCTCCTCCTCTACACAGCCCAACCACCAAAATCTCCTCTTCTACACAGCCTAAGCACCGAAATCTCCTCCTCTACCCATCCCAACCACCGAAACCGTCCCTGTTTGCGATTTGGGTGATGCGGTGTGTTTGCAATTTTGGGTGGTGCGTTTGGTGTTTGCGATTTTGGGGCTGATTGGATGGTGCGTTTTTGGGGCTGATTTTGGGTGGTTCGTTTGGTGTTATCGATTTTGGGACTGATTGGGTGGTGCGTTTGCGAAGGAGTAACAGCAGGAGTATCGTTGCTGTTTTGGTGGTGTTGCAGGCTAGTGCTGGGATTGGTGTCGGCCGGAAACTGGGAGGGGAAGGAGAGGGGATTTGGTGGCCGAAAACAGGGAGGGGAAGGGATATGGTGGTCGGAATGGGTAGAGGGCGGTGGCTGAACTGCCAGAGGGTTTGTGGGTTTTTAATATTTTTTTTCTATTTTTTAAAGTTTTTTTTTAAAAAAAAATTAGACCAATTATAGGCCGACACGTGTCTAGCAACTTGTAATAACAGGTTGGATGACCGGTAGGGACCATTTAAAGCGGAAGAGGTATAAAGGTCGGATTATTAAAAAATAATCGAAAGGTGGGATTATTTTTGGCGGATGAGCTAAAGGTCGGATTATTCCGAGCAATTTTTCCTTAATTTTTTTATAAATGAAAGTACACTACAGACTACACTCCATATGAAGTTAGGAACATCAGTTATTTACTTATTTTCGGGTATACCTAAAGTTAGATTTGTCATTTATGTTACGTTGTTTGTATTTGTACTCATTAAAATGACCTTAAAAAAAAAATTAGCAAAGTGTGCCTAGAAAAATTCATATTACTTATCTATAAAAACTTATCAATAAATGTGAAGAAAAAAATAAAAGGAAACAATTTAAATCACTTTCATAATACAATACAAGCTATTAAGCTAAGCTTGGTCTAATAGAAAAAGAGCACCTTATAACCATAAGCTTGAAGGTTCAATCCCCACTAGTTACAATTTGGGGGGGGGGGGGGTGGAATTCCCTTACATTTCCTCACTCTCGCAAACTAGGTCCCTTAACTTACTGGCATCTACTCTGCTTAAAAATAATAATTATTAATATTTTGTTAATAATAACTAATGTTTATAGATAATAATAATTAATATTTTATAATAATAAAAATTAATATACAACCTCCGTTTTATATTATTTGCAACGATTAGACACTTTTCACTCACACTTTATGTCAAATCGTTGCAAATAATATGAAACGGAGGTAGTATAATAATAATTGATAATAATAACTAATATTTAATGAAAATAATTAATATTTTATATTATTTAACACATTTTCTATAAAAAAAAACTAAAAAAAATAAATAATAATAATAATTAGTAATATTAATAATAATATTATTATTATTAATAATAATAATGATGATAATAATAATTATATTAATAATAATATTAATAATAATAATAAATAATAAATATTAATAATAATAATAAATAATAATAATGCAATAATAATAATAATAACAATTATTATTATAATTATTATACTAATACTAATAATAATAATAATAATAATAATGTCGTACGAAGATTTGTGACGGCCATTACACTGCTGCAGTCCGGGTTCTTTCTTCTTCAGGCGTTGCCCCTTATAATGATGTCACTCTCGCGGATTTACAGTCTAAACACCCTACTTCTCCGGCTCCATCCTTGCCTGATATACCTGTTGATGGTCTTCATCTCGTTACTACTTCTGTTGTTGTTTTTGATCGGATTAAGAGTTTTCCCCGTGGCACATCATGTGGTAGGGACGGTTTACGTGCTCAGCACCTTCTGGATTGCTTGAGTGGTGCTGCTGTGACTGTATCAGATGAGTTAGTTGGTTCTATTTCCGCGGTGGTTAATCTCTTTCTAGCTGGAAAGTGTCCTATGGAACTAGGAGAGTATATTGCTAGTGCTCCTCTTACCCCACTTGTCAAGCCCGGTGGTGGTATTCGTTCTATAGCTGTGGATACTATTTGGCGGCGTTTGGTTTCGAAGGTGGTTGTTGTTATGATTGGCCAGTCTTTAGGAAGTTACTTTGATGGTCTTCAATTTGGCGTTGGGGTTTCTTCGGGTGGAGAGGCAATTCTTCATGCTGTGAATCGGTTGATTGAGGACCGAGGTTCTAATGTTGGTCTTTCTATGTTGTTGGTGGATTTTCAAAATGCCTTCAATCTTGTTGATCGTACGGTCATGTTGCGTGAAGTTCGTCGTCGTTGTCCTGGCATTTCGCGATGGGTTGAATTCTGCTATTCCAATCCAACCAGATTGTATTATGGGGACCAATCCTTATGGTCGTGTCAAGGGGTGCAGCAGGGTGATCCCCTTGGTCCTCTACTTTTTGCTTTGGTTTTACAACCCCTGGTTTGTAAAATTAGAGATGTTTTTGACTTATGTCTTCATGCCTAGTATTTGGATGACGGCACTGTTATTGGTGACACTTTGGTTGTGGGGAAGGTTCTGCAGTTGATTATGGAGGAAGGACCTTGTTTTGGGTTACATCTTAATGTCGAAAAAACTGAAGTATTCTGGCCTACAGAAGACCCTCGAAGCAGGCTTGTGGGTGTTTTCCACCCAATATTGCTCGACCTTTGCGTGGTGTTAAGTTGCTTGGTGGTCCTGCTAGTTTCGATTCCAGTTTTGGTGGAGAGCTTGTGATGCAGAGGGTAACCAAGACCATTGCGCTTATGGATAAGGTTGCTATGCTTATGACCCTCAGTGTGAGTTATTGTTACTTAGAGCATGTACCGGAGTTTCTAAACTCTACTTTGCATTGCGTACTTGTCCTCCTAGTACTTTTGAGACAGCTCAGCGCACTTTTGACGGGGCTCTTCGATCCTTCTTGGAGCGTATTGTTACTGCTTCGGGGCCTGGGTTTGGTGATTGGCAATGGCGACTTGCCACCTTACCATTTGCGTTTGGAGGGCTTGGGGTATATTCGGCAGGACGGCAGGTGATGTTCGTCATTATGCTTTTCTTGCTTCTCGGTTACAGTCTGCTGGGTTGCAGACATAACTTTTACGATATGCTGGCAATGTTGGTCTTGGACGAGCCTTTGGAGATGCGTTGAGTCTGTTTAATGGAATAGTGGAGTCTGACATTTTGAGTAATCCTAGTGAGATCGCTGCCCCTAAACTCATGAAGAAATTGGCAGATATTTATTTCACAAAGGTTACCGCTTTTACAGAATCCACCTTTTCTTTGTCTCCTCGGCAATCGGCATTGTGGAAATCGTAACAGGGAGATCACTCCTCTTCTTGGCTTCGGGCGGTCCCTATTTTTGGTTTGGGTCAGACGATGAACGCAAAGACCTTCCGATGTGTGTTGTGCTACCGGATGGGTGTTCCATTGTTTTCTATCTCGACGCCATGCTCTGCTTGTTCTCGGGTTTTTACTGGGGATTTTTTTGGTGTTCACGCGGTGTCGTGTGCTGGTGTTGTCGGTATTAAACATCGGCATAATGTTGTCCGGGATACCATTGTTGATATTTGCTACAGATCTGGGATTTCAGCAAGAAAGGAGGTTGATATAGGGTTGTCCAGAGGGAATGATGGGGCCCTCAGACCTGCTGATGTGTTACTTTATTCCTGGGATCGTGGTCGCGATGTTTGTGTGGACCTCACTGGGTCTTTTCCTTTGACACAGACAGGGCTATCTGACTTTGTTCCTGGACGGGTTGTAGCTGATGCGGCTCATCGTAAGCGAGAGAAGTATGAAGCTAGTTGTCGGCAAATTGGATATGGTTTCATTCCCTTCTCCTTTTCTTCGCTTGGGGAATTAGAGAAGGAGGTTGTTGCGTTGTTGAAGCGGGTTCAGAGGTTCTCGGCGACGCAAGACATTGGGGCTCGTGCTGCAACTCATATCTTTAGTAGGGTAGGCTTTGCTATAGCTAGAGGAGTGGGGGCCCAGATTGTATCTCGGCTTCCCACTAATTTATTGTAGGTTGTATGACTTTCTCTGTTTTTGAGAATAATAATAATAATAATAATAATAATAATAATAATAATAATAATAATAATAATAATAATAATAATAATAATAATAATAATAATAATAATGAAATCTGCTTTGCTCTGCTTTGCCCTGCTCTGCTCTGTCCAGAAGCTCAAAAAAACAGGGCCTTAGTAGATCATTAGGAGTTTAATATGGAGTACTAAGTAGCTAGGGTTTTTGCAAATATTGTATGTGCTTCAATCTCAAGTACGTTCCCTGCTTAATTTTTTTTAGGATAATATGGCTTAGGGAATGCTATGGATTAATTATGAAATTGGTCACTGACTTTGAAATCCATAAAACAACAACTATACAGTACCTTGAAAAGAAGATTTTAGAATATTACTCCCTATAGCCCTAAATTCATTTCTACTATCATTATATTATAGTATTAACTAGAATGTATTTATCTCTAGACACACTTAATTCATAAGCTCATTTGGAATTGAAGGAAAAATTAAATTGCAATATCAATAAGCTATAAAATTTTGCTCATTTTGTATAAAATAATTATTTTATTGTTTTATTTTGCCTAGACAAGTTTAAATACATTGTTTGTGAGGTGTGTGCAAATTGAGAATTTCTTTGGAAAACCATGCAAAAAAATACAGGAAGCTTCATTTCACTTAAGAAAAGTTTTAGTTGGCATTACAAAATGTAGAAAATTATTTATAAAGGTATTTGAAACTTGAATAAGTCTTGTGTACAACGGGTGTACATTAATTTTATTGTAAAACGATCAATTTCAGTGTAACTTTAACTATTTTTATGGTAATTTTTAATTTATCGTTGGTTCGAATTTTATTTTAATGTGTAATTTCTTTTAGATACGTGTTTACCTACTATAAAGACTAATATGATTAATCTAATACATTATAAGTTTTTTTGTAAGATAAAATTTATTTATAGAAAAATAATAACTTTAGCAGTATAAAGAGTAACTTTAAGTACTTTTAATATAACTTTAACCCGTTTTATAATAAATTAACGTACATCCGCTTTTTTGGAGAATTTCTGTTGAAACTTTTGTCACCTGAATTTTGCCATTATCTTAATAATTGCTTACACACACCTTTGTTAAAGTTTGAACTTCTAGAGATTTCTAATGCTATACATTTTTACATACAACCTAACGATCACCTTAAGTGTGTCCTACAATGTGCACAATTGTAATAAGTATCAATGTATAATGTGTTATGTTTAATAAATCCATACCAGTTCAATTAAGCTAATAAATAACAAGCATAATATTCCATGCACGATGTATATTGTTTTCAACAAAAAATGGCCCAAAACGTGCACAATCAATAGGCAATAGCAAGCAACTTGAGTTTTAATAGTCTAATACTCCCAACACCCACAAATAAATGTCATCTAAAATAGGACCACATATTAAGAGTCAACAATAACAACTTAATGGTTGTGTTTATAGGTAACTAACTTATTTTATCAACATTAGCTTATTGACTATTAAATAGCTAATTTAAGGTGTTTTGTGGAAAGTTTATTTAAAGAGCTTATTCTACTAAATAAGTTGTTTTTTTTTTTTTTCTTTTCAAAAAGCTCTTTTTAGGAGCTTTTTCAATTAGTTTATTCAATATTTTACGATGAATGACACTTATACCCCTATTTAAATTAAAATCCAACCACAACTACCTACCCTCACAATTAGCTTATGGGTCATTTTACACACTCAAACAACTTTAAGCAATCAACTATTTATCAAACACTTCTATACAATCATCTAATAAATTAAGTTAGTCAAGCTAGTCAAAATCAGCTAACACAATCAAGCTTCAGCTTTCAGCTTTTCACTAAACACGGCCGTTAAAGAGAGTCTTCTAATAATACTTTCATTCAATGACATTAAAAAAGTGAATTTAGAAGTTCAATATTTTCCACATGCATTTTTATATTTTACACATAAGCATATCATGTTGCACATAAGCACATTATATTCTCGAGATTAGTAGTTATGAATCCTTATGATGATGACTTTAAGAGAAGGGTCCTAATTTATTCTAAGCCATGACATATTGAAATTCATAATGCAACTAGGATTAGTAGTTAATAGTGATAGTTCAAGTGTGAAATGTATAAAAAGCCGCCTCATAAGTCATAACAGTCTAAGTCATACACAACGGACTTAATAACCATGCAATTTCAAAGGGCCCCACCAACTAAGTCCAAACGGCTACTAGAATTGGCTCAAATTTGAAATTAACAATGAAGATAATACGAAGTACATAATATGGGGCATAATTCTTTAATAAGTGGTTGGCGGCACCAAACATCATAACTAGCATTGTGAGTTTGTGACCCTAAAGACCGAAACGCGTACAATTAGTTGCATCACTGCAAGTATTAAGAATTAGGGATAAAATTGAGAAATAAAAGATAAATCTTGTTTATATTGATATATATAAGTTAGTTAAGTTTTTTCTTAACTTATCTCAAATCTAATTATCAACTTATATCAAATAAGGAAAATTATTATTTTTATCTTTATCTTTTATCCCACCTCTTATTCTTCTTATCTCTATCCCTCATACCAAATATTCAATAAAAATTTCGATATTTTTGGTGATGCTCTTAGCTTGTATGTGAACTTTATGTGATCCTATCATTCATTTATTCCTTAAATTCTTAGGTAGTACTCCGTAGTATTTATTTTGGCAACATGCACATTAATTAATTTAGTATCCAGTCCCATCTTGTCAACATGCACACTCGTAATTATCTTTTTCAATTATTATCTTCCTTGATAACGCAATATACTCTCACAGTCTCACATTAATCCAATCAGGCAAATCGGCAATTAATCTGTTCTCATTTAAGTTGATTCGGATAAGTCATTCATAAACAATTACAAAATTGATGTGCATGTATCTCAAAATAATTCATAATTGTTAAGATTTCAAATTTAATGGATTTTTTGAGCATGTTATTATAATTATAAATTCGACAATAATGGATACATTTCAGCCATGCAGATTTATATGCGTCTATTACAAATAATGTATACATTGACCCTATTTTATCAATTTAGAGATAGGTTTATTCAAAAAAAAAAAAAAAAAAAAAAAATTAGAGATAGAAAGGATAATGGGTAAAATTAAACAATAAACCGTATAATATCATGATAATGATACTCCGTAAGTCCGTATAATATACTCTGTACATACTGTTATATAATTTAATAATCTATATATAATCGATTAGAAATGGATTGACATCATCCGGTCATTATATTTTAGGCCATACAAAATGCCCTCATCAGTCATCACATTCTAAGCTACTATTTAAGCTAATATCGCATAACTAATTTTATTTTCCAATTAATAAGATAATACCGAGCTATATATCAACATTAGCATTACTTTATCCATCTATCTATTATTTAATGATTTAAATAGCGGATTAAATATAGTTTGATATCACCAAGTTTGATATGTCTAAAAAATCATGGGGTTACAAGCTGTCAAGTTACTGAGTAGGAAGAAAAAAAAAAAAAAGTTGGATAATTTGGATGAATAGTGATACAGTCTGGATGGTTGACACATGATAGACATCAAGGGACATTATCTTATTTATAATCCAATATTAGCAAATAAATAAATAAAATTTACTGTTTACCACATATAAATTAGACTATAAATACCTCCGTTTAGATATCATTTTAAACATAACATTTCTTCTCCACTATATATAATTACGCTCATTTACATTTCTTGGTCTCATTCTCTATTTCGTTGGCGGCTTCTACTCTGAGGTTAATTAAGGTTGATTATGTTTATAAAATTTCTTTTGCATTTACTTTTTATCTATTTAATTCTATTGTGGACTTATATGTTAATCTTTTTATTTCATACATCGATTTCACTAATAGTTAATTAAGGTTAATTCATTTTAATTATAAAATTAGGCTTAAAAAAAATGAGGCCTTGATGATATATGATGCATTGCATTCATTACTATACTATTTACATGTACATACCATAATTGCCCTTAACGCTGAATACTCATCACCATAATGAAAATCGTTATCATTGCTACAATAACAATCAACTTGCAACCACCTACAATATAAATGCATACAAATCCTTGCATTATTTCTTTATCAAATTCACTCTTCTTTTCTGATTTCTCTTGCATATATTTAAAATAGGTTGTCAATGCAAGATGGTTTATTCTAAGCGTAGTTATGATCATACGATGGTTTGGTTATTAGTTGGAGCATTAACCATTTTCCAAGTTTGCTCGGCTCATAATGACCTAAACCTTATTGATAGTCGGTATCCCACTGCATCCCTCTCCGTGGATCTTTCTAAAGGGCGTCAAATATCTCCTGTCTTTTTTGGTATCTTTTTTGAGGTATATACTTTATAATTAATATTACTCTCTCCGTCTCATTTCATATATGTTAACAAAACCCAAATAATGACATTATATTTTTTATAGTGAAACTTACATTTCTTTCTAATTGCGACACTTGATCAGGAGATCAATCATGCCGGGGCTGGTGGTTTATGGGCGGAACTTGTCAGCAATCGAGGTGACTAATTACTTGTATTTGATTACTCTTGAAATTATTATATCATATTTTTAAATAATTACATTGAGCTTAACGATAACAATTTGATACGTAGAATATTTCCTAGTACTTATCATCCTTTAGCATTATCTCATTAATTATATGTTTGATGACATGAATGTTTAGGATTCGAAGCCGGAGGTCGCTATGTTCCTTCGGCAATTAGTCCTTGGGGTAAGATTGGAGATGATGAAGCAATATACGTGGTAACTGAGCTATCATCATGCTTCAAAAACAACCCCGTTGCTGTTCGAATGGATATACATTGTGACCAAAATACTTGTCCACCGGGAGGTGTTGGACTCTATAATCCCGGGTATTGGGGAATGGTTAGTTCTAGTTGATTTCTTATATGAACGAGAAATTCGTATTAGTTAAGTGCTAAAAACCGTTTTAAAATCTTTTTAGAATATCGAAGAAGGCAAGAGTTACAAAGTGGTATTTCACGTTAAATCATCTGGATCACTTGACGGTGTTATATCATTTGTTAGTGATGATGGAACACAAGTACTTGCCTTCCAGCGTGTTACGTAAGTACATATACTTTGTATTTAATACATTTTTTTTTTAATGAACCATGTTTAAATTGACTCGTATATATATGGTACAATCATATGTTCACAAATTAACTAGACTATAAACCAATATTTGCCCAACCATATTGGCATGATCCAAAAAAATTTAATATGAATTGTTATAAATTTATAGTTGGCGTGTTATAAATATTAATTTTTAATTCAATATATATTTCGATAAGATGACTTAAATTGATCTCAATCAAAACGATATCAAAATGAATGACTCATTATATTATTAGCCTCCCTTTTTTTTCCGAAGATATACATACCTAGTATATTTTCTCATTGTTATGTTATTTAAATTGTAGGGCTGATGCTACGAAAGTTAAGGATTGGACAAAAATGGAGTTCACATTAAAAGCTAAAGGATCATATAAAAAAGCTAGACTTCAATTCACTACCAGTCAAAAAGGAACTATTTGGCTTGATCAAGTATCTGCTATGCCTATTGACACATACAAGGTGAAATTTTCTTTCCTTAAATTTGTTTAATTAATTTTTAATACTCGTATTAATTTTTTAATTGGGTGTTTTTTTGCTTAGGGCCATGGATTCCGAAACGATTTGATGGAAATGCTTCTCAAGCTCAAGCCTAGATTCCTTAGATTTCCTGGTATTTTTCATAATATTGGGATAAATAATATCTTTAATTAAAAAGATGAATAAAATTAAATAAAAAAAAACTTAATCAAACATTGAAATGCAGGCGGGTGTTACGTTGAAGGTAATTTTCTAACCAATGCCTTTAGATGGAAGGAAACTGTTGGTCCATGGGAAGACAGGCCAGGACATCTTGGGGATGTTTGGAATTATTGGAGTGATGATGGACTTGGTTATCTTGAATATCTCCAGGTACTTACGATATATATAATATACTTTATCCGTACCATTTTTATTGTATTGTGTTGTCTTGAATATCTCCATGTACTTAAGATGTATATAATATACTCCATCTGTACCATTTTATTGTATTATGTTATGTTGAGTATCTCCATGTACTTATATATATATAATATACTCCATCCGTACCAATTTTTTTTTTTTTTATATTGTCTTTTTATCATTATAATGGAAGCTAAGTAAATTCGTAATGCGGAATACATTCTTTTTATATAACAAAAATATAACTTGTAATCGTAATACATTCTTTTCTTCTTCCAGCTAGCCGAAGATCTAGATGTTGAGCCTGTGTGGGTTGTTAACAATGGTTAGTTAAACGTTCAACTCTTTATTTGTACACTTTAGGCTAATTTTCTTTTCTATGAAACTAATGTATATGATCTAATTGCAGGAATTGGTCTCAAGGATCAAGTTGATACCTCTTTAATTGCCCCTTTTGTACAAGTAATGTTCCTTGACAACCATGCATAACATTGCAAAATGATTTTATGTGTTGTACAAGTACGTGTATTATTACCAGTTGACTTAATATTTGTTATGAAAAAATAGGAAATGTTGGACAGTGTCGAGTTTGCTAGAGGTAGTCCAAATTCGACATGGGGTTCTCTTCGTGCGAAGTTGGGACACCCAAACCCATTTAAATTGAAGTACATTGCTTTTGGAAATGAGGGTTGTGACTTAAACAGCTACACAGGTACAATTTACTTCACTTAAAATTCTTGTACTAGCATGTATATATATACAAATTCACTATTTTAATGTTGCTATTCCACAGGAAATTATCTTAAGTTCTACAAAGCCCTAAAGAAATTATATCCTGACATCAAAGTAATCTCAAATTGTGATGCAACACAGAAGCCCTTAGATCATCCTGCTGATATATATGATTTTCATGTAATATTTTTTCCAACAATTAGCTACTTTTTTTTTTTTCAAAAAATTAAAAATATTAAGCATATTTCACTATTTCACATCTAAATAAGTTGGTCTAATTGATCATGACTTTCAGAGATATACAAATATTCCGGATATGCTTAATCTCACTCATCTATTTGGGAAGGTTAGAAGGGATCCTCTCGCACCAAAGGTATGCATTACATGTTATTAAAAAAATATTATATATGTTAGTAGGTTTTATGATTATTAACCGGTACCCTCCTCGTATTCAGTTCTTATTGACAGTTTAAGTTACACCACACTTATAATAATATTGGAAAGAGACAACACATAATATAATTATTGACACGTGATTTTAACTTGCAGGCTTTTGTTAGTGAATATGCTGTGATATACCCAAAAGATCAAATGATGAATGGAACATTTGGGGCAGCATTAGCAGAAGCAGCTTTCTTGCTTTCATTAGAGAAAAACAGGCACGCATATCTCACTTAGCTTATTCATTATAAAGTACTTTGATCAATTTAATCCCACCAAAGTAATCTAAATTGATTTGATGTTTATGTTTAATGATCGTAATGCAGCGATATTGTTGAAATGGTGAGCTACGCCCCACTTTTCGTAAACCAGAATGACAGAACGTATGTACTTAGCTTGGTGATTTATTACAATTCGCATCTCAATGTAGCTATACTATAGTTCGTACGTATATAACATAAATTTCATAAAATGATTTTTTTTTTTCTTGGCTTTTTCTTATTGATAGATGGAATCCAGACGCGATTTTCTTCAATACATACAAAGTGTTTGGGATTGCTAGCTATTGGGTTCAAACATTTTTCAAAGAATCAAGTGGAGCGACACTGTTGAATGTTCATTTCCACAATCACTCAATGCATGAGAACACATATGTTACCGCAATAAGTTGGACTAACCAGCAGGATAGAAAGAATTATATAACTGTGAAGGTATAAAAAATTAATCTCAACCTTCTAACTATAATCAATTCATATCTCATAAATAATATTCTAACTCGGATATTTTAATCATGTAGATTGTAAACTACAACAATGTAACAGAGAATTTGAAGGTTTCATTCGATGGAATTGATCCTAACGCGGTTAAATTATGGAAGAAAACCGTACTTACTAGTGATAACTTGCAAGATGATAATACATTCGATAATCCTACAAAGGTACTTTTAATTTGCTTTATTGCTAATCATCTATTATAGAGTTAGGTGTGGATTGGGCGGTAAACATGTTGGGTTAGGCCAAATTAATTAGAAGACTTGACCTAAACCCGACTACAAATTGGGTTGGGATATTCTTGATATTATTGTTTTGTTTTCCACCAATTTGGTTGGTACTTGCTAATGTAGTAATGTGTAACTTATGATTGCTAGGTGGTGCCAATATCAACTCTACTCAAAAGCGAAGTAAGAAAAGACATTGTTCTTGAGGTTGAACCGTACTCGTTCACAGCATTTGATCTGATCAATAGCGCACAAATTCCAAAACTCGAAGCTAACCAAACTAATCAAGTATAAGCCAAGTAAAGTTTTCGTCTCTAATAAAGAGAACAACTTTCATCGTTGTTTTGGAAACATTGTGCACGTATTGATCACTCACTACCTTTAGATTTCTTTTAAGCACAAGTTTCTAGCTTTATCATCCCTTTTTGGGTTGGCAAATAATGTTAGCTATTGTTTTTCAATTGTAAAGGATAGATTCGAATTTCTTTTTCTAATATATGAAGTGATATTTGCTATCACATTAAATTTGATGTTTCTTTTGCTTGTAAATATTTATCTAAACCTTGGTTTCAAAAAAAATAATATTTATCCAACCTCTGTTAGAACAATTCAACAATAATAAAATTTAGACGTGCGAATTACTGGATGGAAATTCTCACTTTCTAATGGCTTTATTCATAAGCGAGTTATGTTTCTATTAATTAATTATTGCTATTAACTAGCATTTGGCTACATGCTATTGCCAACTACTTTTAGAATTTTAGTTGCAACTTTACAATTTTGATCCTGCAACTATTTTCCAATTCAAAGCATTAAATTGTCTTTAGACTTTCTTTTAAGCACAAATTAAACTTCTAGCTCTCATCCCTTTCTCGCTGTAATTTGTAAATTTTGTGTAATAATGTTACCTTTCGTTTTCCAATTGTAACTGTACAAAAAATTGACTTTCTTTAATTTTCTTAATATGAAAAGATGATTGCTATTGCATTAAATTTGATGTATTACAAATTGAATAATCCAAGTTTTTTTTTTAATGCTATATGCAACCCTTATGTTAAAAATAATTCTAACATTCAGCCGTTTTTCGAATCATTTGAAATTCCGTGGGAAATCATCTTTCCGAGGGAATTCTGTCGAAATGGTCTGTCGCGAAACATTTGGTAGGAAATTCGACTTTTTCTGAGGGATTTTCTGTTGGAAAAATATATTCCGACGAAATTTTCGACGGAGATAGATCCATAGGCACCTGGATTGACTTAAATTGAGAGTTCTTTGCAATATTCCGACGAAATTAATTCCGTCGGTATATACCTCTTCCGACAGAATAATCTGTCGTAATCAAATACGTTTCCGACGAAAATATTTCGTCGTAAGGTCTGTATTTTTCGAGGGATTAAATTTCCGTCGGAATCTTACGATGCTTTTTTTAGTCGGAAAGTTCCGACGTATTTATTTCCCCTCGGAAAATATATGATTTTCGACGGAATTTTCCATCTGAAAATCCGTTGCCATATTTCGACGGATTATTTTTCCGTCGCAAAAAAAAGGAATTTTCAACGGATAATACCATCAGAAATTCCGTCGGAATTTCACCTGCTAATTTAACAAATTAATCGATTTTTTTTAATTACCACCATTCGAAACCTATACCTCCTGCACCTAATTCAAGATAAAATTAAATTAATGATTTAATTACGAATATATATATATATATATATATATATATATATATATATATATATATATATATAAGTACATGTACATACTGCATAAACAAAAGCTAAGCTATAGCCAGGGTATCCTGCCCTGCTCCGCCACTACTCGGATCGTCCCTGGGGTCTCGACTCTGAGGTTGAATGGTGGAACATGTGTCGCTTGGGAAACGACGGATAAACTCATTCCACTTCTCCTGGTTTCTCCTCTCTATTGCGGCTATTTGGGCTTGAAATCGGGCTTCCATCTAGACTTCCAATTTGTTGATAATTTAGAGTATCGGAGTGGAGTGTTCGCTCTACTGAATCGCACTCGCGCCAGATAGGCGCGACCCGCGACAAAACCGCGCATAAACCGCGACAAGTTTATGGAAAAACTGGAAAATTTTGGAGGCGCGCCCGCGTCATGGCATGGCGCAACCCACGCTAAAATCGCGCTAACTTTCTGGAAAAATCGAGTTGTTGGGCAAAGAAGGATGCGCGCCCGCACGAGCAAGTGGCGCACCCGCGCGGGCAGGTGGCGCGCCCGCGCCTCTTCGCTCGCGCCCGCGCTTCTTGCCGTTTTGCGGTTTTATACGACGGTTGATTCTATTTTATATGAAATGAGTTTCTTTTCGAAGAAATAACAGAACATTATTCTCTGATCATCTCCCCCAAGAATTCTCCATTTTTCTCAAAATTTTCTTGCAAACTATTTAGAGAAAAACCTCTTGATTTTAGCCTTCTTTGTGAATCATCCATCGGTTTTCGATTCTTTGTGCTAAGGACGGAAAGTGCTGTCAATTGTATCTCAAAGGGAATTTCCGGATTAACCCAAGCACTGTGTGGGGGAAATTAATCCCTTTAGGAAAGTATTCATACGCCTTTGACAGTGTATCAAGATCATAGTCTCAAGGGACGTTGCAATTCTCATGTTCATGCTTGGTTGATTGGCTTGGAGTTTAGGCAAGTGTTTAAGCCTTCATATTAGTGTTTCTTTTAGAAATTTTCTGTAATTTCTTTGATTTTCTAATACTTGATTGTAACACCTTGGTTGTGTTTGTTTGTATTACATTACATTGTTAGTGTGATCATTTTACTTAGGTTTTGTCCCACACGTTTTATTAAGTGTTTTCTAGTTTGAATTCACTGTAAACCTAACACAATTCACTCCGAATTTCACTGGGAAGAGCCTGCACCCTATGCTCCATCTGATCCTGCATCTGAGAAACAACGGAAGGCGTGTACTACTGTGAAGACGTGGAAACTCGACCCATCCGGTTTCCATAGTACATCTCTACACTTTGGCAAAGTCCATTCACACGACCATTCTCGTTGCGACCACCCACAGTCTCCCAATACAACTCATTCGGACTCTTCCGAATCCCTTGAGTGCTTGCTTATTCAACCTTCTTCTGGTAGGCCTCCTACAAGATATACACATGAAAAGGAGCAACTTACTAAGTTTAAGGAAGCATTTTCAACAAAATAGAACCAAGTAAGGCCTAAATGACTTCTACTTTGCCCATTTTCTTTATTTCTTACGAAATGAACTCTTTATTTCTCATAGCATGTCAATAATAGGTAATTTTAGGTGTATGTGGCTTGAAATCACAAAAAAAAAAAAAAAAAAAAAAAAAAACCAATTAACTAAGTTTTAAGAACCATTTTCATCCAAATTCATCCAAATATGGCCTAAGTGACTTCTACTTTGCCCATTTTCTTCATTTCTTACCAAATGAACTCTTTCTTTCTCATAACATGTCAATAATAGGTAGTTTTAGGTGTATAGGGCTTGAAATCACAAAAAAAAAAAAAACCAATTAAGTAAGTTTTAAGAACCAATTTCATCCAAATTCATCCAAATATGGCCTAAGTGACTTCTACTTTGCCCATTTTCTTTATTTCTTATGAAACGAACTCTTTCTTTCTCATAGCATGTCAATAATAGGTATTTTTAGGTGTATAGGGCTTGAAATCACAAAAAAAAAAAAAAAAAAAAAAAAAAAAAAAAAAAAAAAACCAATTAGCTGAGTTTTAAGAACCAAATTCATCCAAATATGGCTTAAGTGACTTCTACTTTGCCCATTTTCTTTATTTCTTACCAAATGAACTCTTTCTTTCTCATAACATGTCAATATATAATAGGTAGTTTTAGGTGAATAGGGCTTGAAATCACAAAAAAAAATCAATTAACTAAGTTTTAAGAACAAATTTCATCCAAATTCATCCAAATATGGACTAAGTGACTACTACTTTGCCCATTTTTATGAAATCAATCAAATAAGTTTAGACTCTAAGTTATAATGAAGTTGTTATCGCAATTTGCTTCGCTTTGGTGTTGGCTGGCACTGTGCCTTTCCCACGCACATCCTTGAAGTGCACCTTCAGAAAAAGCTCAGGAGCTGTTGGTAGCTGGCCTTTGGATTCTTCGCCGCCTGTGATTATACATGTAGAAAATCATTGTTAAAAATGTCACACCACCTTTACATAGTAATACACAAATGCCTTCTATTTTACTTGCCTATTAAACAAACTTACCATCCTTTTTGCATGTTGTATAGCTGACATAGAACCCTGATAGTGGGTTGGTTCAACCACATTTTCTAGGGATCGGAACCGCCCCTTTTGTTCTTCCTATTTTGGGCTGACCGCTTCTTATACGTCAGATTTGTGGCAACAATATCCATCATCTTCTTGTGGACTTCCTCATGAGCTAGCCTGACTTGGCGCTATTCATCTTGTGTGTGACTGTACGTGTAGAACATGTCACGTAGGCGAGTTGCAAACTTCCTTTCAAAAGTTTGCTTCACATGCTCGTTCAATTGAGGTGCCCATGTGATTGTTTCTGCGAATGATAAGCTTTAAAAGTTATAAACTCAACTCCATTAATACACTTAATAAAACATGTATTAACTAATTAAGTTAGAAATAGCGTACACTGAACAAGTTCCACCAGTGTTGTTTCGTTCCTTCATCAATCTCTCCATAATTCCTCCAAGGGTCTCGATAGTAACCAGTTAGCATACCGGAGACCACACTCCTCACCTTGTTATCATCAAACCTACATTAAACGAGAAACAACAATGTTAGATGATCATCAACAAAAAGTAATATAGAACTTGTTAGAAGTAATAAATAGGTTAATTTTTTGAAAATAAGAATATAAGTCCAATTCATTAAATGTACGTACGTACCAGAGCGTAGTAGGGTCTAATACCGGCAACTTTGAATGTTGTTGTGTCTGATTTTGTGGTTGGGTGAAGGCGGGCTCCTGAGTGGCACCCAAATCATGTGCCTCCGCTTCCTCCATTTCTTCGTCATCGTCGTCGATCACCATTTTTGAGCTTTCCCCTTCCCCTTTGTTTTCTTCGACGATTCTCTATCTCTACCCCCCGCCATGACCACCTGAACTAGTTGTTAGTAACATGGCATGATATTATAAATTACAAGTATAGTGCAATGTAATAAAATTTTATACAAAAAGTAGTGATTTATAATAAGACCAAGTCATATTTTGATTTTACAATAACAACCAAATTCTTAAGGGAGATTAACATATTCTCCTATTAATTAATCTCATCACTACTATCACTACTGTAATCATCACTACTATCATATAATAATACATCGATGTCATCATCCTCGTCACTATCACTAGAGTCGATACTAGATTCATCATCTTCATCGCTTGAGATAACAAAGCCATCGTCATCATCTCTATCGTCATCATCTTCATCATCATCATCTAGGACATAGTCTGGAATGTCATTCGGTGGGCAAAGAGTTTCATGTACTTGTGGGGATGGTGCCTGCAAAATTCTAAGCCCACCGGAGCATCAACCACTAACCTTGCTTGTGTTTTAAAACACAACCCACCATGCATTGAACTCGATCCCGTTTCAGGCTAGGGTATGATGCGTAATACACTTGAGTTACTTGGTAAGATAATACAAAGAGATCGTACTTGGGGTATTTCTTAGTACGATTTACTTTGAAAAGCTTGTATTGTTCATGTATGTTCATTCCCCTACCAGAATCCATCCAACTACACTTAAACAAAATAGTCTTGTACTTTTTTTCGGGACCAGTGTAGACAAGTTCAACTATGTTGCTCGTCTAAAATGTCGAAGTACTCTCCACCATCCTCACTTGATACACACACACACCATAATTCATTGTAGATTTGTGCTTGCCATGGGCACGTGTATGGAAATTAAAACCACCGACAAAAATCTGCCTCCAAGTTCGAACACGCTTGAAAGGACGCATGCACAACACTCGCAGGACATCCGAATTTGGTTTCTCTTCAACCACCTATCAACGTTTTGAATATAAACGTCACAATCATGAATTGAATAAATTGAAATGCAAGATGTAAAATTCATAATTATGTCACGGTTAGACCGTTTATATCACCTTGTGATGAAACCAATCTGAGAATTCAGCTTCACATTTCTCCATGACTTCTTCTCTACGCAAATAAGGTCGAGTACTAAGAATGTAGTCCTCAAACTTCCTACGAGGTCAAAGACACGCGGTAAATCAACATTGTAACCATTTTAATCGTTCATAACTTTGAATACAATTCATTCCTAAACATATTATACCTTTCGTATTCACCAAGAATGTCGTTGTTTCGTAACATGAACAAATGAGCACACTCGAGTTCTTTTTCATCTAAAAATCGAGTTTTACCCTTATTTGACACACAACCATTATCCACCGTGAACAACTCTAGTATTTCAGCGTCGTCCACTGTGGAGTCCACGTCGACATTCACATTTCGACCGAGATCTCGTGTTTTTGTGTCAACTGACGCATGAAAGTAATTAGAGCAGAAGTTTGCTATCTCTTCGGTGAGATAAGCATTGCATATGGAACCTTCAACTCGAGCCTTGTTCCCAATTTTTCGTTTCAAGTGATTGAAGAACCTGCAATTATAGTTATATAAATGTATAAACAACTCATGACAATGAATCGGATGTAAAAAAGAGGATGTGAAAAGGTCTTTGATTTACCTTTCGAAGGGATACATCCATCTATATTGAACAGGACCACATAACTTGCCCTCATATGGCAAATGAATAGGTAAATGCTCCATTGAGTTAAAAAATGCAAGAGGGAAGACCTTCTCAAGCTTGCAAAGGATCTCAACTATGTTTTTCTCCAATCGCTCCATGTCACTAACTATGATTGTGTAGCAACACAAATCGCGAAAGAATTGGCCGATCTCTGTAATTGCATTCCAAATATGTCCAGGGAGCAATTCCCTCAAAGCAGTGGGCAATAACCTCTCTATGAACACGTGACAATCATGGTTTTTCATTCCGTGTATCTTACATGCTTGCAAATCTACGCATCTACTCAAATTGGAGGTGTAACCATCAGGAAACCGCAGCTGTTTAACCAACTCACACAAAACTTTTCTCTGAGCCTTGTCAAGAGCGAATGGAGCCTTTGGCATGAACTCTTTTCCTCTATCATCCTCCTGAAGATGAAGCTGAGGCCGTTTACAATATTTGACAATGTAATTTTGAGCTAATGGCGTGTCACGTATATGCTTTTTCACATCCATTATAGTGTGAATTAACTGATCAAAGAAGTTTTTCCAATGTGCATGACATCTAAGTTGTGACGAATGAGCAGATGCTTCCAATATGGAAGCTCCCACAGTGTGTTTTGCTTGAACCACCCCTTTTTAGCTTTTCTGAGGCGTTTAAGTGCCTCGAGCCCATCTGCAGCCTTCGAAAGGTCTTTCACACACAGCCCATCTGACATGATGTGTGGAGGTGCACCTTTTTCGACTTTGTTTTAACAAAATGCAGTTTTACTATTCCGAAAAGGGTGATCTGTCGAAAGGAATTGGCGGTGGCAATCAAACCAAGAACCTTTACCACCATGTTCGAGCCAAAATGCTTTGCTTTTCTCCATGCAATATGGACAAGCCTTCTTACCAGATGTGGTCCAACTAGACAACATACCATAAGCCGAGAAGTCACTAACGGTCCATAGGATGGCTGCTCAAAGATTAAAATTCTGTTTCCTCGAAATATCGTAAGTATTTGCACCAACTTCCCATAATTGTTTCAACTCTTCTATCAACGGTTGCATGTACACATCCAAGTTGCCCTTAGGGTTTTTAGGACCAGGAACGAGCAACGAAAGGAATATGAATTGTCTTTTCATACACATTATTGATGGAGGCAAGTTATAAGGGGTCAAAATGACAGGCCAACAAGAATATTGTCCCCCAAACTTACCATAAGGAGCAAAACCATCTGTACACAAGCCAAGTCGAACATTATGAGGCTCGGAGGCAAACTCTGGAAAGCAACTATCGAGGTGTTTCCAAGTTTCACTATCACTAGGGTGTGCCATTGTGCCTACTCGAGGGTTTTTCGGATGCCATGTCATATCCTCCGAAATGTTCTTGGTTGCAAAGAGCCTTCGCAACCTGGGTGTGATCGGGAAATTAAATAAAACATTCAAAGGCACTAAGTTACCTTTAGAAGTCTTCTTATATCGGTCGCTGCCACACACCCTACATGTAGATAGCTGAGCATCATCCTTCCAAAGAGACAATACATCCTTTCGGGCATGCATGAATCTTTTCATGAAGCAGCTCCAACCCCTTCACAATCTTCTTCACCTCATAGAATGTGTCGGCCATATGGTTGTTGTTAGGAATCGCTTCATTGACCAAAGAAGCAAACCCATCAACCCATCTGTGGGGCAAATTATACTCGCACTTCAGACTAGTAATTCTAGCAGCCATCTCTAACACAGACAATGAACTCCCTTCGTATAATGGTTGTTCAGAAGCCTTCAACAAATCCAGAAAATGATTGGCTTGTGCATTAGGCTCCTCCTCTGATGAAACACTAGACTATTCGGAATGCCCTTGATCTTAAGTATGACCAAAAGCATCGAACACCATTTCACGATATTCATTGGACCGTCGTTCAGGAACTCCTGGAAACCCTTCCTCATGACACATCCACTCATAGTAATTAGGTACAAAACCCTTGCGATACAAATGAATTTTAACCGTTTCCGCATCCCAAAGTCGTTTGTTCTAACATTTAAAACATGGACACCTAACTTCATTCGGCTTACTACTCTCGGGATGATCTTTGACGTATTGAGAATTCATCAACCCCTTTTACGAACTCTAGATTAATAGAAATCCCAACCTTCCTTTCATACATCCAGCTACGTTCTGTACGTTTCATGATTACAACTTCTACTTGATATTCATTATCCATTGATAACTTGCTATTTGATACGATTTTAGGGTGTTTTGAACCTAGTTTACTTGATATAAATTGCGTTTTGGTTCATTTTTACTCTATTATTATGCAATTCTTGTGTATCCTATGCTTCACTGGTTGTTGGTGTTTTTGTTGAGATTCTAGGTTCAAAAGAACGACCAAATGGAGCCCATGGATACAAAGCCGAGGTTAGAAGCAAGAAGATGGATGAAAGAAGCCAAGGAAAGGAGCATTATAGAAGAAAAGATGAAAAAAGGGGTTTAGAAGACCCTGCACGGCTGTGCCAGACCTTGCACGTCCGTGCAGGAGGTTCCAGAAAGCTTCAGCAAGCTGCCAAGGCCTGCACGGCCGTGCTTAATCTGGCACGTCCGTGCAGAAGAGGGTGCACGACCGTGCCAGACTTTGCACGTCCGTGCAGAAGTGCTCCAGAAACTCAGAACATTCTGCCAAGACCTGCATGGACGTGCCAAATTAAGCACGTCCGTGCAGATGTAGCTGCACGTCCGTGCCAATATCTGCACGTCCGTGCGGAACTGCTCGATTCTTAGCAGTACGTTCTGCCTCAATTCTGCCCCCTCTGCACGTCCGTGCCAAACTTGGCACGGCCGTGCTTAGCCTTGCACGTCCGTGCCAAATCTGGCACGTCCGTGCAGACCTGCAGTCGAACTCCTTCCTTGTTTTCTCCGTCCTTTTTATTTGGGGGTCATATAAATACCCCTTGAGAGCTCATTTGTACGGGAGAGGCAGTTTTTCAGAGCTTTTCTCTTAGTTTGTAGTCTTAGAACATTAAATTCTCAAATCATTAGTTAGTTCTCAATTATTAGCTTGGAATTATTCAAATTCAATCATTGTAGAAGACAAAATCCACCATTGTTGCTCACCTTGAAGCTTCATAGTAACCATTTCTTACTCATCTTTTCTACTTCTCTTTACTTTGTTGTTAATTATTTGCTAGTTCTTGCATGTTTTGGATTGTTAATTAGCTTAATCCTTAGTTTGAATTTGTTCATGAATTGCTTGAAATCTTTAATTGCTTTAACCCCCATGGATTGTGAGTAGTCTAAATTCTAGGGTTTGGGCAAGACCCTCAATGTAGTCACTAATTACTTGTTGCATGTGCTAATTTGGTTGTTGTGGGATGTTAATTAGTTGAGCTTAAGTGGTTTAATTGCTTAGTTCTTGTATATGGCCATTGCTAGAACTATTTATCCAAGCTTTCTCAACGAAGGATCGAGAGATGAACTTGAGTTAGCTCCCTTATGCTTGATTGACCCGAAATGCCATGAGAATAGGGATTACCGGTCAAGGGAATGTTTATGTCATCGTGATTATGCTTTAACACTTGTTTTATGCTATGTAACCACGAGAGTAGGTCGTATTAATGATTCAAGTAATCCCTCTAGCTTGAGAGAGTAGTTGGGTGCTTTAGATGACTTCCCCTAATTTATCCCATTAATTTACCTTGATTGTTGCATGCTAATTGTGATTTGTGATGAAGTTGAGTGGTATAACACAAGCCCTAGATTCCTCTTAATATTGTTAACCTCCTCTTAGCTTAGTTGAATTGTGTTAGAAGAAGTTACTAAAAACCAACCCAATTTAGAATTCGTTTAGCTTATTTAAACGGTAGTACTCGGTGGTTGATTCAACGCCTCTCTTGGGTTCGACCCTTTCTTACCCTTACTATTGTTAGTGAGACCAAGATAGGAATTATTATCTTTGGTAGGCTCGACGACGGCCTATCATCCATCAAAGTGTTATGGAAATGCAAATGAGATTTGAAATGATGTCCAAGGGTCCTTATCACTCCAACCTAACCCATCCTTGTACGTTTAATCCCACTAGTGAATGTAAGCCAGGTTTTTCATTTTATAGAAAATCCGGCAGCATTTCCCTATAGTTCTCCAAGTACACAATGTAGGCGATTAGATACACCTACATATGTACCTAGAGAACATTGTAGAGAAATGAGAAGCCAAGATATTCCTTATATTCAGTAACAAGGCATACATTCACCACCTAAGTGAGAATAAGCGTACAAGGACAGTCCCAAACAGGGACTATTCAAGACATACTCCTAATGTGTGTGCCTTGAACGGGTATTTAGGCATATGATTATGCAAATGATTCATTTACAAAATATATAAAGTAAAGGACACATGCATTATACTATACAAATATATCATAATTAAACTAAACTAAACAAATATATTAAACAATTTAAAATATTATATTAAACATTATATAAAACAAATATATTAAACTAAATAAACTAACATACATTATATTAAGCTAAACAAAACTACCATACATTATTATATTAAACTAAACCAAACTAAACTAATATATCATAATACAACACATTCATTTCAAATATTTCAACATATTTAAACATAAAATACAACAAACATGTATACACTACACTAAAAACAATGATAAACTTACATAGTTCTATATACAATTAGTCACTAACATGTCATGTATAAACTAAACTAAGAATTTTAGGGTGTATAATGTCACTAACCTCTAGATCTGCACTTTTTATTGACAATTAAACTAAGTAAATCTACAAATCCTACGAATAATTACAAGTAGAAACTTAATTAGGGTTTGCAATTAAGTAAACAACTTAAATTGAATTAGAAAACGTGGGAGAAAGAATTCACCAAGGGTAGAGGAGGATTCGGTGGTGGCTGCCCGAAAAACGTCGTAGAGGAGGCGTTAGTTTTCCCTGCAAATGGAGGTGGTGGTGGTTCTGGTCAGTTTTAATTATTTTAAAAAATAAAATAAAGGGTGAGTCTTACCGGTTGCACAACGGCGGGAGGATGGAGGTGGTGGAAGGTCTAGTCGCAGTGGCGGGAGGATGCAGATGGAGGACGACGGCTGCACAATGGTGATGGTGGTTAGGGTTTAACGAAAAAAAAAAACAAATACACCTATTATTAAACTTACCAAGCGGCGGACCAGGGGTCACAAGGCGGCGACGGTGAGACGCTGGTGGTTGCGGGAAAACGGCGCCCCCTTTTCTCTTTCCCTTTCTCTTTCTCTTTCTCTTTCTCGTTCTTCCGTCGCTCTCTCACTTTCCCCTATTCCTTCTCGTTCTTTCCCTTTCACACAGCGGCGACGGTGAGACGCCAGTGGTTGCGGCGAAACGGCGTCCTCAAACTTCCCTTTCTCTTTCTCTATCTCTTTCCCTTTCTTTCCGTCGTTCTCTCTCTTCCCCCTATTCTTTCTGGTTTGACAAAAGAGGAGATCTGAACTCGTTTTTTTTAATTAAAAAATTTCGGACGTAATTAAATTTTGTGGAAAATTAGACCTTCCGACGGAATAGTCCGTCGAAGAAAAGTTTTCGACGGAATATTCCGTCAAAAGCTCTAATTTCCGACAGAATTTAATTCCGTCGGAATTATTGCGAGGGATATTCTGTAGGTACGACTAAATTCTGTCGGAATATTCCAACGGTTTAAAATTTATTGGAAATTTCGAATTTTCCGACGGAATTTGAGGTCCGTCGAAACAATTCTGACGGAAAAGGGCCTTTTTCTAGTAGTGTAAACCCTAAATCCTAACTCTAACCCTAAACCCTAACCCTAACCCTAAACCCTGACCTTAACCCTAAACCCTAAACTAACCCTAACCCCCTAAACCTAAACCCTAAAACCTAACCCTAAACCCTAACCCTAAACTCTAAACCCTATACCCTAAACACTAACCTTAGACCCTAAACCCTAACTGTAAACCCTAAACCCTGAACCCTAAACCCAAATCCTAAACCCTTAACCCTAAACCCTAACCGTAAATCGTAAACCGGAAAACCTAAACCCTAACCCTAAACCCTAAACCAAACCCCCTAAACCAAACCCTAAACCCTAAACCCTAAGCCCTAAACTCTAAACCCTAAACCCTAACCTTAAACCCTTAACCCTAAAACCCTAAACCTATACCCTAAACCCTATATCATAACCCTAGTGACTGAAAATTGTTTCACAATTAAGTCACAAACTACTAGAGTGTATTACTATGCCCGACTATTAAGGCTGATATGTGCATTATTATGCCTAGTTCTAGATCTATTATTGATATATATACGGATCGATAGAGAATTGTTTTCACTGTCTTTGTTAGTTCTTTAATATTTGTAAGGATTGAATGTAATATAGTGAGGAGTTTTGTTTACTCAATTTTGTGTAAGCATTTGAATGATCATGAAATCAGCTGATATAGATAATTGGTTGTCCTTTGCCGCTGTTTATCTATGTTAATCCCATTATAATAGCTTCGTCTACTACTTGGACAAGCTTGTCATTAAATTTGGTAGTAATTGCTAGGTTTTTTTTTTTTTTTTTTTTTTTTTTTTTTACTGTTTCTTATCAACTTGAATGTAGTTAAATCTCATTAACCATGATCTTTTTATCGTGACTTAGTTACTAAATTTTCATTGACTATTTGTTATTCATAGTCCATAGCATAAATAAATTGCACATTTGAGTCTATAGCAAGCGACAAATTAAAGAAATGATTTTGGAATGACATGTTTTAATTTTAAGTGATGATAAATAAAGATAAGTATTTGAGTCTGACATCATTGAAGTTTTTCATAAAATGCAATCTGGTTACTTTGGTTGATTTACAGTTCAGGACTTTTGTTTTCTTGTTTAATCATTCACACATCTAGTTTGCAAGCTAAGCTAAGCTAAGCTTTGCTTTTCGGCATATCCGTGATCTGTCTTAAATAAAACAGTTTCTTCTAAAAGATGTTTGTATCTGGCAAGAAATTTTTATTTAATTCAGCAGTGTTTATATGTTTACTATAGATTGATCAATTTCATTATGCATTCTTTAGCTTTTAGAGTGATGGTATGTTTGACTTATTGTTCTAGTCTTGCAAACGGTGCCTAAAAGTATCACAAAGACATTAGTTAATTAGTAAATGAATTGGTGTATAAATATTTAGAAATCTAAAACACAATTTGCATGAATGTAGATATAACTTATAGAGTATATAAACCAATATGGGGCTTCAACTGTTAGTTTAACCTTTTGGTTTATGCATGTACTCTATCAATAATTGGTTTAAGCTTATGATTGATTTATATAATCTATCAATAATTGTTAGTAAATGAAGATGTCCTTCTTTACCCTAGTTATTATTCTGGTTTTTAGTTAAGCTTTCATTTTTTTGAAAAAATTCCTTTGTGTTTGAATAAATTTGATTCCCTACCAGTAATCTAACTTTGTAAGTTTTATTATTGTAACTCGTAAAGTCATAATGAAAAATTTATACTATGAAGAAAGGACGAATAAATACGAATTATTAAGCTTAATTTTGTAAAACGTTTAATCTTTAATTAATCTGCTCTACTTAAACCAAAAATAAGCAAATAATTAAAATAAATTAATAAATAAATTAAATTTTGACAGCCTTTTAGGGTAACAATTGAAAAAAAAATACGGAGTCAATTATAATGAAAAAAATAATAAATAGTGTAATTTTGCAAGCCAACTCACTCCTGAATTGGAGAAAAAATAAAAATGCGCCGTTGCCGGGGATCGAACCCGGGTCACCCGCGTGACAGGCGGGAATACTTACCACTATACTACAACGACTTTTTTAATAATGTGTAATGTGTAATGTGTAATGTCTAATTTATAATTTATATATTTCATTCTTTACTCCAATAAAACTAGTTTTTATTATTAATTTTTTTAAACTATAATTATATTCCAAGCAACTTGCTTTGGTTGGCATTGGCCTCGTCAACAGGCATCTTCAGTACTCCGTATAGTGTATTTGTGTGGGTTCTAACATCGCTTTTACATTTCTATAAGAGAAAACATTTATATATAGATAGAGGTAAAAATAAGAGTAAAGACAAATTAATTAGTGAACATCCTTTTTGTTATTTTTATATTTTGTGACTTTTAGAGCAAGAGTGAACAATAATTCACATGTGTAGCATTATATAAGTGGTAGACCTATTGAAAGACTACAAAGTACTTTGTATATTATTCGGTAAGTTGTAATTATTATTTTTTTTGGAAGAAATATTATCATTAGTGAATAGTCATACATTCATACAGTCATATCCATACTCATACGACATGTATGATAAAATCAAATACGTTATCCTAAATTTATAAAATACTCCCTCCGTTCCTTATTGATAGTCCCTTATGGACAATTTTCACGGGAATTAATAAACACAAATAAAAAGCAGTAAAGTACATTAGAAAGGTAAATTTACATTGGGTATGCAAAAAAGTAGAGAGAGAAAGTAATAAAAGTACATGAAAAAACAAAATTTACATGAAAAAGTTAAATTTGTACAAATATTGTTGCAAATTGGAGAGAATATTGGTAAAAAATTAATATTAATGGTACTTGAAAAAAGCAAATGAGATTATCATTTTGGACTTAAAATTGACCATAAGGGAATATCAATAAGGGACGGAAGGAGTATATAAGAAATTTCATTCTGGCTTTAATAAAATATATAATCCTTAAAAAAACCAAAATGTTACCCGATAAGAAATTTCATATGAGGATCTTTATTTATTTTGTTTATGAGTACTAAATTTTATGCAGTTGTTATTCTTTGTACAATAATTATATTGATGCTATGGTATTTATTTTGACTTTTGTGGATAAAATTAGGTGCCCTAGCCACAAATGCACAAGTTAATATGAAAGTTTTATCATATGATATGTGAGAGGGATTTATATTTGGTTGATGTATTAAATGATAAAATTAGGTGCGTTACCCTACCCACAAAAGCACAAGTTAATATGAAAGTTTTATTGTATGACATGCAAGAGGAATATATGTTTGGATGATAAATTTAATGATATAAAATACTGTATTTTTTAAGAGTACTGTATTTTTCACATGTTGTGCGCTTTTACTTATTTCTATCTTAAAGTATAATGTTTGGACAATCAAATTCATACAATATTCTAGGTAAAACTGATCATATTAATTTCCCTAGAAATAAGACATTAATAAATTATCATGTTCTTGTACACTTTTTTCAAATCCTATAATTTCTATAAATCTAGGCAATAATTGGGCAACTTGTATAGTAGCAGAGCCTTAACTTTTAAGAAGTATATATGCATTCCCTACTGCATGCATTAACCTGCTCTCTCAAAATTGTCTTTTTCAAATGTCAATTTATTCGTCCGTAATAATGCAATATTCTCTATGCTAAGCTAAGTACTTCTTCTGCCCGACATTAATTGCATCGATTTGATGATTGGCTTATGATAGATTTAAAGAACAATAAAGTATGTGTCAGACTATTATATACTCCATAGTTGTTACTATGGTACTATGCATCGTTCTATTATAATGTATAGTGGGGAGTTTTGCCACTTTGCCGTGATTATTGAGGGGTGTAAGTGATTTTTGTTTTTTTTTTTAATTAATAAATTAATGTGTAAAGCGGTTCTTAAAACAAGATAAGTAAAAAAAATTTAATGAAAAATATAGGAATTGACCCTTTCTTTTTACGAATTTGTTACAAGTAATCTCACACGAGTCACACAACTCTATATCTATACGAAAAGTAGTGACCTGGTGTGACTAATGCGAGATAAAGGAAGTAGATTAAGAAATTAGAAATAACATCATGGTTATAAATGCAATTAGCATACGCATTTCATCTAAGGTGATACATAAGATGCTATATTAGTAACAAGCAAATTAGAAAAAGTTAAGAATTCAATAGGTTGAATGTGTTTAAGAGCAAATAACAATTATAGGATGGACTATGATACATTTCCGTCATTGTTACACGTATTTTTCAACTACCCTAGTTTATCTTCTTTTTTTTTTTTTTTTTTTTTTTGAAAACAAGCAAAGCCATCATTCATTAATCAACGGATAAACGATCCATGAGTACATATGGAGCTATCTCTTGAGGACAATGATTTTCCCAGATTTGCTCAGCTCCGAAAGGGATTAACTTAGCTTAATAATGCGCTACATAATTACCGTCCCATTTTACATGAGACCAAGTAATAGAATTAAGAGAAGAGCATATAAACAGAATATCTCCTAGCATTGTATCAGTTTCTAGGGAGTGTTTGGCACCTGATGATAGCTTATCAATGAGGAGTATGCAATCGGACTCAAGGATCACCTCAGCCAGCCCATATTTCTTCGCCGGCAGGATTGCTTTGGCCTCAGCAATCTCGGGGGGGGGGGGGCAGTAGGCACAAGCTCTTCTTGTTGCATCAATGACAACTTCTCCGTCCTGATTCCTACATACCGCACCAAGGCTAACCCATCCTTCGTCTGCCAAAGAGGCGTCCACATTTATTTCAGCACACTCGTAGGGGGGGGGGATGCCAAGGTTTGGGCTATGGGAATGACGCAAGCTAGCAGCACTATAAATGCGCTTGGTGTATTCCCCGTGATCAGCTACATACCTCTTAACACGATTAATCAACACGCTATTGGGGGTATGCTTATCATCAAACACCTTACGGTTTCTTTCCCCCCAAATACACCAAGCTAGATACATGCCCGTTTGTCTAGTCTTGGCATCTAGTCCTTTCCAACTCACAACCAGATCGCAGATCGATCGAGTCCCCTTCTCTCTATTTCCTCATACCATCGCAGTGACAATCTTCCCATAGTTCACGAACTCTCATACATTCGAAAAGTGCATGTTGCGGTGTTTCCACCTCCACTCTGCACCAAGGACATGAGTCCTCTTCAATCATGTGGTGGTATTGAAGCAGGCTGCGCGTTGCAAGGGTGCCCGCACACAACCTCCAGAAAAAGTGCCTCACCTTCGGGGATACCTCGGCTTTCCATATCTCCACCCATGCTTGGTGAAAGTTGTCAAAATCATAACCTTTCCCTAGTAAATATGAGGATTTCACAGAGTACTCACCAGTTTTAGAAAATGCCCAAGTAAGTTCATCCCCTTGGCCCTTCTCACTTAGCGGTATTGCGAGAATGCAGCGAGAATCTCTCTCATTAAAATGCTCCTCAATAAATTCCCAATTCCACTCCATCTTCTCTAGATCAATCAAATCACTCACAACATTCAAATCTATTGAGGCATTGCTCGTGATAAAACGCCCTTCTTCATCCGCAATCCAAGGGTCCTTCCATATGGTTGATGCTACTCCCATCCCCTAACTTCTAGATCAGCCCCTCTTTCATGAGAGATTTGGTTGCCCAAATGCTCCTCCATGTATAGCTGCCTCCATAACCAAGGTACGAATCTAGGAATTGATCATGGGAGAAGTAATTTGCCTTAAACACACGGCCAAGTAAGGAGTTTGGGGCTTTGACAAGACGCCGAGCTTGGCGACCAAGCAAAGCATCGTTGAATACAGCAAGATCTCGGAACCCCATACCACCAAGACACTTGAGTGTACACATCGAGTTCCAATTTTTCTAGTGTATTTTCCTCTTTGTCCCATCCGAACCCCACTAGAAATGAGCCATGACAGAGTGAAATTTTTGAATAATTACTCCTGGAAATTTGTAGACGGCCATAAGATACGTCAGGATAGCCTGAATAACCGATTTTAGGAGAACCTCTTTGCCCCCCTAGAGAAAAGTTTCTCTTTCCACCCCTGCAACGTTTTCTAGATCCTATCAATAACCACCTCAAAAACCGCTCTTTTCGATCTGCCAACGATTGTCGGAATGCCCAAATATTTCTCATCATGTCTCTCCACTTGCCGCATATTCAGAAAATTCATCAACTCTTCCCTTTGCTCTAGACTAACCCATATACTAAACGAGACTTCCGATTTATCATAATTAATTTTCTGCCACGATGATCCTTTATACGGGTTGAGAATATCAACTACAACTGAACATCCCTGCCGGTTAGCTCGAATAAAGAGTAAACTGTCATCAGCAAAAAGAAGATGAGATATTTCAGGCCCATTGCGACTAGCTTTTGCTCCATGTAACTGTCTTCCTCGGATTTTATTTTGTATCATATTTGAAAACACATCAGCCACAAGGATAAACAAATACAAGAATAAGGGATCCCTTTGTCGAAGCCCCCAAGTGGGGCGAACCGAGCCACATACTCCTCCATTAATTACGAAAGAGTATGACACTAACGACACACAATCCATCACCAGGTTCACCCATCTTCCATCAAAGCCCATCATAAGAAGTAATTTCTGTAGAAAACCCCACTCTACCCTATCATACGCTTTACTCATGTCAAGCTTCATAGCCATAGTTCCCTTCTTCCCATTGCTTTTGCTTTTCATAGTATGGAATATCTCAAGAGCAATCAGAGTATTATCTGTAATAAGGCGCCCCGGCACTAAGGCACTTTGATTTTCAGAGACAATATCAGGGAGAATTTTTTAATATGAGGACAATCGATTTTGACACCAGTTTATACATTACACAAGGAAATAGGACCATACTCAAAAGTACAAACATGCTTATTAACTTTGGGAATAAGAACAATAATGTTAGTATTATTTACATAGCTAGGGGAAGTACGACCATGTAAAATATTACTAACAAAAGAAGTCACCTCATCACCAACAATGTGCCAAGATCGTTGGTAAAATATGGCGTGCATTCCGTCCGGTCCCGGGGCTTTACAAGGATGCATTTGCTTGAGTGCTGCAAGGATTTCATCCTTTGTAAACGGTCTCAAAAGCTCTCTATTAATTTCAGATGTGATACTTGGCCTGACATTGCTGAGTACATCATGAATAGTTACATCCTCCGAGTTTGATGATGAAAACAGGTTCTCAAAGCGGTGGGTGATAATTCTCTCAATCTCCTCGTCCTCCGTCTGCCACTCATTATTATTGTCGAGGATGCTAGTGATAAAATTCTTCTTTTTCCGTTAGGAGGCTTTGTGATGAAAATGCTTAGTATTTTTGTCCCCATCACGCACTTCCGATACTCTGCTCCGGATGTACCAATAGGCCTCAGCTTTATCATTCAAGTCATCTAAAATTTTCTCCAGCTTTGCACATTCAGCAATACTATCATTTAAAATTCCCCCTTGTTGCACATCTTGGAGAGCCTTTTCAGTGTCTGCAATTTGATCGTTCAGCTTGTTAAATTTCTTTTTGCTCCAGTGCCCCAAACCCCTAGCGACTGTCGCAAGCCTTTCGATGGTAGGTGAACCATTTGAGTCGTCCCAAGCTTGTTTTACAGCAAGCTCACAAGTATTATCTAAGAGCCAACAAGTCTCGAACTTAAACTCCTTTCTTCTCTTCTTTTTCCTGGCTTTCCCTTCAAGGTGTCTGAGTGCAATAGCTTTATGTTCTGATTTATACCTGACTAAGTGTTCTACAGTATGGTTTTGGAAAAGAGCATGCCACGAGCGTGAGGCAATGAAGCAGTCAAGCCGTTCCCTTATGCGAGTAGCCAACGAATTACCCTTCTCCCTTGTATACCAGCACCCCTCATACCCCAAGCCCCTAAGACTGCAGTCATCTAACGCCTCGCGAAAGTTGGCTAATTCCTTCCTTTCTTTCTCTGCCCTACCTTCAATCTCACCATATTGTAGAACCTCATTGAAATGTCCCCCAAGCAGGATTGGCAAATTTTTTTCCTCACAAAGGTGTCAGATTAAAATCCAAGTTTTGTGCTTGTCTTCCTCATTTAGCCAGCCATACATCCCGACAAACCTCCACTTCCCCTCAGAGCTAGTAACATCTCCGCAAATATGTTTTTGTGAAAAGGACTAGGCTAAAATCTACCTCCTCCCTCCAGTATAAGCACACACCACCCCCATTTCCTTTACTTGACACACCAAAAGCATTTGAAAAGCCAAGATTCTCTTTTAATTTCTCTACTGCATTATTCTTTATCATTGTTTCCGACACAAAAATTATGTCGAGGGCATGAATATTGCTCCACCTTCGAAGTTGTCGAAGTGTCGGGTAGTTGCCCAATCCCTGGCAATTCCAACACAGTACAATCATCCGGAGAGGCGGGGTTGGTTTGTACCAACCTCCGCCGCCATCATCATGTCCATAGTGGTTGTATCAAATTTAACACGCTTCACCCAGCCACCTCTTCCTCCATCACATCAGTATCCTTTCCTCGAGCACGTTTGAGAGATTTTGGTCACTTCTCCTGAATACCCCTCACTGCGCTGTCTCTAGCCAACCTCTTCCAACTACGAATCCTTGGTTTGTCATTTAGAATATGTAGCTTAGAGATAGAACCAGTCGACATGTTCTGAACTTCACTTGCTTTAAATACATACTCTGTCTGTTGTACATCAGAAGATCAGATTGCTATCGCCTTTGTCGTGATTGTTTGGGCGGCAGCAGTGTTCAAGCCTTGCAGTGACGAGTTCTAGGGATAGGGATCCTCCTTCCTGATCACAGCACACTCCTCATCAAGCTGTTTTGTCACAAATTGGAGCTTTTTAGCTAATTTCAGGGACTCCACTTCCTCATCTTCTTTTGAGCGCCCTTTTCTTGGGATAACTTTCAGTGAAGTGCTCCACCCTAGCTTCTCCTACTTCTCTTCTTCTGAAACTCTATGGCAATTCTTCTTAGAATGCCCCATAATCCCACACGCAAAACAGAAGAACGAAAGTCGTTCATAAGCAAAATCAACCTGCAATTCTCTTCCCCTACGGTCTATAATTTTCTGGAAACGCCGAAGAGGTTTGGACGCATCAAGCATTCCTCTAACTCAACGATACCAACCAATCCCTAAAACGTCTTCCTCAGTTTCTAAAACTTCACCCATCCCCTCCAATAAAGCTCTGACATGGGTATCAGATCTTCAATTGAAGGGCATATTCTTTATTCGAACCCAAAAGGGTGAATCAGATAAATTCACCTCCTCAGGCTGTTTACTACCATCAATTTTTTTCAATAACACAAGCATATTATCAAAGCACCATGGCCTGCCTTTAAGCACCTTCTCCAAATCCTTCCAATGGAAAAATTGGAATGCAAATAAATTGGGTTTAAGAACCCTAATTGCTAGGCCGTGAGCAGGAGCCCATACCCTTGTCATCGTCTTCTTGAAAGCATCAACATTGAAAGATCTCTTTGTTAAGAGTTTACCCAATAACATGAGTTCCAGATTATTGTCATCCTCGTTTAGGTTAATTGCGCCAAGGTCCATCGCTGTTTTTTCCTCTTCCTCGATCGGAGATGAGAGCAAAGGTCTGTAATCTCTTCCGCCATTGAATTGCAGCAAAAAGGCCTCATTAATTGGTCAAAAAACCACCGGAATCCGGTAGCAGCTCATCAGAGAGATAGGGGTCGCTCTTTTTCTCGAGAGAGAAAACCCTTTCTTTCAAGGGAGTTTTTTAGGAAGAAGGTGTATAATTTGAAATTCTAACCTACATATTCAAGTAGACCCTAGTTTATCTATATATAAATGGAGAGGATATATGGACAAATTTTGACATAATTATAGATATTAATTAAATATCTATGAGAAAGTGTTATATAATTTAATAATGATAATTATGTATGTAGATTGAATTAGAAATTTATGGTTTGAGCATTGTATTTTTTTTATTTTTGGACATCTTATTTATATATAAATTTTGTGCTTCGTTCTCGCATAAGAAATCTCATAAAGTATTAAGTTTTAAATACTTACTATTTTTAATAATTTACAAATTAATAAACAAATACCATCTTTATATTTTATTTTTTTATTTATTCATTTATTTATTTATTATAATGTAGCTATATAGATTATGATTATTTTTTAAAGAAGGGTAGGTGAGTGGTTTGGAGGAATACTTATAGAATAAAGGTAAGAGGTAATGTGAAAATGTGAAAATATGAGTGAGTGTTAAAAAATTTAGGAAAAGGAGGTGATAAAATTGTGCATATTACATGATAATCAATATATAAAATATTTAAATTGATAAAATTTGCTAAAAAAAAAGGGGGGAAAATAATTGAAGGGTTATGAATCATACAGTATGATCTTTCCTCAAAAAAATAAAAATAAAAATAAAAATTCATACACAGAGACGGGGCTACAAATACTAACACTAAAAATGGCCCGGTGCAATTTTGTTTAATTGGCCTTAAAATCATTTTCGTAAGAAAAATAATTTTACTAAATTATAAATTTTATGATAAAATTGAAGAATACATTATTGATTAACAAGTTTCACTACTAGAATTTTTTATTTTTGCAACGCTTGTTATGCTATTTTGGACACGAAAAAGCGTCGAGGATTTTTCTCAAACGCTTTAGAAACGCGTCGAAAAACGTGAGTCGAGAATTTTGCAGGATACTTAAAAGCGTCGAGATTCTCTATGCTATTATGTCCTAATTATTATATGAAGCGTCCACATGTGCATTGGTACGCGCAATTTCTCAAGTTTTTCGACACTTTTTCAAGTCTACAGTTAAAAAATTCGTCACTTTTTGTCGTCGCCCTTATTCTGGACGATTTTTGGCGTCAAGAATTTCATCATCAAATTTCCAAATGGCAAACAATTCTCTACTCAGAAAAGCGTCGAGAATTTGTTACTTTTTTATTTCAATGTATATATGTGTATGATTTTTTTTTCACCAACAACTACTCCGTATATTTATTGCAAGCTAATTAAATTAAAGCATAAAACAAAATGTGACTAACAACTAAGAATAAAAAATCTAAAATTTTTATAATGTACTTTAAAAAAAAAAAAAAAATACTTTACAGTACTTTGTTCAACTTTTATTTGTTGGCAACAAGACTTATTAAGTAATCTAAAAATAAGAAAAGTAATACTTATTACAGCAAATTTTTTCCTAAATTATTTTGATTGTCAAATCTAACAAAGCTGCTCAATCTCCTTTTACCTGTAGCCTGTAGCTCCAGAATTAGTCCCAGGATGTACACGTCGCTTTTATCTGCCAGTTGATGGGTCAAGGTATCCCTGCATATGCATTTATAAAAATTATTTAGCAATCAGAATATATTAGCAGCAACTTAACTGATTAATTCACATGAGTCATGTTCCATTCTACTGTAAACACCCCCCCCCCCCTCCTTTTACATGCATATAGGTCAATCTCATCAATACAATGATCACGACTTCTAGTTCAAAGACTGAATTTTTAATTATTAAGTTGTCGTGAGTGTAGAGAAATGCTTAGATACAAATAGCTTCTCATAATTCCTCCTCTAGATTCAGAAGCTAACAAGATCTTTGCAAATAACAATTCCTGTCAACAGCAAAATGCATAACTGAACAGGCAACTATAGTAGATAATTTAAGATCTTAAACCTTTAGCATCTTATGTCTCTCTCTTTGACCCTCAATTAACAAACACAACTCAAAACACTGGAAAAGGTATGACATCAATGTTACAGCTTTAATTTACTCTCCTCCCACCTCTGCAAAGTTTAAACCAGCAATAGCAAGGGTACACAGCCTGCTAGCAACATTGGCATCACTTGCTTTCCAAATGTGACTACCAGCATCAGAAATCAGAATCTAACTGCCAAAAGTTCACTGGAGATTTACTTCACGAGTCTAGGCAACAAATTTCATGGGGAATCTCATGGTACTCTAGAGACAAAAAAATACCTATTTAATAATGTCATGAAAAATAGACCCCTCTAAGCCACAAATCTTCTTATTCCATAAAATTTAATTATCAAACATAAGGCAGCCGAGCAGATGTCATTTAATTGTACTTGAACTAGCAATCATCCAAAACTTGATACCCTTGGTCACTAGTAAATTCCATAATAGATATTAATACTCTTCTCACCAAGATCATTTTGGTGGTGGTGGTGTATGTTGGGGGGGGGGGGGGGGGGGGGAGGGAGAGGGAGAACTAGAAAGTAAAACTAAGTCCCTTCAACAGCTCATGGATCTGCAATTTCTAATTAATAAACCCGACAACTTTTTTGTCTTCTCCAAATGGACTACCTCAAGAACATATCAAAGTGGAAATTCCTAGAAAGTAATAACAACCTTCTCAATCAGATTATCATGCACCACCTTAAAACATATTGAATTGACATGTACACAAATTATTTCTAAAGATTTACCACTGCTATAGATTCTAGAAGACTTACTTGAATCTAAGATAGGCAAAAAAATATACACCTTATTGAGTTAGTTAGATCCATAGATAATTTCGCATTGATCTTGGCTTATATGTATCAAGACTTATAACTTTCTCAAGTTTTAAGATGAGAAAGCTGTAAAAATAAAATAAGTAAATTCGATCTCCAAGTACATTCTCTGTAGTCTGTAACTCTGTATTGCCAGAATTCACCAGAAACCGAATCAGGAATGTGAAACACGTACAAGTAAAGAGCTGAATTTTTTTTTTTTAAAGTCAACATTGTGACTATAATAGGCAAGCGTCACACTGTGACTTTTATATCAGGGCATTCGTTGACTCATTGTAGCTCCTTACTGTTTGAGTAGTACATATCATCCTTACTTATATGAATGTGAATATAGAAATATATACTACTAACGAAACGTCAAAACCAAGTAAATATGTGTAGTTATACCTGGTTAGGAAGTAAGTAAAATATTTAAGTCCTGTCCTGACTCCCGGGTAAGTGATCATCCCAGCAGAAACCTGCTATTTATAGTATTTCAGTTAGCTTAAAAATGAAATGGCAGAATTGGAAGAGCATTTTATCAGATAAAGATTAAGCCCTTAATAAAACTGTAAAGTTATATTAGCTTGCCGCAGGTCTTCCTTGAAGCATGACAGAAAGTAAGCAAACTAGCTGAGAGCTGAGGACTTGCCACCAAGTGTAGCAAAAACAGAAAGTAAGCAAACTCGATGTAAGAACGTGCCAATATTGAATCTGAGCACACTAACTAATCAACGGAGTAGTTATAAAAGCTAAGATCTTCAATTAGATTAAACCAGACCACACTCGTCTAAGATCATTTTGTGAGAAAACTAAAAGTTTCCACTAAGAAAGCACGATATGTATCAGTATGATACTAATGGCAACTTTAGCAATGTATATAAAAACGCAGTTAAAATTTTCAGAAGACTCGTATCAGTCAATAATGGATGGAAGCAAACCATGTGTCAGGAGAATCTTTTCTAAAGCTCGGTATAGCTTAGCTTGTGTAGTTGTGCCAACTACCACCACATATATCGTGGAGCCAGGAACATCATAAATCATCCTCAGTTATTGTTGCCATAGCCACGAGACTGCTTGTGCATAAAACTGATGAAAGACCATCAAAAATAGCATCTAAAGAAAAGGAAGACTTTGACAGCACCCACTCTAAATATGTCAGGAAATAAAATTTCATTAGGAAGATAAACTAGATACCAAAATGTAATAGTTAATCAGAAGTGAAATTCATTATCATACCCAATAGAAACAACATGTACTGAAATGGGTGTTTAGCCCTCAGAATATTAAACTACAAGTTGATCTGAGTTTTTACATCTATGGAGGGTGTATCTAATTCCTCACTCAGGTTTTAACTTTTGGCAATTTTATAAACTTGTAAACTCTAGCACCTAACATTCTCTAATATTTCCATCACAAAATCAACTCATTAGTACAAAACCAAGAAAGAACAACCAACAAAACTCTCATAGGTTAGTGCCAAATCAAGTGGCACAACCAACAAAACCCCATATGACATATTTCCAAGAAAACCAAGAACAATATAAAGTAAGCAATCATATTATATCATATAGACCAAAACTAAACATCAAGCTGACATGTTTTTAAATCAAGAAATATATAATTGCCCAGATAAAAATCGGTTTAAACTATGGAAGATACATAAAACTAACCATCAGAAGCATTAGTACTTGAAATAGACCAAAACCTTTACTGGAATCACAGTATTTGCTGTTGCAACCTCATAGCTCCACTCCATTTAACTAAAAATTTTGGGGAAAAATTGGAGTTAGTTTGTCTAAACTACTACCAAAATGATGGAATTGAGATGTTAAAAAAATGAGAGGTACAAAGAAGATTAACCTCAAGCCAATAGTATATTATCATTCATGCTTAATCTCTTCTTGGTTCGCCATTTTTGAATTGAATCCTGAAATCCGAACTAAAGAGAACATAGAAGAGAGTTTGATTTGAAGAATCTCTCTCTCATTTTCGTGAACAGCACGACCACAATTGCACCTGAATTCTGTAGCACAAAATTAAACCAAATAATCTAATATATATATATATAAAGTAGGCATTTTTAGAGAGTATTCGGTGCGCCACGTAAGCAAAGGTATGTTTTCGACCAATTAAAAATTAGATTTCTATTTTATTTTGAAATTAAAAAATTCGTTTGCCACCTAAACAAAAGTGACGAATGATATTTAAGAATTTTGCCACGTAATTTCTATTTTATTTTGGAATTAAAAAATTCGTTTGCCACGTAAGAAATATCATTATTTCGACCAATAAGAATAAAAGTTTGTATTTATTTTTGAATTAAAAATATACTTTTTTCGACCAATAAGAAAATAAGAAGAAAGATTTGATATATCTATAAATTTTTATTATTTTTAAATTATTGTTATCCATGAGAGTATTAGTAGATTTTGAATATAAAGGGACTTAAAGATTCCTTCAATGATTCAAAGTACGTTACAAAATAAAATAAGAACATTTTGAATTTTGATCATGAAATGAAAGGTATAAGACATTTTGTACAAAGATGAATTAATTCATAGTATTTTCAAATACGTGATCCCAATAAAAGATAAGCCTTATCAAGGCAATTTGCCAAAAGATTGCGGCCTTCTATAATTTATCAAGGCAATTTTTATTTTTTTTATCTATTTTATCAGTCAAGCAAAATATTATCAATTGTTTCAATAGTTAATAAAATGATAAAATTTAAGTTGGGAAAAAGATATAAATTAATTTAATTAGCTTATAATTTGTTATTATTATAAATAGGCATTAATTTAATTCACACACCATCAAAGAATCACACAATACCTCATACAAAACAAATTGCATATTGAGGTTTAAGAAAATGTCGGTGTAATTCCTTAAACTCAATTTTTTTTTCAAATTATAATTACTGGTAATATTTTTAACTATTTTTTTCATTGTATTGTTTTCTTAGGTCTACTTCGTCAATTCGAGAACTTAATTCAACCAAAAATGATTGGAAAATTATAGTACACGTATCAAGGCTTTTTGATGTTTTGAACTTTCGAAAGCATAATAGTTTGATTAGTTTGGACATTCCACGCATCAAAGGTTAATTCATTAGAAATTATAATTTGAAAAATATTATTTGATTGTATTTAATAATTTACCATATCTTTTTAACCTATGAAAATTATTTGATTGTATTTAATAATTGTAAAAATATGAAAATTAAAATTATATGTTTATGTTTTATTTACTAAATGTTTTTCTACATGCAGATCTAACACATCATACGACACAAATAAAATACGCATCAACAATAATTTTTATAATATTCAAGAAATAGATATTTAGATGATAGTAGCAAATAATACTTATGTTAGCTTTTTAATTTTTTTATTATGTAACAACTTTCGAGATTCTAGATGATAGTTTTCTTTTATATATGTTTTATTATTAACAACAAATCATATACTTAATACTTTTGTTTACCTTTATTTTTGAATTGTTATATCAATTTTAATAATTTACCAATAAGATACAAATCTTAAATAATATGTTAAATCTACCCAAAAATAGCGAAAATAATTGATTAAAAAAAAACTTTGTAGTTGAAATAAGATATGACTACAGCCTCAACCATCATTAATCCACGTGTGATATAAAATGCAAGCACGAAGATAATCTTTGAATTTGATTACAAAAATTGGGGGAATTTGATTGAATTTAGGGATTTAAGAATTTGTGAATTAGGGATTTTGATTGTTACAGTCGTGAATTTAGAGGAAAATGGAGAAACTAACATTTCAGTGGGAAATTAACGGTATCTATGAATTTTGAAGGTGAGTTGATTAACGATGGATAGTTTGTATTTGTATATCTTTCATATTCGTAGATGGGTCCATTTTGTTTCAACCACAATTTTTTTTACCATTTTATTCTTTGCTTTAGAGAAATAACTACTTTCCGTCGAAAAATAAATAAATAAATAAATATCTGTTTAAATGGGTTAACTTGACACAATACGAGAAGTTTGCCAACTCTAATATTTAAAAATAATGAGACATTTTACAAAAAAATATAAGCAAATTGAATTTTAATTATATTATTAATAAAAAGTAGATTTTAATTAATTGTAACAATTTTCCTTTTCTTAAAAAATAATTGTAATAGCTAATCCATTACAGTAATAATTGATGTCTTCATATTTATGACTTTATCTGTTCTTATTTAACAATAATAATAAAAAAAAATATTACCAAACCCGTGCATCGCACGGGCTTCACACCTAGTTTATATACATAACGAAACCTTGAAATCTCTATTGTTCATCAATTGAACCCATAGTCTGACCGAAGAAAAAGATGTACATCATATTATCGGCACATATATGAGGGACGAAATTGATTACAATTAGACAAAGATCTGAATTTGAAATTGATGTACCTTAATTTGAAATTGATTTAGAGAGACAAATATCTAAATTTAAATTGTTTTACCTCATTTCGAAATAGAATCGGAGAGGGACGAAGATCTGAGTTTGAAACTGATGTAACACTCTTCGAAATTGATTCAAAGAGGGGCGAAAATTTGAATTTATAATCCATATACGTAATTTCAAAATCGCCTCAAAGAGGGATAAAGATCTGAGTTTGAAGGATTATGAATGAAGGGGAGAAGAAAAGTTAGGGTTCATAACTGAGTAGTAAGGAGTTTGCATTCACGTGTGGGGCACGTGCTACAGTTTCTCGACGCTAATTATGTCGAAAATTAATTTCGCCTATAAAAAGCGTCGACAAAAGATGCATAGTATAACTTTTAGCTGACGCTCCTTCCCTAGCGTTGAGGGCCCAGCGTCGATAAAACACTCTTTTTGTAGTAGTTATTTCCCTGTACTTTGTATAAGTAAGTTTCAAATATTAGGCCCTTTTATAGTATTTTCATTTAGAGACCCGGTGCGATCGACCACCCTGTACATGCTTAGAACCACTCCTATTCATACTATATGATCAAGAAAAAAAGTCAACGAAAAAGTGAGTTGAAGTAGACCAAAAAAAAGTGAGAGAAACTAATGTTATTGCTTCATTAATTAGAAGCTACTTTATCTATTTTACATGTGGACTGCTTCATTTTCCTTTTGTTATTGCAAATAATGTTACTACAAATAATGTTATTGCTTCATTAATTAGAAGCTACATTAATTATTGTTACTACAAATAAGGTTTAATTATTACAGTACTCCGCGTTTGATAACTACGTCAATTTTTTTTTATTTTTTATTTTTTGCTTTTTTGTTTTTATATAACTTGCATTAATATTACTCTGTATTTACCTAGCTAGTTTCGCTGGTTGGTTGGCTTAATGTTTGAAATTACAGAGTTTAGAGATATTTTAGATTTCTTTTAATTTCTCAATTTTTTCTAGTAAGTTTGGAAAGAAAACAATAAAAAAATGTACTAGATGGCCAATTATAACCAATGCAATTTGATTTCCACATGCATGCATGTTTCTACAATTTTCTTTTTCATTGTTCTTTTACAATAATCAGACAAAATGAAATTGAGGAATCCAATTTTTTTGAAATTTTACCTAATTTATGAATGTTAAATTACCCAATATGGAGCACGCTATATCATGTTGTATAGTATAAATTAATGCCCATAATAGATGGGACAAAAACACTTGCCTTTCAACATATTGCGTAAGTACATATACATAAATAATTATGCTATATTACAGTGACTTGTTATTTGTTGATATAAGCCCAATTTATATTGACATACATGACGACCCAAAACTATGATATGCATGATAAACTATTTTTCTAGCATATATACCTTAATATAAATATCAATACTACTATTAGTTGATGTTACATAAATGCTTGTAAAAAAAATACATTCATATGACACGATAGTCACGATTGAAATCGCCTAAAACAAACCTGGACCAAATCGGACCCATTAGCAACATAATAGGTGTAGTTTCATACTATCATTAATATGTGAATGTGATTACTTTTATTATTGATGCAGAGTTGATGCTGCAATAGTTAAAAAATGGACAAAAATAGAGATCACATTGAAAGCCAGAGGTTCATAAAAAACAGCCAGACTTCAATTCACTACCAGCCAAAAAGGAACCATTTGGCTTGATCAAGTTTCTGCTATGCCAATTGACACATACAAGGTGATCGAATTACTACGTACTCGTATTATTTTTACATACGTAATAAATAAATACGGAGTAACTGTTTTTTCGGGTTGTAAGACGTCAAATTTGAATTAAACATGAATTTGTTGTTTAGGGTCATGGATTCCGAAACGATTTGATGGAAATGCTTCTCAACTTGAAGCCAAGGTTCCTTAGATTTCCGGGTATTTCACAAATATAAAAACTCTAGTATTGTTTTGAATGCTTAAAAATGTGTACTATGCACTAATACTTCTTATGATGCAACTATATATTAAAATGTAGGTGGATGTTACGTTGAAGGCAACTATCTAAGGAATGCTTTTCGATGGAAAGACACCGTCGGACCATGGGAAGAAAGACCAGGACATCTTAATGATGTGTGGGGTTACTGGAGTGATGATGGTCTGGGCTACCTTGAATATCTTCAGGTGATTAAGTAAAACACTTCTACATTGTACTCGCCGTATCATTATATTTTAATTGTCACTTCATCAATGCAATTTTCTTGGGAAAGTAATAAAATTAATTTAAATATATAAATGTCATTACATAATTATTAGTTAACCAGTAATTTTGTTATAATTAGTCTTTTTTTTTTTTCTCTTTGCAGCTGGCCGAAGATTTAGATGCCGAGCCTGTGTGGGTTATCAACAATGGTTCATTATATTTAACTCTTCCGCTATATCCTCTAGGCTAATCCATGATCAACAGAACTAATTATTACTCTGTATATAATCTTACTGCAGGAATTGGTGACGTAGATCAAATAGACACCTCCTTAATTGCACCATTTGTGCAAGTAAGTAATGAATCCTTGACCATTGAATTGAAACGTTACAAAATGATTTTGTGTTGCACTATCTTATATAAACTACCAATTGACTACAAATATTCACCATGAAAATATAGGAAATGTTAGACAGTGTCGAATTTGCAAGGGGTAGTCCAAATTCGACATGGGGCTCCCTTCGTGCAAGGTTGGGGCACCCAAAACCATTTAAACTAAATTACATCGCTTTCGGAAATGAGGGTTGTTATTTCAACACCTACACAGGTACTTGAATCATTGCATATATATATAAGTATATGATATGATCTTTTCAATTGGTTTTGTAAAAGGAGTTACTTTTCTGTTTTGGCTATTTTATAGGAAACTATCTCAAGTTTTACAAATCGCTAAAGAAAATACATCATGATATCAAAGTGATATCAAATTGCGATGCAACCTTGAAGCCTTTAGACCATCGTGCTGACATATATGACTATCATGTAATAATTTTTTGATTGACTCTTTGCTTGCTATTGTTTTAACAATTTAATTCTAGGATAAAGTAATCTTTTATTCTTTCATGATTTTCAGACATACCCAAATACTTCAGAAATGCTTCAACTAACTAATTTATTTGGGAAGATAAGAAGAGATTCTAGTACCCCAAAGGTATGAATCATGCTATTAAAATATCATGTTAGTAGGTATATTTTATTAAATTAAATGATACTTTTTACATAATAGTATAATACATTGATAATTTGACAATGCATCCCTTCTATCCTCTCAATTTTAGTTCACGTCAATAGTTTTAAGATACACTATCAATACGGAGTATTTAACAACATTGATAAACGGTATTGATCTATAGGCCTTCGTGAGTGAATATGCTGTGAGGAATTTGAATGATTCAAAGAAGAAGAATGGAACATTTGGAGCAGCATTAGCAGAAGCTGCTTTCTTGCTTTCATTAGAGCAGAACAGGTATGCATATTTCACTTATCATCACTTTGATCAATTTTTAACTCATCAAAATAAGGGTAATTCTCTGTTTCTCATTGTGAGAAACAAGTTTTGTTTCTCATGGGGTATGTGTCAAGATCTAGGGCTCCCACTCATGACACATACGCGGTCTCCACCAGTGAAAAACATCACATTATTTTCCAAATGTCATTATGAGAAACAAAACTATTTCTCATAATGAGGAACTGGGGCTCCCTTTCAAAATAATCTAACTATATTGATTATATATGAGTATTATTAATGTTCGTTCATGCTATTGATTATAATATAGTGATGTTGTTGAAATGGTGAGTTACGCCTCACTTTTTCTAAATCAGAATTATAACAGAAGGTAAGTATATACTTGGTGATTACATTTTGGGATTTATATTGTAAATCATACGAAGTATTAATTATTTCTCTTAATTTTACTTGTTAGTCATAGTTGGATCCCAGACGCAATTTCCTTCAACGCATATTAAGTGTTCGGGATCGCAAGTTATTGGGTGCAAACTTTTTTTCAAAACTCAAGTGGAGCAACACTTTTGAGTGTTCGTTTCCACAACCATTTTAAACCGAAAGACACATTCATTACTGCTATAAGTTGGACGACTAAAGAGAAAAAGAGCCATATAATGATCAAGGTTATGAAAATTTCTACTCTTTGATATCATACTTCTACTTCTATAATCAATACATTATACTAGTCTTACATTATTATAATTTGCACATTTAATCACGTAGGTTGTCAACTACAATGATGAGTCGTTGAAACTGAACATTTCTCTCAATGGAGTTGACTCAAACTCCATAATAATTTGGAGGAAAGTTGTGCTAGCTTGTGATTACCTACAAGCCGATAACACCTTTGATAACCCTATTAAGGTATAATTTTAACATTTATGTATACTATATCTTCTTATCATCGATTATAATAGCCATTTCTAATGTGATGTAACATGTAATTGCTAGGTGGTGCCTTTATCCAGTATTCTAAATTCCAAAGTAGAGAAAGACATAATTGTGGAGGTTCAGCCGTACTCATTGACGGCGTTTGATCTGATTAGAAGCAAGCCCCTCCAATAATGTTCTAATCAAAACATTCGGCACTTCAATTTTTTTTAGTACCTTGTAGCAATTTGTACCTTTTTTTGGGAAGAACAAATTGTAAGTTTGTAAGTTGTTTTTTTCCCTCCCCTTTGCCATGTTTTCAAGTAGTCAAGTAATGCAACAGGATTAGTTGTGTTGAGTTTAGACTGGTTCTACTATTTTGAATTCTGATATTGCAAAATTCTTCTGTATGTTTTCCGTGGTCTAGTTTGTAATTGTATAACTTTCAATTTGAGGATAATAAGGGGTTACATTTTTACACTTGCCCAATTTTGGATGATTGAAGAATTTGTAGTATCTTGGGCTACTATATTATTCTGGTCTCGTTAAAAAAATAAATAAATAAAGACTGTTGGATCAAGTGAAATTTTCTGACTTGCCGCGAAAACTAGACCAAAGTAAATCTTCGGGAAGGTGAAGCAATTTTTATGGCGAGCTTGCACCAATTCCCTCCCAATTCGAGACCTGCTCCACTACAGACACATGGCTGAGTCAAATTCATGCCCATGGTGCCCTTCCACGTGTGAATCTCTGAATCATGCTCTCTTTTTCTGCCATACAGTGCGCGATTTATGGAGGGAGCTTGACTGTGATATGCTTGTGCCTACAGACCCGAATGAAGACTTTAAGGAAATGGTGGTGCGTTGGCAGAAGATGGATCCTAAGAGATGCTTGAGAGGGGCTGATCTATTGTGGTACCTGTGGAGTAGAAGGAACGATCAAATTTTCAATGCTAAGGAGATGCCGCACCTTGTTGTAATAGAGAGGGTGCAAAAGCTGCTAGATATTATAGTTATGATAATATTTATCGTAGATTAGGATAATAATTGTATATATTTTGTATCCTTATCGTAATAGGTTTACGATATTTGTAAAACTCTATATATATTGATCAATGGTACACACTCCACATGGAAGAGTTTTCCCGAAATCTAACGTGGTATCACAGCTAAGCTTGCAGAAGATTGTGTTAAGTACTTGGCAAAGATTTATGGCGATGTTGGTTTGCAAAGGAAAAGAAGCCCGAAGGTCTGGAGCTCTTTCCCAACTGATTTTATAAAGATCAATTGTGATGCAAGTCTGCGAGACGAAGGGTGGGTTGGTCTTGGAGCTGTGGCAAGAAATGCAAGTGGCGAGGTGTTGTTTGCTAGAACTCGCAGAACTGCAAAGGCTCGTTAGCTTTTGGTTTCGACAGAAGGGGCGGCGTCATTAAATATTTTTTTCAAATCCTGTAATGCTTTCTCATGATCGTCGGTCCATTCAAAGCCTTTATTTTTTCGTAAAACATATATAAAAGATGGCATTTGTCCTACGATCGAGAGATGATGCGATTTAATGCTACCACTCGTCCTGTCAACTTCTGGGTTTCTTTAACGTTTTGGGGGGATTGAATATTTATAAGGCCCTGACTTGGTCGAGACTAGCTTCAATTCCCCTTTGCGTTACGACATACCCAAGAAATTTACCAGCAGATACACCAAAAGAACACTTAGTAGGGTTAAGTTTCATACCGTACTTTCGCAAAACCTCAAATGTTTGACGGAGGTGATCGACGTGGTCCTCGGATTTTTTGGATTTTACCAGCATGTCATCGATATACACCTCCATTGTGTCGTCTAATTGGTCTTTGAACATTTTGTTGACGAGTCTCTTATATGTCGAGCCTGCATTTTATAATCCAAAAGGCATAACTTTATAACAATATATACCTCTATCTGTCATGAATGTCTTCTTTTTCTGATCGGCAGGATGCATGAGAATTTGGTTGTATCCAGAGTAGGCGTCCATGAACGTCAAGAGCTCGTGACCTGTTGTTGCATCTACCATGGCGTCGATGTGCTGCAACGGGAATGAATCTTTGGGGCATGCCTTATTGAGATCGATGAAGTCGATGCATACTCTCTTTGGGGAATGGTTGTGGGTTGTTGGTGTGTGTGGGTTAATGGTTTCGATTAGTGGGTTGTGGGTTAGGGGTTTCAGTTAGTGGGTTGTGGGTTGTAGTGGTGGATCTGGGTAGTATGGGTTGTAGGGGTTTCGGCAGTGGTGGGTTAAAGTGGTTGTGGGTTGTAGTGGATCTGGGTTGTGGGTTTTGGTGGTTGTGGGTTAAAGTGGGTTTCGGTGTTTGTGGGTTAAAGTGGTTAAGGGTTTCGGTTGTGGGTTGTGGCGGTGGTGGGTTAAAGTGGCTGGTGGTGTTCTGAGGTGGTGATACGTCGTGCCGGTGGTGGCGCGTCGTGTTTTTTTTAATTTCAATATACCAGTTTCCGACGGAATTTCAGTCGGAATTTTCCGACGGATTTGTATTCCGTCGGAAATTTCCGACGAACTTTTCCGGTGCCGGAATTCCACTTCCAACGAAACAGTTCCGACGAAATTCCGTCGAAAAAACCGTTTCCGACGGAAATTCCGTCGGAAAAGGTCGTTTTTTTCTACAAAAGATTTTCCAACAACCGGTTCCGACGGAATTTCCGTTAGAAACGGGTTTTCCAACGGAATTTTTCCGTCGAAAATGGCCTCTCTTCTAGTAGTGACTTTTAAGAAGGCAGTGGATCGTGATAGGCGGTCGCACACCTAACAAAAATAATAAAAGCCTAACTATCCTCCTAATATGTAATAGGGTAGTCAGGGTCGATCCCACACAGAAGGTAGTATCAATATTTGGTTGCTATGAATAATAATAGTTGAGTCAAATAAATATAGGGTTGGAATTATTATACTACTACTAACAAAAGAAAATCAAATAATAAAAACATCTAGAATTAAGTATCACCACTAGCATAATCAATACAAGACAAATTCTTAACCCAAATAATCAATTATATGTTCACAAGGAAAGGTACGCCCAGTAAAAAACCAAAAATCTCTCCTGAGTTTTCAATGGCTTCCCTAATTAACAACCAAACCTACTTCCGTGGAATCATGCAAATTAAAGACATTAAGTCCAGCACCCTAACTTCCTAACAATCCATTCTACCTACTTCCTTGGAGAATTTCATACCCTTAATTGATCTATTCAAATCCGTCAAAACCCAACTCCCATTGCGATAAAGACAATGGAATAATAACAATACCCATTATCCCTAATCTAGTATTGGCATAAGCACAATCAATTAAGTATGAACAATATAAACAATTAATTGAGAATTTAAAAGAATAAATCAAGTATCAATCATGGCTAGGGTTCAACCTGACCCTAGAATAAAATACTACTCAAACATGATTAAAAGATTAAAAGAAAATAACAAACTCTAAGATTTCCAATAAAGTGGATGGTTGCTTGCGACAAAATACCCCCCCCCCCCTTTATAAACCCCTAAAGATAATATATATATAAGCATTAGCATTAAGGATGTAAAGTAGGATTAGGACTCTTTAAGGTCAGCAAAACTTATCCAAAACGCTGCATTGAAGCTAGCCACGATTTGCCCGTCACGGGCTGCCCGTGGTGTTTACTACATTGGTGTATTTTGCTTGAGCACAAACAGAGGAGCCACGACCAATGCAAGGCTTAATGCAACAAGCCACGACCAAGCCAAGGCTTAAGCAATCTCCACACTATGCTCATGCAAATGCAACTTCAAGATTGGAATGTGATCATATGATGTCAAGCTCATAATCTTCTAAATGCTCCTAGCTTAACTCGGCTTGCAAATGCGACCTTATAGGCGAAAATCCTACAAAACAAAGAAAAAGATCCTGAGGAGAGCAATATCGAAATATGTGTATAAATTGACGCTTGAATAATTAAATGTAGGAAGAAAGCACGACAACTGTCATATAAATATGGCACATAAAATGTGTATTTTATCGTGTTATCAGATCAATTGGACAAGGTTAACCCATCTAGTAGACTTTGGCTTTCTACACTAGGAGATCTGAGTAGATGGACCAAACACAAATTTAATCCAGAACTCAAATGTGATGTGAAAAAGACTAATTTTTTCGAAAGCTTTAGTGCGGCCCTTGGCATAGATAGATGCAGATCTATCCTCACTTTATTTCTTTATTATTCTATGATAAAATATGCATTAACATTAATAATTTCTTATTTGTTGAAGGCGTTAGAAGACATACTATGGTCAGAATAGCTACTAGGAGACAGGCATGTGAAGAATGGGAAAGGAATGATATATGTCCTAACATTATAAAAAAGGATCAAAAGCTTAGTCATGATTCTAGAACCTGTAGGTCGTTCATGTGTGGAGATGGAGAGTATGAGATTTTAGATGGAAAGTCTGTCCTTCCAGTTAGCTTGAAGAACCATACATGCCTATGTGGGGCATGGAAACTATCAGGTATTCCGTGTAAACATGGCATGAGAGCAATATTACACGCAAAATTAGACCCCCACACTTTTGTGCATGAATGGTACTTAGTGAGGAGGTATAAGGCAACTTACAACCATGGTATCAAGCCAATACCAGATGTTGAACAATGGCCGGAGATCAACATGCCTTACATACACCCACCAAAAATGAAAAAAGGTGTGGGGAGACCTTGTAGGAACCGGAAAAGAGCAGATGATGAAGCATATAAAGGTAAAAGAGCTAAAACGGTACAATGTAGCAACTGCAAGGCATTTGGGCATAATACCCAAACCTGTAAAGGAGGGGTGACTGCAAGGAAAAGTACAAGAATAAAGAACCAGAAGAAGCAACCAGCCACAGTTACGAAGAACAAGTACGCAAATAGGGCATCAACATCTAATCATAAGTAGTTGCTATACTATGCCTAGTTATGGTTTTTAGGTACTAGTTTTTGAGGGCGCTCCCATTACTCACTGTGAGAAACGTTTTTGTTTCTCACAATGGCAATTTCGTAAATAAAATGTACCACTTTCCACAAAGTGGTACATTTTATTTACGAAATGGATGATAAAATTATACCACTTTAGTCACGGTGGTACATTTTATTTACGAAACTGCCACTGTGAGAAACAAAAACGTTTCTCACAGTGAGTAACAGAGATTTACTGCTAGTTTTTGTATACTCATGTTTAACATTGGGAATCAGGTGTTTATTTTGTTGTTAAACTCTAATATTTTGGTGAACTAATGCTCAGGATTGAAAACCATGTTACTGCTCTAATTTACAATGTCAGTATCTTCATTTACTCTTTCAAAAAAAATAAAAAAATAATAAAAATTATCTTCATTTTCTCACAAGAAAAACCCACGTATATTGCAGTTGTAATACAATCACCCTAGATCTCTTATGGTAATAGCAAGAAAAAATCCTCAATGGAAAAAAGAGGAAGAAATATTAATAAAAGAGGGGTTGCTGCTACGCTAGGTTAAGCATATAAAAGGAAAAAAAAAAAAAAAGGGGGAAATTTTTGGAGGGAAATGTTGGAGCCAAATATTAAAAAAAATAATAATAAATAAATAAAATAAAATAAAATTGGCTGTTATAACTTCTAAGCTATTACTAACCTTAGTTTATCATATTAACCACAAAAACGTTAAGTTAAAAGGTTACTTTACCTTTTTAGTATTAGCAATGCCATGTTGTAGAAAATTAATAACTATGAGGCTATCAATAATAAACAGAAAAAAGTTTGGCTACCACTGATAAAAAAACAAAAGTTTGAGATTACCATTGAGAATTTCCCTTGTGAAATTGATAGTCGATGATTAAAAAGAAAAAAAAAATTATTTACTTGAAAGGCTTATTCAACAGAGAATAGAAATCTCAGAAGCCGCTTCAATGGAGAATTAACAGTACGGCTTCAATGGAGAGGAGAGAATTCAGAGGACGGATTTATTGAGCAAAAATGGAGGAGGCGTGTTTTAATTTTTTGATGAGAATAGAAGGCGGGTTATTGGGTTAATAGAAGTACTTAATTACTTATAAGGTTCATCGTTCATGTATTGGCCTTACAAGGTAAGTTAGGCCCCGTTGTTGAAATCAGTAGCATCGAAGAACAAATCTAATATATATATATAAAAGGAAGTTTTTTCCCAAGTTTATAGAGAGCCATGTGGATAAAATTTTCTTAACGCGCCATGTAGGATTATAAATTTTAGTTATACCAATCAAATAAGAGATTTGTAAATTCTGTTAGAATTAAATAATTCAAATGTCATGCACATAAGCAAAATTGGCGAATAAGACTTAAAAGTTTAAATTAATTAAATATAATATATTATCTTTTGATTAGGGAATTTTATCTAAATATATAACGGATGAGAAGAAATTCACAATTTATTTTAAAATAAAAATATTAAATGATATACTACGTTACTACGTACAATAAATAATATAATAAATACAAAAACTATTTGTTTTAAAATAAACAAATAAACCGTGCATCGCACGGGCTTCATCTAGTATAATAATACAGAATAATAGAGAATCGAAGAACAAATAAAATAATTTAATTTCATTAAAAAATAATTTCTATTCAATAAAAATAAGGTGGAAAGAACAACTTCTAAATCATTAAAATCTTAGGAAATCAATAATTCTCTTTACATATTATTAATTAGTGCAATAATAATTTTCATTAAGAAAAGAGCCAAATCTGGAAAATTATTAATGAAATTGGAAGAAAATAATTCCTTTTATAAAATTTACAAATAATAGAGAATAACAAAGAATCGAAGAATAAATACAATAAGAAAAATACAATTATTTATTTTCATAAAAAAAATTAATTCGATGTCATTAAATATAATTTTAATCAACAAAATCAGTAAGGCCCCGTTCACTTCACCTTATTTTTGCTTAACTGAAATTATTTTTATCGAATTGAATTATTTTTATGAAAAATTAGAAAAAAAAAAAAAAAAAACACCACAAATTTCTCAAAAATTGGATTATAACACCATAAAATCTCAAACTTTTATTATAACACCACAAAAAAAAAAACCAAAAATTGGATTTCACCACTATCTAACGAATTTTTGGATGAAATCCGTTAGTGGGACCCACCAAGTACACGTGTCACTCATGGATTGGTATTAAAAAAAGAAAAATAAAAAAAATAAATAAATAAAAAAAAAACAACCTTAACCCTTACCCAGCCCCTCCATCGGCAACCCTACCACTGCCGCCGACAACCCCTCTCCTCATCCCTTTCCCACCATCGGCACCCCCAGCCACCGAAAAATCAACCTGAGCCGACCTTGAAACACCCCAGCCACCGAAAAACCCACCTAACCCAACCTTGAAACACCCCAGCCACCGAAAGTCGGCGTTTAAACCCTAACGGTTGGAATTTTAATGGCCAAAAACCACCTCTCCTTTACCCTTTCACAATCAAAATGGCCAGAATCGACCATGAAAACCCAGAATGGTAAATTTCGATGGTCGGTTTGGCCGTTCCAAGGGTAGGGCAAAAGGGGGTGGTTTTCGCAGTGGTTTTGCGCGGTGGTTTGAAGGAGTTGGGCTGTTTTCGGGGAGGGGGAAAGGGTGAACGGGTAGAGTCGCTTGTGTAGGGGTGGTGGTCGCTCGGTTTCGCTGGTCAAGGTGGGGGGCAGTGGTGGTTTCCGGCTGGAGTTGGGTTGTCGGCAGTAGGGTCACACCAGCTGGTGGTGGGGCTGATGCTGGGTTAGGGTTTAGGTTTTTTTTAATTTTTCTTTTTTTTAAACTAACCAATGAGTGACACGTGTATTTGGTAGGTCCCACAAAAGAATTCCATGCAAAAATTCGTTAGATGGTGGAGAAATTGAATTTTTGTTTTTTTTATGGTGTTATAATAAAAGTTTGAGATTTTATGGTGTTATAATCCAATTTTGAGAAATTTGTGGTATTATTTTCTAATTTTTCCTTATTTTTACTGAACTTAAATTGTTTTACTGAACTGAAATTATCTTTGTTGAACTAAAATTATTTTTACTAATTCTCTGTTATTCTTCTTTCAAGTTACTGATTTTTATAGAAATGAAATTATTTTTTCTGATCCGAACTAATTCTTACTGAACTGAAATTATTTTTGCTGAACTGAAACTATTTTTACTAAACTAAAATTACTTTTACTAAATATTATTTATTTAAGGTGAAGTGAATAGGGCTTAACATCGAAGAACAAATACAACAATAAAGAATAGGTATAAATAATTTTATTTCATTAGCAATAATTTCTATTCCGCAAAAATAAGGTGAAAAGAACAAGTTTTTATTAAAATCTTAGGAAATCAATAATTATATATGCATATTAAATAGTGCAATAATTTTCATTAAGAAAGGAGCCAAATCTGGAAAATTATGAATAAATTTGGAATGTAATAATCCTTTTTTATATATATATAGAATTTACATATAACAAATCAAATATAATCATATGTAAAAGGACAATATATTTTAGAAAAAAGGAAAGGAATCATATAATTAATAGGAAATCAACTATAATATCATAATCTACTAGTATATAAAGAGGCCAAAAGTTTTAAGGGTTGTCTCACATCACTTATTCTTTATACTTAATTATATATAATTCAATTTTTCATCTCCATAACTCTAAATACAAGCAATAAGAAGGTATAACAAATGGCTGGAAAGAGGTTCTTTGTGTCTCTCATGCTAGTGCTAATAGTTATTCTATCTTGCGGTAAGTGTTATACATTACAAAGTTTGATAAATCTTCTTATTATGAATTATGATTATACTTTCTATTTTTATACGTAGTACTTGGTAGAATATAATTTAACAAAATTTTCAGACATTGCTTAAAATTTTATATGCTTTAAAATATTATACGTGTTAAAATTTAAATAATATTTGTGTTAAAACTTTAAATTACTTTATCCTTAATTTAATTGATTTATTAATGTTTTACTTTTAATAAACTTTATTAATATTTTTATAGTTTATTTTAAATTTACAGAATAATAAAAACGTCAAATATTTCAAGCATACGCAAAAATCAAAATGTGAACCGAAACCAATCTGAAAATCTTCTTATCATATCAACCGATGATATTGTAATCATTAAAATTACTGGCCTGTACTCGTATTAATTTATTTTTTCTACTATATTTGATAAGTGCAGGTTCTAGTGCTATGAGTTCAAGGTTTGACAAAGTGTTCCTTCAACACATTGGAACAAATGACGACGACGAATGTACACCTTATCCAGGTTGTACTCAATCATTGTGTACGGATAAATGTGGTAATCGCATTGCTGATTGTCGTAGGGGCCCTCCCAACGAACAATGTTGTTGTAATCTGTAGTTAATTTGTGGTTAAATTGTTAAATTAATAAACACAACGAGCCAAGGAAGTAGTGCAAGTGCAATGAACTCGATTGACAAATTTTAATTATGAACATTTTTACAATCTATACCAAATTTAATGTTTTATTTGCAAGTGCAAGGGAAATTGCCTCTACAAATTTATTAATGGATGTTTTTACATTATCATATAAATTATTATGTCGTTATATACTACTCGTATTAATGATTGCTACATGCATTCAAGAATTGAATTTCCAAGTGTTAAATCAATGTCTCTAATTCTATCCATTCTCCTGAATGTAGGGTTAAGGCTAGTGAGGGTACATTAAGCCTTTTTTAAGGAGCATAAAAAAACAACATAATTACATATGAGTAGTAATGATATTATTTCTATCAATTATAAGAGTAATGCTAATTAAGAATAAGCATTTAATATCTTTATTAATTTGGTATTAATGTAGGAATGCATGACAACATCACGTACAAATCGTTGTAATTAATGTTATATTTACATTTGTTTTTTTCCATTTTTAGCTCCTTATATGTAGTCCTAAGTATAGCATTTTCTAATTATAACCCCTTTGTCCAATTATAATTCAACTTTTTCATTTTGACACCTCAAAAAATAAAAACTTTTGTGTACACGCGATTTACATTAATATTAGTGTATATTAAACAGTATTAAGGTAACTTTTAGCCAATTTAGAGTAACTTTTACCCTTTTTTGAGTAACTTTAAACTTGATACGGAGTATGATTTTTATGTATATTATATATCATATATTGCATACATATTGCACATATATAATATGGGTAATTATAAAGTTGACACATACAATTTTTCCGAAATTTCGTATTATTTCCATATTAAATAATTGGGAAATTCTACATAGTGGCCTCCAGGTTTCAATTTTTCTACGTGAAAGACAAACTTTTTTCCAACTCTCTCAACTGGCACTCTAATTTTGCAAAATTAAGTGTAGTGTCCTTTTTTAGTTTTATGGCTAACTTTTGTAATTAAAATGGCACTCCGTATTAATTATTAATTATTCAAGGATCATCCCGCTCATGGTCGATTAAGATCCGTAATACAGGGTATTATTTAAAGTATGGTATGATTTTATTAAGTTTGTATAAATTAATTGATTGATATGAATAGATTTCCCTTTATAACTAACTTTGTTTGTTTTGGTCTGAATCTTCAATGTGATTATATTTGACTTGCTCTGATAAGATTTCAACAAAAATGAGAAATAAATAATGAGAATAAGGTGAAAAAAAAAACACAAATTAAAGTCTTATATGTGGCTGGTCACACGGTGTGATCATCCATCATGAGGATTACTTCATTAGTGTTATAGGGGTTACTTGGTCAGTATTATAGGGTTACCGGGTCAGTGTTATAGGGATTACTTGGTCTTTTATAAGTGGTCACATGGTGTAGCCAGTCGCACACAAGACGCACTGAAAAAAAATTCTAAGGCTATGCTTTTTTTTTTTTTTTTTTTTTTTAAGAAACAAATTAAATTAGGGACAAAAATGTCCATCAAAACATTACATATGGATAGACCTCATCCGAATAATGATATTCTCCCAAATTTTGTTCATCTCCAAAAGACACTACCCTATAACTAAATGATTGGCGACAAGGTTGCCACTTCTTTTAACATGTGACCAAGCTACCAAAATGAAATTAGAACATATAAACAAAAAAGAATCCATGTATGTGAATTTTAATTGAATGTCATTTTAATGATCTATTTAGATTATTCACGTATATCTAAGATTATCTGACTTCACTAAACTTGAACTTTATATTATACGTTAATTTATAAGGAAAAAATTTATCAAATGAGACATTATTAGAACTTCATTAATGTGTATTTTTCAAATATGTATTTAATTATTTTTTTCCATAAACAAATTTTAAATATTTAGCGAGTGAGATCATGATTGATATGATAAATTTTAGTCGATCACAACTTATTTTAGAAAATTCTTTTTGGTAACACTCAAATTTCTTTTTTTCTATTTGGTAAATTGCAAAAATTTCAATTCCCTTTGGTAATCTTGTATTATTGATTAAATGATTACCATTGATAAGTGAATAAAAATCCTTAAGTATAGTTAGTTTTTATATTTCTTTAATAAATAAATTATATATAAAAAAAATTATTTAAAAAAAAAAAAAACCAAACCCGAGCAACCCCTCCCTCTGCCGGCGGCCAGGGGCTCCAACTTTGCCCGGCGGCGCTCGGCCTTCCCTACCCCCGACGTCCAACCTCCCCTGTTCGCCGGTTGAAAATCCTAAATCCCACTCTGAAACACCAAAAAAAACCCAAACCCGTTAGGGTTTTGAAACCAAACCAGGAAACAATTTGGGTTTTCCGGTGGTTTGGGTGGGATTTAGGGTTTCTGGCCTCGGCACATAGGGGAGGGGGGCCAGTTTTCGGGGTTGTTTGGGGTGGTCCGGCAGTGGGGCGTTGGGTGGAGGAAATGGGAGGGTGTGGGGGTCGGGGTGGGGGGAAAGAGAGAAGGTGTGGCAAGGGAAAGGTCGGGCGTCGCCGGTCAGGGTGGGAGAGGTCGGGCATCGCCGGTTGTCGTCGGCCGTTGGTCAGGCGCCTGGCCGCCGGCAGAGGATGGGCTGCTGGTGACTAGGTGAGGTGGGGGATGGGTTTGGATTTAAAAAAAAAAAATTATTTTTAAAAATAATTTTATGTGATTTTATTATTAAAAAATAATTAAACTAACCAAACAGCTTTAACTATACTTAAAATTTTAATAAAAAATAATCATTAATGTTATAAGCAATAAAAATTAAATACTACCTCCGTTAACAGTTATTTACAACATAGGAGGTCTGCGCAGACTCCTAGACAAAAGTTTTAAAGCATGATTAATGAAAATTAAGAACATGTGGTTAAGTATTAATCCTACCAAATATATATATAAGTACAAAATATATATTTATTTTTTAAGTTATAAGAATTTCCCTATTTTATTTTTTAATCTAATATGAAATACAAAGTACAAAATAAGTAATAAGGTATTCTTGTCAAAAAAAAAAAGAAAAAATAAGTAATAAGGTATAGAAATTGGGTGAAATATCTATCTATTAAGTTATACTAAAAGCGAATAATCAATGACACTTGTCATTACCTTGTGAAAATTTTTTCCGCCTTTTTTGTTTTTCTCTTTACTCTCCTTTATTTTATTTTATTTTAATTTTTTTCTTGCAAAATCTTTAAGTAAATTATTTATACTTTTTTTTTTTGACAATCATATTTCATATATACCCAAATAAAATATTTTTTATATACTTTATATTTTGTAATATTATTGTAAAAAATATTTAACAACCGTGCATTGCACGGGATTTTAATTTAACCTAGTGGAGTATACAACTTAAGTTTCAATAAGGTATGATTGTCTGACCATGAACCAATCCCCTCCCCTTATGCCAATAGAAGCCTAGTTGCCTTACTGTATAAAAAAGGGCTTTTTTTTCATTTTATTTTTTTTTCAATTATGAGTAATGAATTGAATCAATAATTTAATAGAGCCCCATAAAAAAACATTAAAAAAACTTTATCAGAGTAATACACTAGGGTTAAGTATTGGCGCATAGCTGCTATTTACATGGCAAGTAAATAGCAGCTATAAGAGAAAAGAGTGATGAATTTTTTTTTTTCCTAGTGGTACAAATATTGTACCACTATTACCTATAATGGTTATAAATAGTACTATTAAAAAAAACTTATACTTTAATAGTATAAAATACATGTATAATAGTACATCAAAAATACCACTGTAAGTATAGTAGTACATTAGAATACCACTATAGCAATAAAAATCACAAAAATTAAGTAAATTTACCAATTAGCCCTCCCATATGCATTATAAACAAATAGCAGCTATGCGCCTAGTTGCACTCTTTGGAAATTATTGATTGTTATATTGTTTTTTTTTTTTTTTTAAACAAATATTGTTTGTTATTAATTTTTTTTTTAAAACAAATATTGTTTGTTATTTTTTATTTTTACAAGAAATATTGTTTGTTATTAATCCTTAATTTAGTTAATTAGTTTAATAATCCCTCCTTAAACATTCACGATTTGAAACAAAAGCGGGAAAAAGACATAAAAAAGGAGAAATCCCCCCAAAAAAACCTCTCATGCTTTCTGCCAAACAGCCACGTGATCACATATAATCATTAATAAACAAATTCACTAAACAACCATGATTAAAAAAATTTACCCCACTCATAAAAATGACGAACATACCCTCCTCAAAACCCCACTCCTAATATACCAAAAATTTGTTCGTAGGGGTACATATGTCATTCTGAACAAAAACCCATGAATTGAGCGCCTTAGCCGCAACAACGTAAATTCAAATTCCCGCTTATTTTGAAGTTTCAAAATCACCACCCTAAATAAATTTAACCCAAAATCACTGTTTTTCTAATCACCTCCTTTTTTTCTTCTTTCTTGTTTCTTCCCCAAATTTCCTACTTTCCTCTTCGCCCCCGCCAATCCCTAATTTCAACGGTCCTTTGAATCTTCACTTTATTTCTCATCTCTTTTTCTGGGTTGCTCTATTTTTTCTTCAATTTTTCTGGGTTGCTCTTTGATTTTTCTGGGTTTGTTTTGTTTTGTTTCGGTGAAGTGAGGAGAGAGAAAGTTTCGAAGTGTCTTGAATGGCGACCTCACCACCTTCATCTGCTCCAGAAGGTTCTGGATCTAGGCACCATACTTACAGTAGGAAGCAGAAATCTTTGGGACTTTTGTGTTCCAAGTAATTTCTCTCTTCAATATTTTTTTTTTCAATTTGTTTCCTGGGTTTTTTTTTTAATTATTTTTTTCAAAATAGGATTTTAAATTTGAATCGATTTTCTTCTTTGTAATTTTGGGTGTGCTTAATTCGCAGTTTTTTGAGCTTGTACAATCGAGATGGGGTTGAATCTATTGGATTGGATGATGCTGCCAATAAATTAGGTATACTAGATCTGAATTATTTTTTATTTTTTATTATTTTTTTTTTGTGAATTTTTTTTTTCCCGATGATTAATTGATTTGTAATTTTTGTTGGGATTTTGCAGGAGTTGAGAGACGGCGGATCTATGATATTGTCAATGTTTTGGAAAGTGTTGGGGTAATATTGATTTCCTCTACTTCGTACTATTTATTTATTTTAATTTGTTTTTGTTATAAATTTTATTTAATTAGTTTGCTTATTTATGTGGCATAAAAATTAGAGTTTTTGCATATTATTCGATCCTTTTGGTCTTTATAACGATTTTCATTAGTAAACCTCGGCCAAATTGACTCCAAGACCAAGAACAACCGTATACGAGTTTTTATTTTTTATTTTTTGTCTATATAGACAAAATTTAGGGTATACTAACTTCGCGAAACCCCTAAAATCAATTAAGCTAGTTGGCATCCAATTGCAGATTGGTATGTGGTATAGATTTTGTTCTTAAACAATGTATTTTTGATTAATTGGTAATGGTAATTCAGTAATAATTATAATTAAAAAGATGAATTCTTTTCGTTCTTTGATAAGAAGTTGAGAATTGCTCATCTTGAGTTTGTGTTTACCTTGTAATAAAGGTTGGAGTGTAATTGGGTGTAGGTGTTAGCAAGGAAGGCAAAAAATCAGTATACATGGAAGGGCTTTAAAGGAATTCCCAAAGCTCTTGCCGCGCTTAAGGTAACAAAAACCCAACATTTAATTCAAATTATGATCTTTTAACACTTAAAAAAGGCGCATAATGTTTGAAGCTTAATGAATCTCTTTCTCTTATATTTGTAATCATTAGGAAGAAGGTTTGAGGGACAATTTTGGCTCTAGTGGTAGTGGCAAAATGAAGGTGAGTTTGAGTTATTTTGGGACTTGATCTTTATTATGTGAGTCCACTGGTGTTAACAAATGACTAATTATCGTAATTTGTCTTATAGTTTCATGTTTTTGACGATGACGAGGATACTAATTCTAATCCTGATACTATAAGTCAGCCAGAAGCACCAAGCAACAATGCTAATTCAAAGCCTGGTAACTTCTTTGCTTTATGCTGTAATCTTAGTATCTTACAATTAATGGTTCATATGTTGTTCTTTATGCTTCTTATTAAGGTATTATGGGATTATCATGATATTTTGTGAATAGAGATCAATGTTTCATAGTTAAGTAGTGAGTATGAATATCATTTGTTTGATAATTTCGCAGACAATAGAAGGGAGAAGTCATTGGGGCTTTTGACACAGAACTTTGTCAAGCTGTTCATATGCTCTAATGTATGAATAACTGCAGGACTCCTATTCTTTTACCTTGTTATTTTTCCTCTTTACCCCTAAACTTATTTATGATGGATTTAATTTTTAGGTTGATCTTATCTCGTTGGATGAAGCTGCAAAGATCTTGCTTGGTGATGGTCACAACAGTACAGTAATGCGAAGTAGGGTTTTCTATTCCACTTTCTTTAGTTTTGTGGTTACTCATAACACATTATCAGTATCTAACTCTTCCTTCATAAGATAATGCAGCCAAAGTCAGACGGTTGTATGACATTGCCAACGTGTTGTCCTCCATGCAACTTATTGAAAAGGTAAGAACACTAATACTACATTGGCAGATATAGTCTTTAAGACTCGTATCACGATCTTATTAGGTGTTTGCATAATCATCTCTACTGTGCAATTAGATGTATCGTTGCTACCTGGAAAAGGAATTATCTTGATATTGAGAAAATCCTGTTGTGAGTTTGTTATAGTTGAAAATCAGTGAAATGCTGGACATTAGACCTACATTGTCTGTATCTTATTCATGGTAATTTGAGTCAGGTTTTGGACCTTTTGGTTAAACATCATTAGAGAGTTTATCATTTATGGGTTTATTAAGCAAATTTTATATTCTGAAGTATTTTTGTTCAAAACAGAAATAAAAATATTCTGAAGTATTTTGTTGAATGATAACCAGACTCATCAAACAGAGACCCGAAAGCCAGCCTTCAGGTGGTTGGGCTTAAATGAAAGGAGGGAAAATACTATATGTGGTGTGCCTATGTCGACTGAGACTAAAAAAAGGGCATTTGGAACTGACGTTACAAACATTAGTTTCAAAAGGAGCAAGGTTGATTTTTCAGCTAATGAGGAAGGAAAGCAGCTAAAGCTGCAGGTGAAAACAGAAAAGGTTGAAAGTGAGTTTCACACAAACCCTGCTGAGCAGAATGCAAGACCAAGAAGCTACCAATATGGTCCATTTGCTCCGGTTACCGTGGCTAAAGCAGGTGTTGCTGATCAGAAAGACACTAAGCGTGTCCACGACTTGGAAAGTCTTGCCTCTGTTTATCGCCCTCAGTATCACAATCAAGGTACAATGTAAACTATTTTTTTGCTTCTGTTAGTACATTTGTGTTTTTTTTTTTTTCATGCCGCTCAGAAGTATATTGGCTATATATTTGTAGCTTTGAGAGATCTGTTTGACCATTATACGGAAGCATGGAGATCTTGGTACTCAGAAGTAGCTGGGAAGTCACTCGAGCAGGTTTCCTGATACATTTAACCAACACCAAACAACGGCCATTCTTAGAGCTTGAATTACAACAGTGGGAGTTTGCTTGTTATCCACACATTCGGAAGTCCAACACAATATAACAGATGGCTCAGACGCATTTTCTCAATGCACCAAATCAACATGCCTAATTTAGGGAGAGCATGCACATCCTTTGTTTCTTCACGGGACAAACAAAGGGTGAAGCTAAAAGTTCTAAGGATTGGGAAGAAACTCAACATTGTAAATGGATTTGTTGCAAATTCCCATGAGGTTATTTGAGTGGATTAATGATATGCACCTTCATGAGCCATCCAATGCGTCTTTGCTAACTAGGAATTGCTCTTTCAGCATCAAAGAATAGCGCTATTTGCAGTATGCTGGAAAATGTCGTAGAGTGTGGAGAATTTTTCTTAGTACAATTGTGTAGAACTATATAACTCATTGCAAAGAAATTTGACAAGATAGTTGCAATGGATTTGTGCTGTCTTTATGCCGAAACTTATTCACTGTGACCATTCAACATTTACTTAGCTGAAAATCTGAAATAACGAACTACTATAACATGTGATTTAAATTTTAAATAATAATGAGTAAATTAAAATATGAATCTTGATCACTTGAATTAATCTAATGTGTTAAAGTTCTCGATTTACCCCAACTTGAATAAATTTTGAAAATTTAGGTTTGATCATATGAAATCAAGGGTCAGCTTCCAAGCTTAAAAATTTTGATTGTTATATAGCAGTAACTAGTTATCCAGGTTCAGACATACCTACCATTCAAGGAATGAAAGCGTTCCAAATACGTAGTATAACAGTTTTGGTGGCTCAATGTCTCGAATACAGCTGGAAGGGCAAGAAATCATAGGGAGATTACCTTGGTTCATACTCTGAAACTACCAATAAATGATAGTATGATACTAATACCTTTTCTGTTCTCAATTAATTGCTACATACCTCCTCTGTTATTTTTAATTTGACATGTTTCTTTTATTATTGACATATTAATCATTGTATTCTGCTGAAATGACCCCTACTATGACATTGTAAAGCTATACACAAATATTAGAGGAAACAAAGGTAAACTTTTATTGAGTCAAAATTATTCTATTTGGAAAAACATATACAATTACGCATTAACAGTACAAAATGATGAAGATTGTCAGTATAAGATCTATGAAATTGATACATTGGGAAGAAACAGTATTAATAAGTTGACAAAAAAAAACGTGTTCATGGAGGTATCGACATCTTGGCTACAGTATGATTTCCTCCTGGACACTAACATTAAGAGTCTTGTTTGGAAGCACAATGCTCTTGATCACCACCACTTCATCTTCTACATTTACAGATTCCCCTGCATCAAAAAAAAAGCACCAAGCAATCAGGGCAAGGAAATATATACCGGAAGAGACATGAAACAACACATTCTACACGAGCAAGTACAAGTACCTAGAATTGTGATTCCAAGTTTCGCATTGTATTCTCCTTCCGCCTGTTAAGAATCATCAAATAACATCAGAAATCTTAAAAGCCCTACAAAAGTACAAACAGGAGAGATATAGCATACAACTCAAAACTAAAGGGTTTATAACCTCATAGACTCATAGTTGTTGAGCATTGGATGACTGCTCATTAAACATATACCCGAGCTAAAATTATAGATAAATTTTTATTTTGTTTCTTAGTGTAAAAACCGTAACAAAGCAAAAACTCATTCAGTTTACAAGCTTACAACATTCTTAATTCTAAGTTTTTGTAACATTCTAACAAGTATTGTGTAAGATCTTAACCATTAACTGCATGTCAAAATATATAATATGTGAAAATACAATAGTTAACAGAAATTTGAGCCTGCGCACAAGCCTTTCAAGTTGAGCCGTACGTCGTCATCAGCTCAACTTGTAAATACTTAGACCATGCTTGAGTAGCTCGCAAGCTCGCTAAGGTACTCATCACCCCTAGTTGAGCGCATAGCAATTTAGCAAGTTTCGTTGATATGAATTTAATTTCAGTAAGAGGATATATATATATATATATATATATATATATATATATATATATATATATATATATATATATATATATATTTTGACAAAAGTAAGAGGATTTATATGGAATGGTTTTTGCATATATCAAGCTGATATTCAAAAGCAAACATTGGTATATTCTAAGCAATGTAACATTTGAAGCAACATAATATAAATGCTTACCTGGACCCGAGACCATTTTCCAATTGTTGATTTCCACCCAACAATTGAATGGATAACAACTGCATTGTCCTGGAATATCAATCACAATTATTTACAGGTCAAAAACTTTTTCACAGAATTATATGCACATTTCAAATCTTTCAATATTTTAACATCACCTTGATTTCAACATCATCTAGAACAATACAGTTGATAAGCCTCGCACCAGCTCCTACACGAGCATTTGCAGAGATTGAAACATTTGGACCAATCTGTTGTCATTCAGGAGAATTTGTGTATAGAATTCAGAAAGTAGCACCATAGCAAGTTCTTGTATCAGATTACTCATCAAAACAAGGAGCATTAATTATACCTTTGCTGTGGGATATATTTTAGCTGAGGGATGAATGTATACATCGCCAATTATGGTTGCACTCTTTGTGCCATCACCACTTGACAAAAGATGTGGGGAGGTCACTCGAAATTGGTGCAGATAGAGACCAGAACATTTCAGAGACATTCTGCAATAATTGATAATTGATGATGGCGGGAAGAAATAATACTCAACAAGTTTCCACCAAAAAAAAAAAAAATATACTCAACAAGTTGATATTTATATGAATCCATCTTACCCAGGGGTCTTGATTTGCTCCCAGAAGTCCATGGTCTCATATGTATACAATTTTTTCTTTCCAGCTAGCGGTGTTAAAATATCTTGGTCCAGCCTCACAAAATCTGAGGGCAGACTCCTGTGAAAGAAACGGGAAGGTCTAGTTAGTCCAGCAATTTTGTTAAAATTGACAATCAATTAAATGCGAAATCAACGTCCAAGTACCCTAATAGCTACATAGGCTTATATAAGAATACATACACCTACCAAAAAATTACCGTCTTATCTAACACAACTAAGGTAAACATCGGCATTATTCCAATGCCTATAAACAGGAGCCGGCCTAGGGTGGGGTGGGAGTATCCTTAGCCCTTCACCATCATGGTAATAAAGAAACTTTTAAGTGATTGTTCCTTGATCTGACAAGCGCTGAACATACGCTACTTCACAATAATAAGATGCAAGGATAGTTAAATGCACCATGGGTCCATGGCTATAAGAGTATTAGTCCTAATTCCTTTAAAAAAAAAAAAAAAAAAGGACCATATGCTACTTCACAAGAATAAGAAAATAAGAAGCATGGGTATTTAATGCACCATTTAAATTTGATCCTAAGTCCATTAAAATCCAAAACTCACAATACAATGTATCCCTGATTCTATTGAAAATGACAATCAGACAAATAAGAATTCAACTCTATAATACTTCTCTAAAAATACCATGTGGATTTCATTCATATCCTCTATCACATTTACGTAAAGAGTGGAACATATATGCAAATCTAACCTTATACTACTATTTCAGGAAAAGGGGAATTATTTCCGATATAATATGACATTTTTCCTTCTTTATAAAGAAGATAATAGAAACTATGTTCTCCACATGAGCTTACAAAACTTAACCCTCAATCAGCAAACTTATGCTATAACCAGAAAACAATTTGACCTTTAAAACGAGACTTTAGATTTCAGCTGAATTGACCCATTCTCCAAATAGTGATATTCAAGGTTTTACGGATGATAGATTAAGAAAATTTGGAGTTACAAATCTTGAAAGATAACTTTCAATTTCTGATTAAGTTTGAAATTAATATAGGTCAATAGAAAACTAGCATATACTATGGTCAATAAGATTATCAAATTGCTTCATATATACCCTATCTTTTTTCTAATCTTTGGCACCCAGCTCCTTTAGCCTACAATCAATCAATCAAAGCCTTAATCCCATAAGTGGGGTTGGCTCCATGAACCAAAAGTAATTATTCCGTACAGTCATCCACAAAAATCTTCCTCCTCCATCCCTTACGATCAAATACCTCATTCTCATGCAAATCCATATGCTTCATATCCTTCCTAACTCTTTCCAACCAAGTCATTTTTGGTCTCCCACTCCCTCGTTTAACCTACAAGTGTAACAAATGTATACTTGCTGGAACAGGTAACAGAAGCAGAGTTATACTTCCTTAATTGTACGAAGATGTAGGGCTTCGATACAAACTAAAGCAGACAACATCAATAAAGTATAACACAATTGTTCAGTTGCCTGTAGCACAACAGAGGACCAACGTCAAGCCATGGACATTTACTTAAAGCTACATGGAGCTCTGGACTTTAGTCCCCATTCCAATTCCAAGTATCTTAAGGATAGCATTTTAAGAAGCCCCAAGTAGGCAGTGACTGAATTTGTCAAAGACCCATGTCTGTGTATTGCCATCAGTTTAAGAAAGCAAATGTGGTATTATAAAGAACACAAAGCAATGATCGTGGTGGAGGGTGACAGAGGACGTGCTCTGATAGCTGCTACATGTAATTATAAGCTAAAACAAGTTATAGAAATGGAGAAGAACATTACTTTGTTGCAGATTGAAGTGCTTCAAAGCTGGATACACGTCTCATATTGGCTGCAGGGAAAAGATCAGAATCAGATGTTAGTAGTTTCAATTAATATCAGACTACTGACAAGATTATTCAATGACATAACTAGCCATCACTCCCATAAAGAAAAGTAACACGTATCGGTTTATTAGACGTACGCTACAAGTTTTCCAGCCCTATAAAACTTGAATGCCTTGTGAATTGGGTTAGGAAAGAAGACAACAGGCACTAAGATGAAAATTAAATATCATATATCCTTTCTTCAACATTCGCATATTTCTAGACATTGCCTTTACTTATGTCACATTAGTCACCATGTAAAAATATTTCTCTTACAAAATTCTACTAGTGCTAATTGACAAAACAAGAATTCAAAGACACAGAAAAGTTTCACCACAAGAAATTTAATGAAGATCTGGATGTACAAGTAAAATTATTTGCAGCTTTTTATTAATGATTACTTGTTCTAAACTTGATGGAATGACTGAATGACATACTAGACAGTTTTTTTTACTGTGATTAAAACTCATTTAAAAAGAGCACTTTAGAAATTATAACACTATAGCTTCCCACATCCAAAGAATCTTCCACAGTCTCCATCCATCATCCATATTGGCAGATTTATACTTGAAATGAGAGCAAGGGCATCCTATTGAGAAGGCTGTAAGCAAATCATGCCTTTTGAGAACTTTTTTGTGCTTCATGAGATAATAACTACAACATCTTGAAAGAAACCTTATGGGTTGTTGAAGTGCACACTGGTCAGTTTTTATGATCATTTGATAATCAGACCAAGGTTTTTTTTTTTCTAAGTAAAGTCAAGGAGACACATTTCTAACATGGATAAAAAAACTCAACCTCAGACTGAGCATGGAGGATATTGTCGTTCTCTCCCTACTAGCCTCCTTGATCCCTCTTGGGTCTATGACATATTATTGGGAGCCATATGGTAAATAGATTATACTGGACCCAAATTATTCCTAGATCCTACTAGACCCCACTTTGAAACCTATAATTATACTACCTCCGTTAATTATTATGTGCAACTTTGGGGTATTGCACATAATAATTAACTGAGCCCAAGAACCATCCGCACAACTCCTCTGGTCCCTAGCTTTCTCTAAGAAACAATGTTATCAGCCTTACAAACCTCCTCCACGCATTTGATGGCTACAGCTCATATCATTGCAAAATATTCTCTCCTCACCAACTGAAATTTGTTTACTTGACATCTTAACTACTTTTTCTTCATTTTGTATCCCCCAACATGTGACTTCTCAACTGTTTATACTCTATCACGAGAGCTCTTTTATAGATAAAGCCATTAAGGTTGTGGTAGGACCTTCTGTCAGCCCTTATTTAGTGGAGGGGTTCTCTGTTCTTCCCTATGTTTGCTTCTAGGTCTACTTAAACTACACTATGATTTAATCAAAAGAGAAGACCTATTGCCTTGCCTTGCAATTAGAGATGACAAAATTCAAAATGTTGACTTATACTTGTATTGACAAACACTTCCCCAGTAATCTATGAATCTAGCACTTTAAACCTTTGGGAAACACCCCTACCTGGCAAGCCAGCACCTAAAACAAAACAGGAAAGAGAAGAAGATGATCATGTTTTGGCCACTTATCTAAACCTTTATGTTGTAGGATAGAAGAAGAGGTAGAGGTAAACAAGAAGGTTTCAGCCCTAGAGGATGAGGCTTACATGTTTCGAATCTACCGTCAATAAAAACCTTTCACTCGAAATGCTTTTAATGAACAAAACCAAATTAGTCATTCTTATGCATTAATAATTCCTTTTACTAGAGCAATCAAAATTATAATACAACCACAGTCAGGTATCTACATTGGATGCCAAATTGCCTATAGCTTAGTTTGATAAGAGTCTTGGGGGTAGAACCACCCAAAAACTGGGAACAAATCCCGTCTACACAACTGTCCTTGACATTCTTACACACAATAAAAAAATTAAAAAATAAAAAAAACCCATAAATGATTCTGAATCATGGAGATTATGGGCTGATTCTAATATCAATTATATCACATAGTTGTTACAGAAAAATAAACTATTCCGTAAGACCTTTCAATTTATAGGATTCCCTGTTGCCATAATTCTCCCTTGTGTCTACATTCTAAAACTCCATAAGGAAAATTTCAAACTCTTTACAACTCTTAACTTAGGCTTTAATTTAAATAACTAAACTGCCACGTTCAAGCAACTAAACTGAAAAAAAAATAATAATAAAAAAATAAAAATTGCTATATTATATGACATACATGTAATTACATGAACATAAGTTTATTGCACATCAATATAAAAGAACAATTCAATTATCTTCAAATGTGCATGCATGTGAATTCTACACATGACACAAGCAGTTATATACTCAAGACTCGGAGACAATTAAATCAACAATAGATGATCAGATACCATTCTGCAGGAATATTGGTGTAACTCGTGTTAGTGGTGACAACTTAGTTAAGAAGTGCAATAATGTAAAACCCCTAGGACATGCCCGAAAAAAAAAAGAAAAAAAAGAAAAAGAAAACTGTGGGTGAATCACCTGAATCTTTCCGGTGTCTTGAAACATCTTGGATGGCTGCAAATACGTCTGGTGTAAAAACATAGACCCCACAGTTTATTCTATCACTAACCTACATGATACAAACATAACATATTCAAGTACTAATAAAAGAAGATGCAAAGATGTTACTGCTTCATGATGTAAAGCTGGACCAAGTTAAAAAAGTAAAGATACAAAAAAGAAAGCTCAGGAAATTGCACATACAAAAGTTTCAGGCCTCTCGGTGTAATGCAAAACCTCATTGGTGGCAGGATCCGCAACCAATTCACCGAACTGGCTGGCAGACTCTGCAGAAACCTGTCAAGAGCACCTAACGAAAATTCAACGTACTGAAGCACTAATTATATAACACGTGCAAGATATATCCCCAAACTTATGAGTCACAAAGAGAGCTGACTAACCTTGCTGACCAATATAGTCCCCATTCCTCCATACTTTTTGTGGGCCTCTGAATATCATAAAGTAAATGGACTTACAAATTTTGAATACCCTTGAAGAGAAGTTATGATAAGATAGACTGTGACATAATAAGTAAATTACCAAGCATTTCCGGCAAAGGAAAACTACAGCAAACATCACAATTCAACAAGAATATTTGCGACTGCAGGACAAAGAAGAAAAGCAACCACATTGTCAGCTCCACAAGATCAACATACAAACGTTAAATTACACATTTACAAATATCAACAGCCATCAAGTTAATCTAATCATCTATAATCATAAAAAGTAATATGGAGAGCTTAACCGGACTGTCTTCCATGATTATATCCCGGAAATTATACAGGCATCCAGCAGAACCATGAGGCTTGTCTTCCTTCAAGTATCTGAACCACATTGACAAAAATGTTTCAAAAGTTACAACGATGATTCTATAAAAGGCTTCAAATTTCAACAAGACCAAAAATCCGATAGACTTGTAAGGGCTAAGGAAGCGTTCACCTGACAGGAACTTTCAACTCATTAGAAATTGAAGATACATATAATGCAAATTCCCGTTCTTCATAGAAACCAACCAAGTAAATTTGTGCTAGGTTAGGAATCTGCCAAGTGCCAACAAATTATAAATAAATTGAAATTTTGAGTAATGCATATTACAAAATTATTCCTAGAAAAAAAAAAAAAAAAAAAAAAAAAACAATTTCCAATTGTTGAAAGAAAATACCCTTTTACAAGCAGAAATTGGATGATGAACCATAGGTTGTCCAGCTAAAGGAAAAAGAGGTTTTGGTATATTCAGAGATAAAGGCCTGAATCGAGTACCTGCCCAAAAAAAAAACTAAAATTTTATCAAATCATGCACATCAAAATCTACAAATAGGTAATGGGTTCATTCAATTCTGCACAAATTAAAACTAAAGAAAAAAAATATACAATTCTATCGGATTATGCCACAAAATTCAATCAAAATTAACAAAATGGTGATAGACAAAAGGGTTCATTAAATTCTACACAAATTAGAATAATTAATTATAATTTATCAGATTATGCCACAAAATTTAATCAAGATCAACAAATTAGTAATGGCCTAATGGGTTCATATAATTCTACACAAATTACAATAAAAAACTACAATTCATCAAAACATGCCACAATAATTCCATCAAAATCTATAGATTGGTAAATGGGTTCATACAATTTCAATTCAACATAAACTAAAATCATGAGATTTATACACAATTAAAACCCAGAATCAGAATTATATTGGGGAATTGCATACCTTTAGTGGGTCCACCCACCATGATCACAGCTACAACTTTGTCATCTGAGGTCCCCATTGTTAAAATCAAACAAGTGAACAACTCCCACAAAAATTCAAGAATAAAGGACTTAAATTAGCATGGAAAGAAGTGATTTTTAATGTTAGCAATTGAAGATTTGAAGCGCTGAAACAGTGAGTGAGTGAGGATAATGGAGATCTATATTGTATAAGATACGAGGTGGTTGATTAATTTACACTCAAAGAGAGAGATTGATGAGCTGGAGGAAGGTAGGTTGTTGCCTTGTTGGTAATTTAACGTATTTTTTTGCATTGTTTTAAAGTTTGGCCATTTCTTGTGAATCCAAACGATTTCCACCGTCACACTTTATGTTCGATACAGGCGGATCCGCGGATATACTGGATCCGCAAATTATACCATGCATCTAAGACTCGAGCACACAGAACCGTGCTCTCCAAATTGGAACCACATATGAAATGTAAGCACGTGGTGCCATAGTGCGTGCATAGTACAAAGAATATGTAAATAATACTCTCTTCGTTTTTAAATACTTGTTCTATTTTTACTTTTTTTTTTGTAGGTACTTGTTGAAATCGTCTCAATGAAAAAATTATTAATTTTAAAATTTATATTAATTGATAATTAAAAATATAATTGATTAAAGATTAACATCGGCATACGTGTCCAGGAGAAATGAAGTAAGTGTCTATTGATACAACCTACATGACTATATTTAATCCTATATTTACAAACACTGCTCAAAGAATCAAAACGGGTATTTTTATTTCATTCACTGAACTGGTCACATATGAATTATTTTTTACGAGTATCTTCTATGATTTCAACAAATACTAGATGATGAAAATAAATAAAAAAACAAAAAAAAAAAACAGATATGATAATATTGTTGTGGATCCCTTAATTAGGAGTGTAATATCCATCATTTGGGTGTGTCATTTTTTTTTTTATTTTTTACGAGAGGTGTAATATTTGATTTAACAGCATTTCATGACAGAAAAAGAAAAAAAAAAGGAAGCTAATCTACATCCATCAATATTATGATTTACATCTATTCTTTCCCTCAACCTTTGCAATTTATATTTTCTACTTCATTATGAATTTATAATGGCTATCTTCAATAGGTGGTCAGAAACACTCTAATCTGGGGGGTTTGGAATCCAATGATACGAATAACATTCAAGCTAAGCAATTTTTCTATTCCCATCTTCGCCAATATGTGAGGTAATAATGAAAAGATCAAATGTACCTTGCTTATTCACGACAAGTTCAACACTGTGAGCCAAAATGAACTGTAAAGCCTTATATATGTGTATAGCTAATGGGCCAATGTTGTAAACTCTAATCTCTTTTAGGATGTATATATATACTTGTTCATACAGTAATACAACTACGGAAAATTAATTCCTGACATGGTATCGGAGCCTCTATACTCTAAACACTAAAAACCCTAAAATTCTGATTTTTTTTTCTCTACTGTTTGATTGATTGAGATGGGTGACGATGGAAAGCTCGATGGGTGACATGAACACACAATAAAAAAAAATTGTATGTCCATTAATGAGAGGATCAAGTATACATAGTACATACTTCATTGCTTAAAAGATTGAAGAATGAGTATCCACCAAGTAGTACAGTACAGCACACACATAATACACTCTTAATATTCAGCTCTTTATTCAAACTATGTAAGCTCTCTATTTCAATCCTGACAAGTTCCTCGATATCTCAATACCTCCATCGCTTTAATAACACCCACTAAAATTCCTTCAAAGCTTTGAAGGATTCTTGTACCATCCCCATGGTTCATCAGAGATATATTCAGTCACTTGTTTGATTATCAAGTAATTCTCAATACCCCTGCAGAAAAAGTCAAGGAAAAAACTCAATTTACAAGAGCTAAGAGCAATTTGTTTACGTCTTTCATGCAATCAACAAATATGTCAGAAAAAGCTATAAGCTAAATTTCCTCATAAACATCTCTCTGTTGTCAACTTTTAGGTTTATTTCCCCTAACTCAGACAACAACATTGATAGAATACTATGAAATATTCTTGAGTCTTGACCATAGATACATATTTGGTCAACCCAAGACATAAATTTGTTAACATGAAGGCCCTTTCAAGTTACAATGGTTCCTATACTAATTCACAATTTATAATGTGTGATGCTGAAAAAGGCCTAATTTCAGATAGCAAATAAGAGCACCACAATAACTCAAGTAATTTGAAGAAATTACAAGAATAAATGCATTGTACCATAGAGAAAATCGTTTATGCAGTAGATAGATAATGTATAAGAGAATTGATACTCAATATCATAAAAATAGGATGCTGCAAGAACAAAGAGAACTGATCTTATTGGACAATGGACAAAATCTAACAAACACTTTCTCTAAACTCTCCTCTTTCCTGACCCCTTTCCTCTTCTCCAATATTCATCTCTCCAATCCATCCTATCCTCATTCCCTAGTTATGATCCTTCCCAAAAGTTTGCCTTTCTTCGTCACCAGAACTTTCCATGTAACTGATCTGTTTGGGTCAATAATCTTTATATACTGCTTCTGTAGTCTAAATAGAAACAGTGTCTACAAATGCATTAAGGCTGTAATCGCTACTTTTCAAAGTTAACTATACAGGATCATCAAAAATGTTGAAAGCAGGAAGGAGACACAAGCAGATTGCTATGGGTGATATGCCAGTGTTAATATGTTCTGTATATACCCTAAATTTGAACAGTTTAATGCTATATGCGCATCAGAGCTAAAAGATTGTGCATCATTTATAGATCAGGATTCCAGGAATTAATAGTACAACCGCAAAAAATTAAGGTCTCACCATTCTCCAAGTTCACGTCCAAAGCCGCTGCGCTTGGTGCCACCCCATGGAGCTTGGCAAAAGCACGGTTGTGAGCAATTTACCCAAACAATTCCAGCTTCCAGTGCCTGGATCAAAGCATAAATAAACAGCATAAAAACCTTGGTTTGACAAATAGTTCGACATTCAAATAAGCTCTAATAGATGATAATTCTCACCTTTGTCACTTTCTCACACCTTTCAAGATTTTTGGATAGCACAGCAGCACCTAAACCGTATCTGTGAAACACAGAAAATGGTCAGAATAGGATGCTCATGAACTGGGAGAGCAGGTGTACAGAAGGTAAGAGTCTTAAAATATATTTTGAGCAGCTCCACAATTCAAAAGCCTTACTGGGTGTCATTTGCCAATGCGATGGCCTCTTCATCAGAACTAAAAGTTTTAACACATAAGACAGGGCCAAAAACTTCATCCTTCCATATTTGCATGGACGTAGAGACATCACTTATAATTGTTGGTTCAATGAAATACCCTTTCTTCAAATGCTGCATAGTTCCATGACTATATAATATTAGGTTATAGAAACTACATTAGTGGCTAGTAACAAGTACACGCACTAATTTACCTCAGGACGAGAGCCTCCACACAAAATAGTTGCACCCTCACTCTTTGCAGTTGAAATGAACTTCAAAACTTTCTCATACTGAAGAATATGAAGTAAACATTAATTGGCCGTGCAACATAGCTAAGAATAAATAAAGCCAAAAAGAAAAGGAAAGAATTTATCAAACCTGCCCCTTGCTGACAACAGGACCAAGCCGGCAGCCGTCCTCAAATGGGTCAGCAATCTTAATGTTTTTGCACCATTTCACAAGCCTGTCCAAAAATTCAGCTGCAATGTTTTCCTGAAAAGATTGTAAGGATTCAACTTTACGAAATTATACTGTAGAGAACCTCACCTACATATATCATTTATATCAACACAAAAACAATAAACCATCGAAATTCAGGAGATATTCTGTTGCAAGTGGACACTCACATGAACGAGCAGTCTAGATGTTGCACTGCAGATTTGACCATTAGTCCAAAAACAGCCAAAAGCAGCCTATTCAGCAGCTGTCCAATTTAAAATAGATTTTGACATGTTATGACATGTATTTGATCGAAAGGTTTACTAGATAATAAAGCACCAACGTTGCCTGAACTTAATGCCACTAACCTTGATCCAAATCAACATCTTCAAAGACGATAATTGGACTTTTCCCACCAAGTTCTAATGTAACAGGCTGCAGTTCATGTTAGAAATGATGTTGTCAAAGGAACTATAATTAATTTCACAAAAATATATATGGACTAAACATGCTATGACATACCTTGACCAGTTGAGCAGCAGAAGACATAATCTTGCTACCAGTAGCAGTGCTCCCAGTAAATGCAACCTATTGAACAGAAATGTGATGGACAGAAGCATATGAAGAAGAGTTCACATCCACATATTCAATATTCGGGAAGCTACACAAATGCAGTAAGAATGTAAAGCTTAAAGTGGACAAGGAGCCAAGGATGAACCTTGTCAACATCAGGGTGGGATGCTAATGGGCCACCAGCTTCTGGGCCATATCCTGACAATATATTTAGCACACCTGGAGGCAGTCCCACTTCTCTGCACACATCAGCCAATTCTAGACAAGTCCTGATATGAGAAATCATGTAACAAAGTATTAGTATAACAGAAGCATCAGAAAGTGATTCTAGCTTGAAATGTTTTGACAAGAAACATACACAGATGCCATTTCTGAGGGCTTAAGTATTGCTGCACAACCAGCAGCAAGAGCTGGAGCAACTTTCCATGTAGCCATTAGAAGTGGGTAGTTCCTTCAGCAAAGAAAAAATAGCAACACTATGCATCAAATTTAGCTGTAAAGAGATTTTAATCCAAATACCTTATGAACTATAGTATACTCAGTTTAGGTTAGATGTCAAAGTCAAGTGTGTGATTAGTGTAAAATTCGCATTGCAACTAAAAAAACGGAGGAAGAATAAGATTTACATGCATGGGAGGCTAAAAAGAAAATTTGCTAGCATCTCATAGCCCATATCTATAGTCTTATTTGTCTATCTAGATGATATGGACATATGGTCCACCAAAAAAAGGTACTCAGTACACATAAAGACAATTAAGATTGATCATGTGATACAAAATGACACTAACTATCTTGTGTTCTTGTGGTATCATGTTGTACTTCCTCAATTTGACTGATTGCCTTGTCAATTTAACAACATTACTACTATCTTCCCTTAATAAATCTGATGACGCCAACAAATGGGATTTCTTTAAAGTTGTTTCAATTTCGCCTTTTTATTTTGAGGGATGAGGGCTAAGGTCAAAACTTACCACGGAGAAATTAACCCAACAACACCAATGGGCTGCCTGAGCACATGAGACTTGAATGTCTCCATAGGAAGGGCAATTGGAGCCTTTTGTTTAGCATCAAGAGCTTCTGCTTGATCAGCATAGTATTCAAAACACCCAGCAACATCATCCTGTACATAAGAACAAAAGCCTTGGTTACTAATTAGCACTCAAAAAAGACACAGAATCAAGAAATATTGAATACAAGATTACGAGCTTACAATGTCCCATGCTGCTTCATCCAAAGGTTTTCCACAATCCATGGCTTCAAGCTTTGCAAGTTCATCTTTTCTTTCTGTTACCTGCATGTGAAGATAAAGTTAGGCTTGATATTGCCACCCCTGAAGTCCACACCAGTATCAAGCAGATCCATATTTTCTACCGAAGTACCACGTATAAAGATAGAGAGAGGCGAAACATAATTTATTTGGAGATTTGCAGGTCCAATGAAGCAAAATGAGGGTTTGTGTGTGTTTGGGGGTTGGGGGGGGGGTGTGAAGGAGATCTCCAAAGAGAATTCCCAGCCAAAGGCAAGTGATTAAGCATCTTACAACTAAAGGATACAAGGAAGGTGGGAACTTTGTTACTAAGCTACCACCTGATTCTCTACCAATATATGACCCTTGAAGGATTACATACAAGTGAGTCTTGAACGCTTAAATTGAAACAAAATTAAAGGAATGCTTTAAAATCTCCTGTCTGACCCTTTATATCAATCTGTATCTAATACTTGGCCCTAAGATGATGAAACATAAATCCACTTTGACCATATTCTCAATGCCCCATGTCCCTGTTTAAGTAGATATGTCAAACCGACTATAATAAGGTAGTAACAAATTGCAGGATTATACCAATGGGAAACGAGGACAGTCAGCCTTACTTCCCAAGAGCTGGGAAAGCCAAGACAGACCTTAAGACTGTTATAAAATTTACACCTGGGAAATCCACCACAATAGTAATTAAACATTCAGTGGTATCAACAAAAGTGCTCAAATTCTCTGACTAGCTAACCAACAAGTTCACTCAAACTACTAGAAGATCCGATTGGCATTAACACACACCTCAACTTAAATAAAAACTAAACATCCATCCATAGTATTTTCATCCATTTAAAATGAAAGTTGAAATGTTGCTCAAGAGAGAATCTTGAACTCAAATGAAATAAGGAGAAATGATATATCTTAATGTCTTCTGCAAATTCCCACTAGAAGCGAAAATAAAGACATTTAAGATAAGTAACCAACACTTGTAGTACAATCAATTAGCAGATTAACTTCTAATCTCCAGCTAGTAGCTTTTAACATTAAGCTAACTTTCATCTTTCACCTAACATCCTAACAAAGTTTGCCAAACATATACTATATGAGCTATTCGTTTTATCACTCCTCCACTTCAATCAAATAGAATCATCAAACCCGAGTGTTCCGATTCACCTACAGTTCCAACCTCCAAACAACTACCACTGGTACTCCAACTACACAAACTTATCAAAACATGATCACATTACCAAATCAGATCAAATAAGCCACTGAATAACTAGCACTGGTACTCCACCTACACAAACTTATCAAAACATGATCACATTACCAAATCAGATCAAATAAGCCACTGAATCCATACCTTCTTAGCGATAGCACGTAAGTACTTGGCACGATGAGCTCCAGATGCAGCTGCCCAATCTGCCCCTTTGTTCCTCTTAAGAGCCTTTCTAGCTGCAGCAACTGCAAGCTCCACATCCTCAGCAGTTGCTGCCGGGATGTCACCTATAAAAAGTAAAACCCCATTTTGATTAATACCCAGTTCATTAAATACAATATTCAATCACTTTTAAAAATAAAAAATATCAATCTTCAATCATCGGATCCAAACAAAGTAATTTCAATCCCCCAATAAACCACTCTATCACCTTCCAATCAAACCCCATATTGACAAATATGTCACCAGTACTACATCAAGTTCAGAGAAGATTGAAAGAAACTTCAAATTTCAACAAATACCCAAGTCAAAAAAATGCAATCACAAACTCAAATCCCAAGAAATCACACTATCAGAAAAATAAATAAAAAATCCCATCAAATTATACACTATAAGCAAATCTTTAGGAGTTGAATAACACAATGCTAGGATCTTAATCAACTACAAATGAAGAAATTAAGCTCAAAGCATGAAATTTAAAAAGATTTTTATTAAAAAAAAATTAAAAAGGGGAAGCAATTAATCCAGTAAACTAACCGATGATCTCTTCAGTGGAAGGATTGATGACAGGAATGCGATTCTTGTTGATGGGTTCTTTCCATTCCCCGTCAATGAATAGCTGACGAGAAGGAATCGCCATTTTTCCTTGGATAGAGAAAAATGAGTAGAAATATAGAAAGTTGATGAAATAATAAATGATGAAAGAAAGAGGATTTGAAGGAGAAAAAACACGTGATGATTGAGGGACTATAACCGCTATTGTACTATGTATGGATTATTCTAGAATGGATTGGAAATTGTGCCACGTTATAGTGTAATTAAGTTCTTGAAAATGATATCCTACCTTAAAAAGGTGCATATAGGCGCATAGCAATTATTTATTTAGCGTGTATATAGGAGGGCGATTTGGGGTTTTCAATTTTTTTTTTGTTTGATTTTTTTTCTATAGTGGTACATTCATGTGTACTATTATGTTACAGTGGTACATTCATGTGTACTATTATGCATGTATAATGTACCATTAAGTATAAATTGTCTTAATAGTACTTATGCACGTAGTGTACTTTTTACCATTATATTTTCTACCAAAATTCCTTATACTTTGGCCCACTTTCATGTGACAAACTTCAACTTAATTTCAAGAATGTCATCCTATATGTTTGCTAACATATAGGTGCTATGCGCCTATAGTTATTCACATTAGAAATCTATTAATCTATTAATTTAATCTATTACTAAAACAGAGTATGTTGACGTTGACGTTGCCGATGCCTATATGTCGCTCTCTCAATAAAAAAAAATTCCCGCCTAAATGGAAGGATGATGTCATCTTTTAATTTTTCTTTTTTTTTGAGCTATCATATTTAACATTTTTGAAATTTAAATATTGGTAGCTTCTACATTACAGCTAAAATCACCTAGTAATTAATCTATAGAAATTGAAATAATTTTACATCAATCAATAATCAATAATCAATAATAACTATATACTAAAAGACACATAAGCAATGACACGTGTCATCTTCTGGTGTGTCCTAAGTTTAGGTTTTTTTTTAAATATAATTCTATTAAAAAAAACAAATCTTATACTAAAATAGTTTCTAATCTTATAAAATATAATTACTTAAAATAAAAAAGATTTGACATATCTTCTTTAATACTAAAAGACAAGCCAGCAATGACATGTGTCATCTTCTGATGTGTTTTTTTTTTTGAATAAAATTCTATTAAAAAAATAAATCTTATACTAAAATAGTTACTAATCTTATAAAATATAGTTACTTAAACTAAAAAAGATTTGACATATCTTTAATACAAATATTTGTATAGCTACGAAGTATAAAAAATATTCTTAATATAATTTTGATAATTTTCTGCGTCATTTTATATCTGACATATCTTTCGTAATCCTTTATTTTAATTGAAATTTGTCAACTATATTTTTAATTTTTTTTAAAAAAAAAAAACTAATTATAATAATATTTTAATAATAGTTATTGAAAATTACCGCGCATGGCATGGGAACTAACCTAGTTTGTTGTTTATATTGTCTTTTTGTAGAACTGTGACTCTGTTTGTCGAATACTCAGTAAATTGTTGGAGCAGTTTTGGTACTGCTAACAGTTAGAAACTTGAAATTAGTTATTGGATCGAGCGAGAGTGAGGGATGGCTCAAGTGGTTAAAACTTCTCTCTCGATATCAATTGATCTTGAAATCGATTGTCATCGCTAGCCCTTGTGGCTCTCTAAATACCAAAAAAAAGTTAATGTATCGAGCTACCTGGGTTCTATTCTTTAAAATAAAGCATGTGAATAATGTAGAAGTCAACATGGTGCAAATATTTAAAAACGAAGGAAGTACAAAATTGTCAAGTGATTGAACCATAAACTAAAGAATCAAGGGTTTAAAGGTAAGGGTATATAGAAGGAATATTCTTATTGATTCAAGGAAAGGGATTTTTAGTAATTTTCTTGTTAGTTGAAGAGAAAGAGAAAAGCAGCGGCCCCCTGATAACTTGTTATTTTGTATGATTTTAAAGTGATTTTGAGCCTTAGAATTGTGGGAAATCAATGCTTAGTTCACTAATTACTCTATTTTTATGCATTTTTGGTGTATCATATGCTTCACGGGTTTGCTAGTGTTTTGGTGCATATTTAGGTATAAATATGGCACTTTGAAGCTTTTGGACAAAGAAGAAAAGAAGTTGGAGACAAGAAGAGGAAATAAGGGAGCTATGGAAGAATGAAAGAAGCAAGGAAAAGTGTACAAGAGTGAAATAAGAGCATTTGGAAGGGTTTTGGAAGGATTTTTTCACTAAGGTCAACTTCAAATGACTATAAATTTTTTTCTACTCAAGTTTTTGAAGTGATTCAAATTGGAGATTAAAGTTCATCTCAAGAGCTATCCAACGACTTCTTACATGCCTTATTCCAATGAGTAATGAAGAAGTTATGACCTTCCGAAATGAAGCTGTTTCGCCAGAAAAAGCTGCACATCCGTGCCAACTGATGCACGTCCGTGCCAATTCATGCACGTCCGTGCCAATTCATGCACGTCCGTGCCAATTGATGCACGTTCGTGCAAGGTCAGGCAGTAGCTATTGTTCTCATTTTAACAGGTCTGCACGTTCGTGCAACCTTTGGCACGTCCGTGCCGACCTGTAGACGGGTCGATTCTTGGTTTCTCCGTCCTTTTACTTGGGGGTTATATAATATCCCTTAGCTTCATTTGTAAAGGGGGGATCTTCTTAGTTTATTTTTAGCTTAGGTTAGGGTTTTTAGAGAGAGAAACTCTCATTTTCTAGAGAGAGAAAGTGAGAAAATCTTGTTGAAAGCTTGGAATATGAAGAATTGAAGGAAGGAGACTTGAAGATTTGGATACTCCTTGCAATATCAATGAGAATTTCTTACTCTCTCTCCTATTTTGTTATTCTATTTACTTATTTTTGTATCTTTTCATCCTTAATTACTTGTTTATGTTAGATTAGTGTTTGATTTCATGTTCTTAGTTGTTAATTCCTTTAGTTTTGCAATTTATTATGATTTGTGAGTAGTTCTTTTACTTGGGATTGTTGAAATCATTGATGAATTCACAAATACTTGTTTGTATGTGTTGATTTAGCTAATGTGGGATGTTAATTAGTTGAGCTTAAGTGGTTTCATTGTTAGTTCTTGTAAGTGGCCATTGCTAGAACTATTTATCTAAGCTTTCTCAACGAAGGATCGAGAAATGAACTTGAGTTAGCTCCCTTATGCTTGATTGACCCGAAATGCCATGAGAATAGGAATTTCCGATCAAGGGAATGTTTATGTCATCGTGATTATGCTTTAACACTTGTTTTATGCTTTGTAACCACGAGAGTAGGTTACATTCATGATTCAAGTAATCCCTCTAGCTTGAGAGAGTAGTTGGGTGCCTTAGATGACTTCCCCTAATTTATCCCCAAATTGCTATGTCTTGTATGTTAAATTGTAGTTTGTGAACGACTTAATTGGTGGATACCTTCCCAAGATCCTCTTTATTATTGTTTGTAGTTTTTCTTCATAACTCATAACCCAAAAAGACTTGACTTAGCTTATCACAAATCGATATTTGTTAGTGCTCCCCTTAGTCCTTGTAGGATCGACCCTTACTTACCCTTTCTACCCATTAGAGAGACCGAGTTAGGTTTTTATCTTTGGCAGGCTCGACGACGGCTTATCACCCCCCTCCTGCACATGGTCAGGTGGTGTTATAAAATGAATTTTAATAAATAAAAGAAGGGTAAATGAAAAAGCAATTGTAAAGTAAAAAAATAGGATTGCTAGAGGAGAGAGAAAACATAGGGGCTTTGTAGAGTAACGGGTCGAAGAAAATTGCGAATTTGAAGGTGGCAATTCGAAGGTGGCGATTTGAAGGTGGCGATTTGAAGGTTGCGAACACCAGTTTGCGATTTGAGCTCCGCTGATTTCGAAGAGTAGTCCCGCTGTGTTGGGTGACCTACTATGCTCGTCCAACGAACGCCAGGAGGAGGTTCACAAGTTAGTGGAGGCATGGGATAAAAGGCAAGGGAAATGATTTACCTCAATACAATGCAGTTTGTAAATATTTTTGTGGTTGAAAAAACATGTGTAGGTGATGATGGTAGTAGGTGATGCTGCTAGTATGTGATGCTGCTAGTATGTGATGCTAGTACTTTACGTTTAGGCACTATCTTTTGCTATTTCGGTGGTACTATTTCAGATCATGTTTGGTATACCATTATATGGTTTGATGATTTTTCTAGTATGTATGTCAAACCTTGGGTACATACCAATAGAGTGACTATTGGTTTGCACTTTGACTATAGGTATACCACACTTTTGTGAACTATATTATCGTATAAAGTAAATTATATTTTCCTATATTATTATTATATGTATGTTCATACATTACAACACTTGCATCATTATATTAGGATGCAAAATATTTGTCATAAGGATGTTGAGGCTCCATTTGTAGGATCTACAAGACCTTTGGCTTTTATATGAAACATACATCTATCGACGTCCTACTAGGTTGACATCGTGGCAAGTAGTATTTCCCCAAAATCTATCATACTTATTACTAATTACACCTCATTGACAACGATCTATTTCTATTTCATCATACACCTTGTTTCGGGGTTTTCTGATGTCCTGCGGGAGAGTTACAATTCCGAGACTGGAACCGGACGCCTGTACCTGCAAAATAACGGAGACTCCTGAGAGCTCCGCCTCCAACGGTCAAGTTAGTACCTGATTAAGGAGTAATTAATACAGAAATTAAAGTAATAAGGTCTCTCTAGGTGAGAGTATTTAATGAAGGTAATCTGCTTTGCTAGCGAGATCAGCCGGTTATTAGTGTGTTCCGTTCATTATTCGGTCCCCCGATTAATGAGGATTAATCGAGTATTTATAGCCTTGGGAAGCGTGCAACTCTCTAGGTTTAAGGTAAACCTAGGGCCGAACGGGCTTCTAGACTGAAATGGGCCTTGATGGCCGGTTGTCCCATTTGGCATGGGTGGACACGTGGCGTGTCTTAAGTGGTCCGTGGAGGACGCGTGGCGGAACCTGGTTGGTCCACTTGTCAAACGGCGCTTGGTGGATAAAAATCCCCTAATCATTTGCCCCTCACAGGTGGCACGCGACTGGTCACGTGTCGCCTGTGACAGGCGTCGCACGGTGACAGGCGACAGCCCGTTACAGGTGTCACCTTGCAGACGGCCGGGAGACTCTCCCGCCCAAATTTGAATTCGGAAGCGACCCTTCGCCTTCTCATTTTGCCTATAAAAGGAAGTGCTGACTTCGGTCATTTTCACATTTGAGAATTTTTGCGAGAACATTCGGACCCCTGAACTTGCTCTGACATTTTCGGACTTTTTCTGCCTACCGCCTGTTCTGACAAGCCGACTGACCCGAACTTTCAGGACTTCATCAACTGTCATCCATTCAGGTAACTCAGTTCTCTTACTCTTAATTTTCTTTTTATTTTTTGAAATGGCACCATGGAAGCACACGACACGCCCTAAGTTAGTGATCAGCCGGTCACCGGGGACGGCTGAATCTAGGACTAGGAGTGCCGCCTGCCCTTTTCTGGACCCATCTTTGCCCTTTATACAAAGTCCGACTGAATCTGTGTCTATGCAGAACGTGATGGCCAGAACAAAAAAGACTGCTAGAATATCAAACTCAGACGGCTCCTCCCAAAGGGTACTCCTTAGCGAAACATCTGACCAGGCGCCAGATGTGGAACGAGGCGACTGTCAAGCTGACAGTTCTGAGAGAGGGACCAAGGTGTTCCCTTCTCATCTAACCGTGGACATGTCCAATTTACCTTCTGCTCCTTCTAAGGGAGAGGAGGCGGGCCCCTCTAGGAGAGGGGAGGAGTCGTCCTCTTCGGACTCGTCAGGGGACGAGTCCGATTCCAGCTCTTCTGACCATAGTTCTTCTGACTCAGAAGAAAAACATAACCGCCTACAAGAGGCGAGAAGTTCCCATGCAGTGGAGAAGGGGGATAATTGGGCAGAGCCGTCCGCCTCTTACAGAGAGGAAAACACCCCCTACTACTGCAGGGTGCCCCGGGGCCGGATCGCAACCATGCGAGACAACGTGGCTAGCTTTATTGCTAACCACAAAATGGGCCCGGAGTATTTACTGTTTGTGCCGGATCCAGAAGATACTGTCGTCTGGCCGGCTGGTACCAGCTATGGTGACGGCTGTTTTGGCTGCTATGTGGCGGCCATCAAAGCTGGTCTGCGCTTCCCATTACATCCGGCTGTTCAGCGGATTTTAGATGGGTATGATCTGGGGTTATGGCAGTTAGCCCCCAACTCTTGGGTAAACGTACTCGGCTATGTGGCCGGGTGCGAACTGAACGGGGTGGAGCCAAGCTTTGAGGCTTTCGCCCACATGAACTATCTCAGCCGGACCCCTAAGTCGGGAGGTACCGGCTGGTATCAACTAACAAGCCACAGGGGTTACCTCATGACGAGAGGTAAGGCAAACAAATGGAAGGATTGGCGGAACACCTTCCTTATTATCGAGAGTTCAGACACGGAGCTGAACAAACGTTTTAACAAGTGGAACAGAGATCCGCCTCTTCTTGCAGGCGGCCGCAGCATGCCGCCTGTTCCCCCAAAGGCTAAAAGAGAGATCCTAGACAAAGGACTCTTCAAAGTAGAGACTAGGGTGAACTCTACTTCAGGGGTACGAGAGCAAGTACCCCTTCACTGCGTCCCGAGCTTCAAGTGGCTCTATGATGAGTACTTCTTGGCCGCCTGTGGCCTCGGCAGTCGGTGCTCTAGAGGTAGCCGGCCTGACGAATACTCTGTTTTCTCACGCCTTGTTTACTTGGGATTTTTACTAACTTTGCTGTTTATTTCTTTCAGCCGACGCCATGAGTAAAATAACAGCATCTAAGACTGCGGCGGCCATGCTGCGGGTTTCGCTAATGAAGCAGTCGTACGCCGACTCCCCCAGCAAGGAGGCACCCTTGGTAAGCTTTGAAAACTCTTCCCCTTTAAGTTGTATTATGCATATACTAACTCTTTTTGTTTTCAGTCTGGCACTCCAAGGGCTTCTTCCTCGCAACAGCCGGACCCCAAGGCCCGGAGGACGACTGTTGCAAGCTCTCCTGGGTCTTCCAGGAAAACAGTGGCGGCTGAGAAGCAGCCGGCCACTTCTTCAAAAACCCAAGCGGGGCCGCCTAGATGTATGGACCCTTGCTTGTAAAAACTCACTCTTGCTTCCTTCTTGATTAGGTCTAACTTGTTTTTCCTTCTGCTTAATGCAGCCGGCCCCCAGGGACTTGACTTGGTTGAGGTAGCCAAGTCAATGGTTAAAGTAGTTCCTCCCTCTGACAGGGAGGCGGTCAAGGGTGCCGGCACCCTTGACCTCGATGGAATTTCGGGGATCCTAGCTGAGGTATACCCTTTTGAAGTTCCAGGACGCCTGTTAACCCTTATGATTGGAAACTGACGCCTGTTTTTCTTTGTACTTAGGCCCTGCTCCGAGTCAACAGCCTTCGCAAGCCGATTGATCGGAAAAACAAAGAGGTAAAGGCCGCAAAGGCTATGGCCGCCTCCAGCTGTGATAAAGCAATGTTTCAAATTGCCCAAAATGAAGTACTGACCATTGATCTTCTTTATTATCAGGCGCAGGCGACCGCCGCTGTTCGGGCTCAGCTAGAGGCGGCCCAAAAGAAGGTTGACGAGCTGGAGGGGACCGTCACCAAACTTAAAGCCGAGCTGAAGCCCCTTCGTCAGAAAATGCACTCTTACGAAGCCATGGAGAAATCTTTGGCTAACGTAAAAGAACGCCTGGTGAACCAGGAGAAGAGTCTTACCCAAGAGCTCTCGGACAAGGCCGAGCAAGAAAAACAAGAGCTCGTCCGGGAGATGGTGGAAGACTCCGCCCAAATCCAACGCATGACCTGGGAACGACTGTTCCCCAGTGCCGACTTTGCCTCATGGGAAAGAACGTACCGCCAGTGTTCGGAAATATATAATCAACAGATCCTGGCGGCTGCTGAAGAAGAGGCGATGGACGTTGCGTTGGAGGAGGAAGAGCCGGTTGTGGCGCTTGTGCCACTTGGGGGAAAGGCATCAAAAGATGATGCAGCGAAGGCCGAGTCCAGCAAGAAGAGTGCTGACCAGGCGGCTGCTGCTGATACTGAACTGCCCCCTTCTTAAGCTTTAAGTATATTTTTTTTTTTTTCACGGCCTGCGTGCCGTTTGCTTTGTAATTACCCGGCCAGGGGGCCGGGGTTTTGAATATTCTGCTGGTCTTTTATGGCCGGCTCATTTTAATCAAATTTTTTGTTTTTGTTCAAATTTGTCTAAGTATTTGAAATTTGCTCACTAGACAGACTGTTGTGTATGGCCGAACGTTAAGACAGGTACAAATAGTAAGTATGCCGCCTATGCCCCTGGACGACTGGTTGTCTGTTTCCAGGATAGATGATCAGTCGGCCATTTAATCAATCGGTATTCGAACTCTTTATTCAATTTGACCAAGTAAATAGAATTACCAAGTAGCCAAGGAATTTAAGTAGGAAAACAAGCGGCGGGTACCGGTTGTTTCCCTTTATTGCCAATGTTGGCCTCTAATTTGTTATTTGTTAACCTAGCAAGAGTATTGGTTGAGAGCCTTTGTTTATTAAAAACAAGTGGACGACTCGTACCTTTTAGGCTCAGTACTAAGTTTGAGTGACTATTAAGTTAACATAGGAGTTACTTAGTCTTCGTCACAATCTTGATTGAGTAGTAAAGGTATCAGGCGGCGTAGGCCGGCTAGACCCCTTGATTTACCAATGTTTGTTGGCTATTTACTCAATAGGTTATCCAGTAGGAATAGGGGTTCGAGTGCCCTTGTTTGTATAAAACAGGCGGACGACTCAAACTTTTTAGGTTCCGTACCAAATTTGAAGGAGTGACTATGAGTTAACTTTGGAGTTACTCAGTCGCCGTCACTTTTGTTTGAGAAGTAGAGGTACCAGGCGGCGTAGACCGGCTAGACCCCTTGATTCGCCAATGTTTGTTGGCTATTAACTCAATAGGTACCCCCTGCATTTATCCCAAGTAATACAGGCGGTCATCTGACTCAGATGTCAACTGCTACCTCTGGTTTGGTTAGTGATAGAGTTATCCTTGTCTCAAAAACGGCTACGTGGTTGCCCTTTGGGGCAGTCGTATAGGTGCCGTGTAATTAGTTTATAGAACAATGTTCCACCCAAAAGGGAGCTGCTCTCTGCGACGAATTTCATCCGAATGGATGCCGCCGGACGCCTGCTATAATGTTGGGACAGGTCGGATTAGTTTTTAAAAGTTAGATCAGTTGACTAGGCGCCTGGTCTGATCATTCGGCCGGTGGCCTTGGTAAGTTCTTGGTGAACGTAGGTGCTAAGTCAAAGAAGGGTAGCCGCCTGTTAGGCACAGGGTCGGCCAGGCCCTAATCTTTTTAGCTAAGTATTGTGAGTAAAATACTCAATGGAGAGTAGCCGACTGTAAAGGTACAGACGGCATGCCCCTCTGATGATAGAGTGAAAAAACTCAATGGAGAGTAGCCGACTGTAAAGGAACAGACGGCATGCCCCTCTGAAGATAGAGTGAAAAAACTCAATGGAGAGTAGCCGACTGTAAAGGTACAGACGGCATGCCCCTCTGAAGATAGAGTGAAAAAACTCAATGGAGAGTAGCCGACTGTAAAGGTACAGACGGCATGCCCCTCTAATACAAAATTGAATAGTAGAGCTTCCGTCCACATATACCTTCCAGACTTGGTCTGGAACTTGAGAGTCAGGAGGACGAGTCATCTCTACAATAAAGTCAGCAAAGGCTTGCCCCTTCACTGCTTTTCTAGGCTCGAAAGTAACTTCGAGACTCTGCATTTCTATGGCCCATTTGATCATTCGTCCGGAGGACTCCATGGTGGTAAGGGGCCGTTTGATCGGTTGGTCGGTATACACGACGACTGCATGTGCCAGAAAGTAGGGCTTCAATTTTTTAACAGCCATGAAGAGTGCAAGACCAAATTTCTCCACTAGGGGATACCTCAACTCGGCATTTTTCAGTACGTGACTGACAAAGTAGACCGGAAGTTGACAGCCGTCCCTTTCAGCAAGGAGCACCGCGCTTAACGCATGATCAGAGACGGCCAGGTACATGTAGAGTTTTTCTTTTGGCAAAGGGCTGACCAGCCTTGGCAAGGAATGCAAGTGAACCTTTAATTTCTGGAAGGCGGCCTCAGCATCCGGCCCCCATTCAAACCTTGCCTTTTTCTTAATTGCCTGGAAAAAGTATAGGCATTTGTCGCCTGATCGGCTTAGAAATCTTCCCAAGGCCGCCAGACAACCTGTTAACTTCTGAACCTCTCGGACGGTACGAGGCGACTGCATGTCAATGACCGCCTGTACCTTCTCAGGGTTCGCCTCTATTCCTCTCTGGTTGATAAGGAATCCGAGAAATTTCCCAGACTCAACTCCAAATACACATTTCTTGGGATTGAGCATGACATGGTGCCGCCTGAGTGTGGCGAAAGTTTCTCGGAGGTCCGTCAGATGATCTTTCTGAAGTTTAGTCTTAACAATCATATCATCAATGTATGCCTCGACGTTTCTCCCAATCTGATCAAAGAACACTGTGTTTATCATTCGTTGGAATGTAGCCGGGGCATTCTTAAGACCAAACGGCATGACCGTATAACAGTATAATCCCTGATCAGTGACGAAGGCCGTCTTCTCCTGATCTTTCTTCCACAAAGGAATTTGATGAAAACCAGAATAGGCGTCCATAAAACTCATCAAGGCATGGCCGGCTGTTGAGTCGACCAGGTTATCAATTTTTGGCAGAGGGTAACTGTCTTTGGGGCACGCCTTGTTCAAGTCTGTGTAGTCTACACACATTCGCCAGGTGCCATTCGGCTTTTTAACAAGTACCACATTTGCAACCCAATCTGGGAAGTAACATTGCCGAATGAACCCTGCATCAAGTAATTTTTTGACTTCGGCGGCGGCCGCCTGACCTCTTTCTTCACCATGGTTCCGCTTCTTTTGCCGTACCGGCTTCTTTTTCGGATCCACAGCGAGTTTGTGTACTGCCAGATCAGGACTAATGCCTGGCATTTCATGGACTTCAAATGCAAAGATGTCCTTGTATTCTTTCAACAGGTTGTGAAAGTCATCACCAAGGTTTCTCAGAGCAGTCGTCCCAACTTTGACTGTTCGGTCAGGGCGGGAGTCGTCTAATATCAGGTCCGTATGCTCACCAGCCGGCTGAGGGCGGAGCTCATCCGGCCGGTCCTCTGCCAATGATTGCTATTTTCTTGCCTTTCTGGCGGACTCTGTCTGGGACGCCTTTCTTTTTCTGTCGCCTGTTTCTTGAACAGGCGCACTTTCCTTGACATTGTCAAGGTCTGTTTTTTCTCCACTTGACCCAGTGGCCTTAGCAGTGGGTTTGACATCCGAGAGATAGCACTCTCGGGCCATCCTCTGATCTCCCCTTAGGGAGCCGACTGTTCCATTGTCCCTTTCAAACTTAAGCAGCATAAGTGACGGGATTATAACAGCCTTGGCACTATTCAGGGTTGGGCGACCCAGAATCATGTTGTAGGCAGAGAGTTCCTCTACAACTAGGAATCGGACTACCATGTGTCGTCCTTCCCCTTTTTCGCCCAGGCGGACGGGTAGATCAACTCGTCCCAGTGGGTGGACGACTCCTCCTCCAAACCCTATTAAAGGGTGGGAGGCCGGATGTATGCAGTCCGTCTGATATTTCAGTTTTGACAGACATTTGCTGCTGATGAGATCTGAAGAGCTCCCAGTATCTATGAGGATTCGACCAACTCTCTGGTTGGCCACTTTACATTCAATAACGAGAGGGTCGTCATGCGGCCCCCTTATTCCTCCTAGATCCTCTTCAGTGATGACAATCTCAGGAAATGTATATTTGGACGGTCGTTCTTGGTGAACGGAATTTACATCTAACCGCCTTATATTTTCTTTGTTGCCCCTAATAGTGGGGCCGCCTCCTGAGAAGCCGCCTGCAATGGTGTAGACGACTGCATCATCTGTATCGGAACTGTCGGCCTGTTGATTCTTTTTGGCCGACTGCTTTTTTGAGGAAGTATTCCCCGTAGATTTCTTGACATAAGTGTCAAGATCACCTTGATCAGCCAAGCGGTCTAGGTACCGCATGAGACTAATGCAGTCGTTGGTGTGATGACCAATGTCATCATGATAAGCACAGATTTTGTCTTGGTTCCGGTTGCTCGCAGAACCCTTCATGGGGAGCGGTTTCTCAATTGAGAGCCGTCCCTTTATTTCTTTTAGGATAAACTGGTTATCCTTGTTAAACACATACTTTGGGGAGTATGGTTTGAATTCCTTTTTCTTCTTGGCCGGCTGTTTAGAGGAATCAGCCGCCCAGACCCCTTTTCTTTTTTCATCTTTGTTGGACGACTGTTTCTGTCGTCCTTCTCTATTGTCGAACCTCTTCCCGTCCGACTGTTTCATTGTACACAGATCAGTCGCCTGTATATAGGCTTCTGCTTCAATCAAGGCCTCTTGAAGAGTCGCCACCCTTTTTCGAACTAAATCAAATTTGAAGGTAGACCCGTCTTTGAGACCTCTAAAAAAGTCAGTATAAGCTACCTCATCCGGTAACCCTTGAATCTGTATTCTCATCAGGTTGAACCGCCTGATGTAGGAACGAAGCCCCTCCTTTTCACCCTGCTGAATTGTTCCCAAATCAAGGGTCGTTTTCTTCGCAGGGATGTTCATTGCAAAGTTGGAGGCAAATAAGTAAGCAAGCGTCCTGAAACTGTTTACACAACCAGTCGGCAGGTTGCCGAACCATTGCTGTGCAATTCCCTTGAGAGTTGCTGGGAAACACTTGCACCAAGTGGGATCATCCAACCCTTGAAGGTACATCAGGTTGGTGAATGCCATCAGATGGTCTTCCGGGTTAGTAGTGCCATCATAGGCGCCTACTAAAACATTTTTTACTTTGGCCGGCTGAGCGGCTTCAGTAATTTCCTTGGAGAAGGCCGACGGCTGTTCACCAAGTCTAAGCAGCCGTAGCTGCCAGTCCATAGGTTGGACGTTTTTTGCTGCAGGTCCACCAAATGGAGGTGGCTGCATAAAATATTGTTGTTGCGGCACAAATGGTAAATTTGGTACCGCCTGCGCACTATGAAAGCCAGACTGACGGGAGGTGCCGCCTGACTGACTCGCATGGTACGACTGAGTTGGCCTCATCGAGGCATTTTGCAAACTGTCCTGAAAATTTGAAGTAGAAGCCGACTCTGATAATCGGTCACTCTTCTTCTGCTCTAGCAGGTGCCGAGCATCTGTGAACGTTTGCTTTGACCCGTCCGCCTGAATATGACGAACCGGTTTCCTATTTCCCGTAGGATAACGGAGTTTTGTGAAATCAAGAGCAGACGGCTCCCGCTTCTTAGATTTAGGATGGGGAGTCGCCTCTCGCCCTTTAACTGGCTTCCTCTTGAGTGAAGTGGAAGGTTTTTTGGCCGCCTGCTCTTTGACTGAAGCAGGCGGTTTTTTGTTGATCAACTCTTGGATCTCTCCCTTGAATCCCCTCATGAAGGTCATGAGTTCGTTCCTTGTGATGGGAGCAGACCCATCAGTCGGCTGTTGCCGAGCAAGCGGTGCGCCTGCTGGCTCGCTTCCTGTTTGAAGATACTCCCGTTCCCTTATTTCAGTATGACGGGTACGGCGGGCCCTTAGGGTCCCGTCTGGAGCTGTATGAGTTTCAACTTCAAATTCACTTTCGGTATCATGGTCCGACTGAACTTGAGGGTCGTCTAGGGGACGCCTCTCTTCTGGGGTCGGTACAGACTTGGATGCCATCTCTGAAGTACTCTCCCCACAGACGGCGCCAAATGTTTCGGGGTTTTCTGATGTCCTGCGGGAGAGTTACAATTCCGAGACTGGAACCGGACGCCTGTACCTGCAAAATAACGGAGACTCCTGAGAGCTCCGCCTCCAACGGTCAAGTTAGTACCTGATTAAGGAGTAATTAATACAGAAATTAAAGTAATAAGGTCTCTCTAGGTGAGAGTATTTAATGAAGGTAATCTGCTTTGCTAGCGAGATCAGCCGGTTATTAGTGTGTTCCGTTCATTATTCGGTCCCCCGATTAATGAGGATTAATCGAGTATTTATAGCCTTGGGAAGCGTGCAACTCTCTAGGTTTAAGGTAAACCTAGGGCCGAACGGGCTTCTAGACTGAAATGGGCCTTGATGGCCGGTTGTCCCATTTGGCATGGGTGGACACGTGGCGTGTCTTAAGTGGTCCGTGGAGGACGCGTGGCGGAACCTGGTTGGTCCACTTGTCAAACGGCGCTTGGTGGATAAAAATCCCCTAATCACACCTCATTGACAACTACGAAAGCAATGTCATAAGTTGATGCAATCCTCTTTATTCTCTTTAGCCACAATCCAAAACCATTATCAGTGTTTGACAACTGTGTTCAATTGTGCTAATGTTAGTTCATCCTGGTATGATTTTTTAATGTGTTGGTAGTAGGGGTGAGCAAAACCGGGTACCCGGTCATATTCTCAAGACCCAGATCCGGAACCGGTTATGACCGGGTCCCAAGAATTGGAACTGGTTTTGGAACCGGTTAATACCGAATCCAAGTTTCTTAGAAATGGTCCCGGAACCAGTAGGAACCGGTTCCAAAACTGGGTACCCGGTCTTATTCAATAGTAAAATAATGCTAGTTAATTCGGCAATCGCCATTGATGGACTTCCTTCAAAACCCAATTCTGCAAAACCATCACACTATTCAAACTCTCACAAAAACCTAAACCCTAAAATCTAACATATGTCAATAATCAGACAAATTAAAACCAAAATAGCACACAAAATAGAAAAGCAAATTGAAGTTGTTGGTGAAGCAAAAACTTGGCTTCATCCATCAATTCAGGACTCAATCTAAACATCAAAACACAAAACTCCATCTGATTAAGCGCACCATCACCATCACAATCACCTTCACGCAACATACTTCTTAAATCATCAGTGGTAAGATCCTGCAACCCCAGAATAGCAACGTTCTTCTTCAAACTATCAAATGTAATAACCCCTTTATCATTATCAACAAGCAACTCAAACCCTTTACATAATTCTCCAATTAAATTATCTCCGCCAAGCTTTTCCGCCATTAATGGAAGTTCATCTTGGAATACTTGTTGTTGCTCGTTCTTTGAAGACGCCATTGTTGATGCTATATTTTGAACAGGGGATTACTGATCGATTGAATGATTGATTGATTATGGGTTTGTTTGGGGGTTTAGTTGCGATTAAGTTGGAGATTGAGAGAAGGGGAATAAATAATAGGAAGGAATGAAGGAAGGAAAGGGAAAAAGGAAGGGAGTTACGGAGAAAGAGACATTGAAATGAAGTTGGAGGCTGGCAGAAAAGTAGAAAACCCTAGTGTAAAGTCTGTAAACCGTGAAAATGAATAAATGGGCCTACTTTTGTACTGGACTGTAGGTTTTTTTACAAAAAAAAATTAAATTTTTATAACTAAACCAGTACCGGTTCCGAGTACCCGGTTTGTCTGAATCCGGAACCGGGTACCCGGAACTGGAATTGGTTTAAACCGGGTACTTAGTGGGTACCGGGTCCGAAATTTTAGGATCCGGTCCCGGAACCAGTTACAACCGGGTCCGAAATTTTGGACTCGGTCCCGGAATCGGTGAGGCCAATTCCGGGTCCGGACCCGACGGATCCTAACCAGTTCCTGGTACCCTGGGTTTTTGCTCACCCCTAGTTGGTAGTACTACAAAGATCATTTTATACCATAGAAAACCTCGCTGATATATATACTTCAATGAGTTGCTGGTATATACAGTTGAATGATAATATGATATATACCATCGACCAAATTAATGGTATGTAAATATATACCAACAATGGTCTTTTAGTTTCCGATACTCTAATGTAACATGACCCTTGCAACATGATTTAATAATATGTCGTTGAGGAGGAGCAATATGAAACGAAAGCATTTCATTATTAAATAATTAGTGTATCCATACCAACTCAAATATAATTGTCCCACTTCTAAATCTAACTACTACACTATAATGAGGATAACAACGTTGTTGGAGTTATTCTAGAAAATCTATTACCCATATTCGACCCCAAGCCAGCATACCAACTAGAGCAGATTCTTGTATATGCTATACCAACAAAGATAAGCCCTATCTTCGTCGGTTCATTCACTGATACTATCCGTGTTATGGAACTATCTATGTTAGCCGCTGTTATGCATGCCCAGGTGTATTATGTCATTAACGACATAAGGCATCTACGTTTCCATACAATTAGAGTAACAACTTCTTTGGCATCATCCCGTAACGATGCACCAATTATAACCCGGGGTACCAAAGTTGTTTGTTGGAATGCCAGAAGGATGAACTGGCCATCCTTCATATGTCATCTGTACGCAGTCCATAACAAATTTCACCCTACGATTTTCATAATAACTGAGGTCAGAATCCGTAAAGAGGATCTAATGCTCATAAGTATATTCATGTATAACGCCCCCAAATTTCCCTCCATGTAGATACTATATTTATACGTATAAAATACCGTAGAGATAGACTTGGGCGTATTACCACCACGTGAAAACGTAAGGCTTACTTAACTACTAAAAATGGCAGCGGAAAAATAACTGACTTTTATTAATATTATAATAACCATAATATAAAGTTTGAAAAAAATACTCCAAATAAAACATGTCCGACTCATGAATGAGTAAATTCCTAGCTAAGTGATCCCGATCCCGACTCAAGTATGCGCACGATCAACTCCACACCTAAAATCAAAACTGCTTACCAATAATGGTAAACAGGGCGAACCAAAACAAAAGGGAAAACGGATTAGCAAAAACGTTAAGTACATATAAGTGCAAGGCATGTAAATGCTTTTATTAGACAAACATGCTTTCGAAATAATTATTCCAATTCAAACTTGCCAAAGGTCACTTTCCAAAATTAGACTTTCCAAATTTAAACCTTCCAAAAGTAGTAACTTCCATTAATAGAAACTTTCCAAACCAATAGATTTTCCAATTTTTAGACGAATTCCAAAAATCAATTTTCCTCACCTAAGTGTGCACACCCCCTAAGCAAGTTAAACTATACTCGAGGAAAGACCAGATCATACAAAGCTCATGGTCTTACTTAACCAGTCCCGGGTAGAGGGACAATTAAAATAATAAATACTCAGGCCCATAATGAGCTACAAGTTTAAATTAATTCTTTTAATTCAATAGCTTGAAATCCGGTGATCAATAAACAACTTTTATTAAGTTAAGCTACACTTTTAAAGATCAAACCTTTAAATCGTAAAATTATATTTTAACTCAACATGAAAACTATTAATCAATCTTGATACGAACATTTATTTAAACAATTATAAACATTCACCAAAGCATGCGTTCAAAACTTATATTAGGGACCTAGCCACCTATACATACCTTGATCATAAGAACAATTAAGGTACAATCACTAAACTTGACCACGATCGAGGGACTCCTCCATCACAATTAAAATAACCTTAATTAATATAAGGTTAACAAAATAAACACAAAATAATACTATGCTTGTGCATGAATTACCAAACCATTAACCCTTTTAAAACAAGAATTGTTTTACTAAAACAATAGGCTTATCGTAACATCATAATAATAGTATATAAATAACATAGTAGTATAATAATAATAGAGTTAGTATTAGGTAGTAGTATTAGGATCATATGTATATATACATAGTACGTAGTATGGGTATTACAAACAAAGTATTAGGATCATATGTATATATATGGTACGTAGTATGGGTATTAAAACCATGCATGCGAGCTTGCGGCAAAAGAAACAAGGAGAAGAGGGGTATGCCACCTCCTGGCAGCAGTTGGGTGGTGTGGCAGTAGTTAGGTAGCAGTAATGGTGGTTGTTTGGGCGCCAAAAACGCTAGTGTGGTTGCGGTGCGGTGTTTATTTGAGCAAGAAGGAAATAGAGGAAGAGGAGGGCGTGAGATTGAGAGTAGAGAAGAGGGTTTTCTGATTTTTTTTTTTTTTTTTTTTTTTTTTTTTTTTTTTTTTTTTTTTTGGTGTGAGGAATTTGTGAAGGATTGAGGGTCTATTTATAGTGTTTAGAGGGTGGAAAAGATAGAGTTGAAGGTATGATATGGTTACTAGAAAATATGATAAGTTTTGGGGTTTGTTAAAGTACTTGGATCAAATTGAGTCTAGTTTAGTAGTTGTGTTAAAAGATGAGAAGAAATTTAGATAGATATACATATGATTGGAAGAATGATGATAGGAAGAAAAATAGGATAATGAAGAAGAAGGCTAGAGGTTAATAAATAAGAAATATGTTTATCATAAAAATCATTCTTAAATAAAAACATGGTCTAGCTTCACATCAATTTATTTTTTATTTTTTTTAAATGAAAAAAAACGAAAATCATATTTAAATAGAATAATTGAATTTGATACTTAAATCAAGTTATTATATAAATATATAAATATTTTAGATAATATCAAAACTAAAATTAGTTGTAAATCATAATGTATATTAGGTATTATCTTTAAAACACTCTTGAAATTTCTAAGATAACAACATACATATTGAATAAAATATGGATTGACCTATAAAAGATAATTAAACCAATATTATTAATTTAAAAGTCCGAAAATAATTAATTATTCAAATGATTAAATACTTATATTTGGCGCCAAAATTTAAAATTCATTTTGGCTCTAAATTAAATAATTCAAGAAATTATTAAAATATTTTCCCAAAATTCGGGGTGTTAATCATGCATCCCTTACAGTTTGAATATGAGACCTAAGGACCCGAAGGTTGTCTTGGGGTTTTGTCATTTTATTATATAAGACAACCAGAAGGCATGTACGTAGGTGCGCAAAATTCCCTCCAAAATATTTGATCAAAAATACAACCCTGTGTTGGTATGACAACATGCATTGTTGGTACTTCATTGGCAACCACCAAGTCACAACAACTGAAAATATGGTCTTGGGTAGTATGTAATTTATGCAAAGGTCATGAAGGGTTCATTCTTTTACAACACACACAATAGACAAATACATCTGTAGTATCAGTTTTTACGAATTATGATTTAACTAAAATGCAAATTTGCGCGTTCGACAGTAATTCATACTTGAGTACGCATTAGACACTAATTCCGGTTTTGAAATTTAAGAGGAAGAGTTCGAATTTAAAAAACCGTAATTGATTGAAACTGAAATTGGTAACATTCATTGAAATTTACCTCAACATAATTTGTTTTTGGATAATATACTATTAACAATTGAATTAAAGTATACCTACAGGAGCAACAAATGGTCACTTTACTGTGTTGGATAATTATGAACATGATATATCATCTCAGGATTACGTGGTATTAATGTGATATACCATCAAAGGATATATAGGTATTCACATCATGTACCATTTCAAGTTAAACTAGTATATTAATAGATATACCATTTAGAATACGTTGGTAGTAATAAAACATACCAGCATATTGAATGTTGGTGTTACTATGACATACCATCAACAATATTCTTGGTTTTAATATAAACTAAAACGTCAGAACATGTTATGATTAAAAATAAGACATACATTATCCAAACTACTAAATTACTACACAGTCCAACAACATTTAACAAGCTAAGTACATATTTCAGCCATGGTTGCCATAGCTAGAGAAGTCATCGAGTCCCATGTTCAGAACATGTCCAGCCGTAAAGAGTTGTGCTCTTGGATCACCGTAATGGACTTGGATGAGGCACCAAGGGGACATTCCTCAACGGAGTCACAAACACTCCATCATCACCTCCCTCTACAACCTGATTTAAGTCAATCCCATCACCCCTTACATGATTCATGTCAATACCATCATCCCCTGCATTATTTAAGCCTATACCATCACCCCCTGCATTATTTAAGTCTATACCATCATCCCCTACATGATCAAAAACATCACTTTCTCCCAAAATTTCATCATCAAAATTAGGACATGATCTACCATTTTCCTCTTCATCTCGATCCATGGGCTTTTCCTCACAATATCAACAAATTTGACTATGGTATATCACTTACATTAACTCACAATATCATCAACAACAGTTTCACTCTTCTGTTAACCGACAATATCAACAACAAATTCACTTTCACATACCCCATGTATAAACAATTTAACAATCATACACAAAACATCACAACAGTACAATTCAGTTCGTAGTTGGTATTAATATCAAATACCAACTAATCTTTAATTGGTATTTCATACTACATAATTAGATCACAATGTCACCACTATTCCCAATTTTATACTACAATAGAATATCCTCCATACTTATAAACTGCAACAGAAACTGTATTCCCAATTTCATACTTCAATAGAAACCATGTAACAGCAAATAACTACAAACTTATAATTCATGCTAACATATCAATAACAATAATTCCACAATATCAATACCAAAAATTCCACAATAGAATTTAACAGTAATTAATGCTATCATCACTACCATTAATTCCACAAGTTCTTATTCAATAACAATACTAATTAATGCAATTATAACTACCAATTAAGTCAATTATCCATGAGTAATAATTCCACATTCCACTACTTTACATCAAAAATTACAGCTGCAAAATTATTACAAATAAAGTGTGCACTAACCTCAGCACTCCGACTACCACCAACATCGCTCCATCCATCAACACAATGCATCTTCAATCAATTTCGGCTAACGCAAAACCAATTCACCAATTTCAACTTCCACATCTGGAACAATAATTACCCAACCACACAACAAATCGAAGGCCCAACGAATTTCACAAGATTATTTTACAAAACTCAAAAACATGAATTACAAGAAATTGAATGGGAAATGATTAAATTGATTCTTGTAATTTATTGTGTGCAAAAAAGAATAAATATTGGAGATAAGTTTGAGAATAAAGAATTTTGTGAATTGGGAGGAAGAATGTGAAAATTCATGAAGTTTGGCAGAAATAACAATAAATTTGGGACAAATTATGACAAAAAGGACCCACAATACTGTCTTGTCTTTTTCTTTTTTTTCTTTTTTTTTGTCTTTTAGTTGTTCATTGCCGTACAAGTGGGGCCCAACCTTTCCCTTGAGTCCATAAGGACTAATGTACTAGACCCTGAGAAATCCTCCAATATATAGGTTATTTGTAATATGAATACAAATATTTTCTTTTCTAAAATGGGTATGGTGCATTATTTGTGAATTTTTCTTAAAAGGCAAGTTGTGCAATATTTAAAAAACGGAGGAAGTATTAAAGTTATACTCGTTTTACATAATGTTTGAGTATTCTTAGCTAAATAATAGTGACACAAGTTGGAATGATCTTCTTTTTGAAACAAACAAACAAAAATAAAAAGAGATTATTTTTTTTCTTTTTTTTTACAAAAAAAGTAAGATGGGGGGCGCTTCTCCTATCACAGAAGGGGTAAATAAAAAGAGGTTGGACTGGTATATTTTGTCATGAACTTGTGCGAGATATTCTAGGTAAACAATTTATTTATTTTTTTAACTTTATATTTTAGGATTTGATTTGCTAAATAATGTTGATATAATGTAGTGATTAGTGAATCATATCTTTAGGATTTATGATATGTGAAGTGTTACCTATCTTATGTCATCTTAAGATTTGTATACAAACACTACGTATTATGAATAATAAACAAGTTATGACATTAGCCCTTTTACCCTTAAACTTAAACAGGCAGATGATTAATCTCATTTTGTGCCCAAGGGTGGCACATACAATAATTTGGATGATCGGATCGGGTTATAAACCCTCATTTAGCTCCACTGTCGAAACTTAAGCTAGGAATTCATAGATAAGATGAATAGTATAACAGAAGTATAGAACCTGTGGCATGAGTTCATGACTCAGTGTGGAATAGTAGATGAACAAAGAATTTCATAGTCAAACTACGTAGCATCTTATTTTTCGATCTGATTCAATTGTCTGAAGTAATAAAACGCACAACAAAATTAAGCTTTGCTAAGTAGACTTCAGCATTTCCTCAAAAAAAAAAAAAAAAAAAAAAAAAAAAGAAGAGTGGACTCCAGCATCAAATAACCTTTTATTTAATCCATTCATACTGTAAACTAGACCTCCGTGAATCATTTCAAGATCCAGTCTCACCACAGTTCACTTTGCTACAATGCCGGAATTCAAATTTCTTCCACCTTCAAGGAGACTTGTACCAGCCCCATTGTTCACCAGAAATATCGCTAGTCACCTGCTTGATATTTAAGTAATTCTCGATACCCCTGAAGAATTTACAGAGTACACATCAGAAAAGAAGCATGATAGCAGAATCACAATATTGTGAATAAGAAAAAGAGACATTATTGTTAGTGTAATCTCACCATTCCCCAAGTTCACGTCCAAATCCACTACGCTTGATTCCTCCCCATGGAGCTTGAACAAAGCATGGTTGTGAACAATTAACCCAAACAGCTCCAACTTCTAGAGCCTGCATAACCAAACAAATAAGGAATAGACGAAAATCACAGAGCCAAATCTTGAATCAACCAAGAAGACGATATGGTTTGCTTGATTGTTGCAATTATGCTTACCTTAGTTACCCTCTCACATCTTTCAAGATCTTTAGAAAACACAGCAGCAGCTAAACCATATCTGGAATCACACAACTACAATCAACACGAGAAAGAGTATCTCTAAGGAGGCAGAATCATTATTCAACAAACTTACTGTGTATCATTTGCCAATTCAATGGCTTCATCTTCAGTACTAAATGTTTTAACACATATGACAGGACCAAACACTTCCTCCTTCCATATTTGCATGGATGTGGAGATATCAGTTACAATGGTGGGTTCAATAAAATACCCTTTCTTCAAATGCTGCAACAAATACATCAAAGATTCAGGCCTCATTAGGTATCAGCATTGCAGCAATAATATAAGTTATTAAATTATCAGTATTAAGTTGGGTTTGCAAGTTTGATAAGATTATAGCATTAACAGATTTACGCATAGGGATTTAGCATGTACTGTAAACCATTTTGCTATCTAGTGTCCAAAATGGAAGAAAAAAAAAAGTAGCATTCTGAAGATTAGATAGTACGTAATAAGCGGTAATATGGGGTGAATGTGTTCCAAACATCATATTAGCATATCAATTTGGTCAAGATGTTTATCAGATTCCAAATAAAATATATTCTCTTTAATTTGATGTGTGGTTCACCAAATAATTCTATTGTACTCAGAAACAACAATTGTTTATTTTACCTCAGGGCGGGAGCCTCCACACAAAATAGTTGCCCCTTCACTCTTTGCTGTTGATATGAAATTCATAATTTTGTCGTACTGAAGCAAATGAAGTAAACATTAGATGGTTCCGCTGGCACAGAATTGTAAAAGCTAAAATTAAGAAATAATCCATAATACCTGTCCTTTACTAATAACAGGGCCAAGCCGGCATCCTTCCTCAAACGGGTCAGAAATTTTTATGTTTTTCGTCCATTTTACCATCCTATCAACAAATTCGGTTGCAATACTTTCCTGTAAATTGATTATAGAACAGATAATTCCAAAGTCAGAAAAGGATCCTTCTTAGCATGCTTGTACATACTTAGTAATGAAAATCAATCTTGTTAACTAGTTAACGTCAATTCATCAAATTTCTTGCAGATTAGGATGCTTACATGCACAAGAAGTCTAGACGTTGCACTACAGATTTGACCATTTGTCCAGAAAACGCCAAAAATAGTCCATTCAACAGCTGCTCAATTACAAATTTCAATATGTTAAAGAGATGGAATTGATTAAGCTTCTCTGATGAACAAAAGTCAGAAAAAATTGATTCTGGAATGAAAAGATATATTAGATACTAAAAGGACCAAATTTTGTTTGATCTTAGATCAACTAACCTGTATCAATATCAATATCTTCAAACATAATAATCGGACTTTTACCTCCAAGCTCTAACGTAACAGGCTGCAATCAAGTTAGTTTTAGAAATGGGGGCACCCAAACCATAGAAAGAAGATTGAAATTTTGGCTGAATTTCTCTACCTTAACTAGTTGGGCAGCAGAAGCCATAATCTTGCTGCCAGTGGCACTACTCCCAGTAAAAGCAACCTGTTTTATCAAAAAATATGGTCACCTTTAAAACAATATGAATCACCAAAAGTTTTCAAAAGGTAGAGCATGAGGTACTGAGGCAGGGCAAGGTAAAACCTTGTCAATATCAGGATGAGATACTATTGGTGCACCAGCATCAGGACCTAATCCTGTCAAAATATTTAACACACCAGGAGGAAGTCCCACTTCGTTACAAACGTCACCGAATTCTAGACAAGTCCTGAAATTGAGCCATACAATTTGTTATCTGACATTAGCATTGACCGTTTCATAGAGAGAGCAGTTTTATATTATAGAGCTTTAGTGAATAACTTACACAGATGCCAACTCTGATGGTTTAAGTACAGCTGTGCATCCAGCAGCAAGTGCTGGTGCAATTTTCCATGTGGCCATTAGAAGTGGGTAATTCCTTCAGCGGAAAAGAAAAGAAAAAAAAAATGAAAAGTATCAGTAACAGACTAACAGTAAGCATGGCACAGCCTAAGCATTACACTTAGTCTATGTTACTCAGACTCTTTAATTAATTTTCACTATCATGTTAGATACTTGACATTACAATGACGACAACAACAACAAACTATTCCATGGATTTTTTGGTAGCATCATTTATCATTTTTTTGGTCAAACTTTGTGAACTTTGACCAAGCAAAAAAAATGTGGGATTTTGTTAATAGCATCATTGTGTATATTACAAAACATCAACTTTTAAAATAAATCTTAACATTCAAAACTAAAGTGATTTATGGTCAAAGATGTGCGTTAGAGAATTTGTAAACATTGAACTTTGGAAAGTGGGAGAGGGGATATTGCAATTTTAGGCAGAAGGAATTACCATGGGGATATTAATCCAACAACACCAATGGGCTGCCTGAGAACATGACTTTTAAATCTATCCATAGGCAGGGTGACTGGAGCCTTTTGTTTGGCATCCAGCTTTTCAGCTTGACCGGCAAAATATTCAAAACATGAAGCAACATCATCCTAAAACAATACAAAATCAAAGCATGAAACTCAACAGGAATGCGGAGTCAAGAATCTAAAAGAGTATATTCAAATTGTTAGCTCACAATGTCCAACACTGCTTCATCAAATGGTTTTCCAGAATCAAGAGTTTCCAGTTTAACGAAATGATCTTTTCTTTCTGTGATCTGCAAAATAAAAGTCAGATTTAGGTATATATTTGACTAAAGCATCAATTTTATTCCCCATGTCTCATAGAAATAAACCTTTCAACCAAAAATACACCTGAATCAGGTATAGATAGATAGAAAACAACTTGAATACTTCAAACCAAATTTGAAAGTAAGTCTTATAAGGGTCCATTAGTACCCCAAATTCTACAGTAATATTTAGGCCTTGACCCATTGTTGCTATGTCCATGAAGTATAGTTAATGACTAAGATCAGTTAACACTGTAATTATTTAAGGACTAATACATGGTAGATAGTAATCACCGTAAAGGAGAGAGGGATGGAAGAATATTTTGTACTCAGTATCACATTTCAGCATTTGAAGTACAGCCTTTACTTCTTTAATGACTAAGATCAGATAACACTGTAATTCTGTATAGTTCTTCCAGTTTTCCCTTCAAGTAAGCTGAAATTTCTCCGTGTAGTTTTGCTGCAAGCTCAAGCTCAAACTAAAACATATCCTACATCTGCTAATTTGCTAAAACCAACAGCTTATCCATACCAGGAACCACAACTCAAACTAAACCATACAAACATCGACATGCCAGTGCCCCTTCATGTTTAAAAGGTCATATAATCACTGCTCACATGTACTGTACACTATCATACCTCTGTAACTGCAATCGTTAGATAACCTTGCCACAAGTTAAACTTTATATTCCTTATTTTATTCTCACTTAATTCATGAAAATAAGTTCAGATATGAGCTAATAACTAATGTTATGGGCCAAAGGGCTACCCAAGTCCAATTTACATCTACAAAAAGTATAGGAAAGTTCAATTAAATGCAATCAGTTCAGATAAGTGAAACTCAGTTCAAGAGAAATACACCCTTTTTGTCTATAGAATAAGAAAACATTGCTCCATATTTGAGCAATGCCGCCCTCTCTTAGAGGGTAGAAGGGTCATTCTATTTGGACAATAAAAATGAAAAATGAAACTAAATAATGTCGAATTACCTATTTACTACCGAAATTGCACACTTTCGCCCAATAACTAAGATGAATTCGAAATAATAGAACTCCAAAAATATCACCCAAGCTGAATAAACATGACTGCCTATTTGCTCATACAATTCAAATTGATTCTGCATACCACCACAAGAGACTAAATTCAGGAAAACAATCGTTTAACCCGGAATTGTCCATCTGATGAGCTTATTAGCCCTATATACCGAACTCTGAAGCATTAATGTACCACATTTTAATCCAAAGAGAAAATTTTAACCAATAATTACACTTTTACACTTACATACAGCTCATTCCAAAACTAAATGAGGACAATTATTCAAAACACTTCTTACAGCTTGCAGATCAAATTCCCAAATCAAAAGATGACATGCAGATTATGCCAACATCACCAATCCACAAATAATTCAGCAATAAAAATACCCAACAACACAAATTATCACCATCAAAACAAAAATAAACATCATACTTGTATAATTTAGTACTTTGTCAAACAAAAAGAAAGATATAACTCAGCACCTTAGCAGCAATAGCACGCAAGTATCTAGCACGATGAGCACCAGAAGTTGCAGCCCAATCTCTGCCTTTGTTCTTCTTAAATGCTTTTCGAGCAGCCACCACTGCAACCTCAACATCCTCTGCAGTTGCTGCCGGAATATCACCTGAAAGTACACTTTAATTAATACCCACATCACTAAACATGAACTCTAGCAGACCCGCTAAGTATAAGCATTAAATACATTTCCTAAACGGGAATTGATTTAGAAATGATTTAGAAACTCGTGTCAAAATCACGTTTCAATCGGCGTTACTAATGTTTAGTTTAAACAAGTAATTAAAACACCCACTTGGGTATGTACTATATCTGATGAAACATCAAATTTTTAGCTCATTAACTACAATTTTTATATAGAAATTGAGAAATTTATTTACTATATTAAGAATCTAACCGATGATTTCCTCAGTGGAAGGGTTAATGATGGGGATGCGATTTTTTTTAATGGGTTCTCTCCACTCTCCATCGATGAAGAGTTGACGAACAGGCATAGGAAACGCCATTTTAGGTGATTTAACAAAGAAATGAAAAGGGGAGGAGAGAGAAAGAGTGGGAAGCAAAGAGTGATAGTATAATAGTGTTGCTTATATAATTGAATTGAAGGTACCAAATTTAATTTAGGATGAGGATGAATTACTACGTGGCTACTCGTTGCATATATGTCCATTTTTCATGGGTGTCTTTTGTCTAATGTTTTATTTAATTGGTTTTGTTTTTTTTTATTGTTTAATTGACACGTTTTGACTTAGTTGATACACTCTTCTTTTATCGATGTGCGATCTTATTTCTTGAATATCTATGTACATAGTACTACTTTTAAAGGTTAGCTACTCCACATTTATTGTAAGTGAGTAATAATGGTTAAGTTATACCTTAACATACTTGGAAAAAAAAAATCAATTAGGGAAAGTATATGCACTAAGATAACAAAGCTAGGATGAAAAACATAACGGTGCTTTTTCTGTGTAGCCCGAGGTTATTTATTCAGGGGTTACTCAGTTGGTTAAGAGTTACTTATTCTGCTATTACTCAGTCGGTTAGCACATTTTATGTGTAAGAGTAACCCCCTGACCGATTGTGTAACCCCTGACCAACTAACCTCTGAATAAGTAACCCTTTACCAACCGAGTAACCCCTGAATAAGTAATCCCTGACCGAGTAACCCTTGAATAAGTAACCCTTGACCAACCGAGTAACCCCCAAAATAAGTAATCCTAATCACACAGTTTGACCGGCCACATATAAAAATTAGTGAAAACAAATAGGTATATATAGATGCACTGAGAGTAATTTGTATTTTGCTAATGTTACACATCTATTGCCCTATTGGTTAACACTATACAAATATACAAATATACATGTAGACTTAATCGACTTATACATTATGCCTCCTTACAAAAAGAAATACCTTACGAGTTTGAATTAATATTCGAAGAAAGTTGCAAGCTACAGCTATAGTTATATTTATAAACATATGGAAAGGAATCAAGCATATTTACATATTGTAATAACTATTCAATCAGCTTAGTTTGATCTAGATAAATAGGTTGAATATTTCGATCATCAAACAATTTCACGATACATGGAATATATCTTTGATAGTATGACTATATGACCTAGTTTTTAAAGAGTTTTATTTTATGTGTGTCTAAGCAAATATATCCTCATATACCTACCAATTGCTTTCATAAGTATACTTTTCTACTCTCCTTTTTTCACCTCCTCTTCAGGGTTTTCAATGTCTAAAGCTACAAGTTTGATATAGCAATGTTGATATAAAGAAGTAATCAATTTTATTGCATTATCCAATCAATTGGCTCATATAATTATGAGGAGATCAATTGTTCTTTGATTTTCTTTTCAAATTTCCATATGAACAAACATTCATCATTTTATAAAAGCACGCATATTTATTATCATTTATGATCTAAAATGTTACAATTTATATAAAATAAACAATTTTTTTCCAAATCACTTTGTTGGTGAGATAATTATAGAGTCGAGTAAAATGTTACTAGTTTAAATACAATAGATTTTAGATGAAATATCTAATGTATGTGGCTGATGCCTTCTTTGGTTATATTAGTGGTTGCAATCTAATGTTGGCGTTAAGGCTTATTACAAACTACAACCATAGGTCAAAATGCTTTTTGTTTTTTGTATTATTTTTCTTTTCTTTTTTTTTTTTTTTATTTTTTTTATTATTCCTAAGAAAGTTTTGGACAAGATGACAAGCAACGTGTTTGGTGTTCGAAATAATCGAATGTCATTTTCTAGTCTGGTGATTAAAAAAAAATTAAGAGGCCCCTTTTGGCCCCCTTATGAAGTTATGATCAATATTCAGAATCAAACTATATAAAAAAAAAAAAAAAAAAAAAATTCAATGTCCTGTGTAAAACAATATTGTTATCAAACTCCAACAGTCAGAGTCCAAAATAATAATAATAATAATAATAATAATAATAATCAACCTATTTATCTAGATCAAACTAAGCTGATTGTATCTCGGCTTCCCACTAATTTATGGTAGGTTGTATGACTTTGTCTGTTTATAATAATAATAATAATAATAATAATAATAAATATGAAGTACTTCTTCTAAAATCGACAAAAGGACTTTCTTTGAAAAAAAAAAGCAAGCAATAATATTGCAAAATCAAGCTAGGCTCCGTCAATGTAATGCATGAATTAATGATACTTTGGGTGAAAAAGTCCATATAAACAAACTTAAACTATCTTTCTTGTCCCATTTAGCCACAAAATGGGCAACGGTATTGCCGTCTCTCTTAACATGAGAAATATTAATGAAGTTAAAAGAATATAACAGCCTTCTAATGTCATCATAATTAAACTAAAAAGATAGGAGCGCAACCAACAATTGGAGTATTAGCAGCTTGAACCACTCCGAGTGCATCACTTTCGCACCCACACATTATCATAGCCAAACCACTTTCTAAAAGAAAAACTCATCTACATAAATAATTTTTAAATTTAGGGTATGTTCTATTCACCTTATTTTTCATTATTTGAGGTCTAATAAGTTCAGTTAAGTTAAGAAAAGTTCAGTTCAGGAAAAATATGTTCACATAAGTTCAATTCAGAAAAAATAAGTTATAATAAGGAAAGTTCAAATTACAATTAAATTAAGTTTTGATAAGTTCAGTTAAGTTCAAATAGGTTCAAATAAGTGAAAATCTAACAAATAAAACACAGCCTTAAAGCCCTTAATACTCTTTTTATTAAACTTTGATAAACACAGTAATCAAGACGCGCGCACGGTTTTACTAAGAAGTAATAAATAATCTTTAGCAAGAGCAACAATAACATGGACTACATCCATGGATAGTCATGTCTACTTTTTCGTATAGCCCAGGAGAGTAATATCTTATTTCAAATTTGAAACTCCCTTTTAGAGGTGTTCGTCTTTAATTTACCTGGTTTATGGTTTGCTTTTTGTTAACCTAGTGTCGTTAATGCTTAGATATATGACATATGCTCCATAACATAAATTCTCGATAACTAGATGTGTATTTTGAGAATCTAATTGATGAGTTGATGATTGTGTTAGGGGTGAGCAAGATCCAAGGTATCCAGTGCCGGACCCGGAACCGGTTAGGATCCGCCAGGTCTAGACCCAGAACTGATCTCATCGGTTCCGGGACTGGGTCTAAAATTTTGGACCCGGTTGTAATCGGTTCCGGTTCCAGATCCTAAAATTTTGGACCCGGTACCCACTGGGTATCCGGTTGTATATGATATAGTATGTGGATTGTTTGTATTTTTAAGAAACTAAAGAGTTATGTACAACCCATTTTAATTTCTAAGCTCAATTGCTTATAAAACTCTCAACCCACTATCAAACAAAATCCTAAAACTTCTAAATTTCCCTCTCCGATCTACTATACCGATTACCCAACATATATTGTACAAAATATATTTAAAAAAACAAAAATATGTTTAACGTAACTAATTAGTAAAATAAAAAAATATTAATATTTAATATAATTAAAATAGCTAAATGTATATAAAAATATAAGTATTAAACGCTAAATGTATAAATACACCAAAAAAAAAATTTATGATTTGTATTATATTTCAACACTTATATATATAAATGGGTACCCGGAATCGGAACCGGTACCCGGTGGAACCAATTCCAATTCCTAAATTTTTGGACCCGGTTGTACCAGTTTCAATTCCGGTTTTAAATTTTAGGACCCGGTCCCAACCAATTCCGGGTCCGGATCTTAAAATTTTGACCGGATACCCGATTTGCTCACCCTATTTGTGTATTAGCTTAGATTTTTACTGACCTCAAAAGAATTTTTCCCTCAAAAGAACCTGCTTAAAACCGTCATTTTGCATTTTTGTGAGCTAGCTAGCATGTTGGGCTATGTTTGGCATGTTATACTTTCAAGGAATTCACTCATCTCATTATTACTCTAAATTAGGTCTTATGCTCTTCCCCTAATTTTATTTGAACATATTCTTTGTATTATACCAAGCTAATTAATACACAGTCATCAACTATATGTTTCTAAATCTAACAACACGATATTTAGCTTAGATTAAAGATTTAGTTGGATTAAAAGTTTAAAACACCTCACACGAACTTTCATTAAGATAATAAAAAAAATTGCTTAAACACCAAGAGGCAAGAGCGTTGCATCTCCTACAACCAGCAACACAAACTTTATTATTGAACAACTACAATGAGACAAAACTAATAATTTAGCATATAATTGACACAATTAACTAGTTTATAATGATTTGTCAAAAAAAAAAAAAAAAAAAAAGACTAGTTTATAATGTGAAAGCAAAATTCATGAATAATTTGTCATTGCATGGGAAATTCGAATCATTATTACCTAATCTTTATATACTCCGTATATAATTGCAAATCAATTAAGGCCTATTAGTCTTTGAAGAAAGATTCTTCACCTAATAATATGATGATGTTATAATTATGATATTAAAAAATGAAAGCGTGAATAATTTATCCATCCTTTGAATTTGTATTTAATTTTATTTTATGATGGACAACTAAATCATGCATGTTAATTCAGTGTTTTTAAGTATGAATATACGGGATATATTTACGAGTTAAAACTTTTTTTTTTTTTTTTTTTTTGTAAAGTGTTATTACCTTTTAATTTAATGATTCAAACTACTTTGTGTTGACTATTATTTTTGTGAGTGGCAGTGATTAGGATTTGTTTAATAAAGTTAAGATTTGATCATATGTATAATAACTATTCAATACGTGATAGATAGTTTTAAAAAAAAAAATGGCATATAAAAATCGAAATAATCTGATACATTACATATAAATCTTTAGTTTTATAACAAATTAAAATAAAATATTTCACAACAATAATAAACAAGTCTCATATATAGACATTTTTTCTTTGTACTTCCTCTGCTTCATATTGTCTTCTATTTAAATCTTTTGGTGACACAATACAAGATTGGCGTTAGAGAGGAAGAATTGAACCATATAAAATGGAGGGAGTATTAATATATTTGTCATAAAAGATGATCAGGAGAACAAAGAAAAGAATCATGGGATTGAGATTTGCAGCAAAAATAAACCGGGAAATTAAAAATGGAAAAAGATTCATACATCATACTCCCAAATCTAGGGCTGAGGAAAATTATTATCCGAAAAACCGAACCGTTACTGAACCGAAAATTAGGGTACCCGTTTCGATAACCATAATGGTTCGGGTACCCAATCCGATAAGCAATTTTTTCTTTTCTTTTCCTACTTAAATCTATTTATCCAAAATCTAAACTCTTACTTTACTTCGTAATCACTTTATAATTTAAATGATTAGTAATTATTAGTAATTTGGTCATAATCATGTGTTATTATTGTTGATTAGTGTTGAATAATGATATCATAATAACTATATTATAAAGTCTAAATTTTTATTATTGGATATTATATTGGGTACCCAATAACCGATCCGAAAATCCAGGTACCCGAACTTATTGGTTCGGGTAATGTATATCATTTTTAGTGTTATTGGTTATCGGGTACCCAAACCGATAGTGTTAACGGTGCAGATACCCGACCCATGCTCACCCCTACCCAAATCTTTTACATTTTTTTTCTGTATGTATTATTTCATTTTTGTAAATTACATAAGATATGAAATATATTTAAGCAATTATTTTGAAATGCATTGGATTAACAATATTTTACAATTAATAGTGATTTTTTTCTTAAAAAAAGAGTTATTTAAGTTTTTACATATACATTAAGGTATTTAAGGCATGATTAAAAAAATTATGAATTGAACATTTAATTCAGCCCCCGAAAGAAAAGTTTTTAAGATCCGCTACTAGTATCTAGGAGAAGTCATCTTAACCTCACTAAGTATTTAATGTTTTTTTTTTTTACTCAACATCAGAAACTCGCATGTGACTTTTTATAGGGCAATTAACTTTATTAAGTCCCAACACTCCCATCCACATGTGAATTCGTTTATTTTTAAAGTTTAATTGTGCTAGAGTATATTGAAGTTATTCAAGGTCTCAACCTTAGCTCTAATAACATGATAATTATATGATAGGCAACTTTGTCATATGGCTAGATTTCCATACGAATTTTATGCTAGTATTTAGGAATATAATATATCTTAGTGAAATTCTAATATAGAATTGTGTTAAATTATTAGTGGCTATAAAAAGCTTAGTTAGTTTCTTTATTGTCATAGGTTTGCCTTCTACACAAAAGTTTGAACTCGTATAAATATCCTTTATGATATGATCAAATAAGAATATGGAGCTTTACAATCAACCTATTACCCTTAACTTATCATACATTTATGTCCAATTTACTCCAGAGTTTAACAATGACTCTTTACAAAATGCAAGATATATACATGTTAATTTTTGGAGTAGATTTACTAACCTTGGGTTGATGAAAGAAAATTCATGTAATGATAGATCAAACTGAATATATTTATAATTAAGGTTGTCTATAGTTCACAAGAGGTTTCAATATATGTGGATGTAAATAAGCCAAGTCAAGTCAAACAAGTATTATTTAGAATATAGTAAACTCATTAAAATTAGTCAATATGTTGAGATTTAAATCTCTAAAGAGTTTGTTCAACCTATACCACCTATAATAACAGGATATCTTCATTTGTTATTAGCCCGTGCATAGAAAGAAATAAACACCTAGAGTAATCAATGTAGTTTGAAGATTGAACAAACTTACAAGTTACAACTTAATATAACTAGAAAATTTAACAATCTAACTTTATTGTTTAATGATTTTATTTAGATTAAAATTAAGTAAAGACTACAACTAACTATGTTGGATAGATTAAAGATATTTTTCATGTATGTTAGACTGTTAGTGTGCAGTGTATTGGGCCTAGGCCCATTTTCTTCAAGTGGTTTAGTGATTACTGAAATGGGCCACAAACTTTGTGGGCTTATAGTGATAATAACATGACAAAAATTAATTATGGCCCTTTTTTCCTTGATCATTGATTTATATAGATACAAAATTTTGTTAAATTCATCTCAAATATAAAATTCGTATTATTTCTAGTAATAAACATTAAACTTCGACGACTAAATATTTATTAAGGAAAGAAGTTACATTTGTAACAATGTTGTATTTTCTAAATCCACAAAAAGTGTTAGGCTTATCAGGCCAAAATAGATTTTCAGGGTTTTTCTCTAGTCGAGTTAGGATTTTTAACTAAATTGTGTTTTTTAATTTGTTTAAACCCGTACATTTATGGATCAGATCGATTTAGCGGACTGTTCACCTCAAATTGTCATGAAAGACTTAAAGCTAAAATTTGATTGGTTGCCAGAAAATTCATAAGTGCGACTGAGCACATGCACCTACCTGAGCTAACATGTGGACTGCACGAACAGGTTAAGTTCAACTTTCAAGGTGTCGTTTTCTTCAATCATCACCAAAATTGGGCTTAAAAGTTTACTAATGATTATCTTTTGATTGAGAATAAATATCAATTTAACTTCATCGTAACAATGGTAAAAGAGGTATGTAAGTGGAGGCGTGGAGCTAACAAATATGTCCTGTGACTCTCAGGGGCGGAACTAGCATGGGTTCAAGTGGGTTCATTGAACCCACTAATCTTTTGAAAAAAATTAAAAAAAAAAAATTAAAAAAAAAAAAATCAAAATAGGTTTAAATAGAATATTTGTGTAATATATGACAAAAAGTAAAGCTGTAACCCAGTGGTTATTTTTAGCTCCCATCACACAAGAGTCGTGGGTTCAAAATCCATAACTCACACTTTTTTTTTTAATTTCATTTTCTGTTTTCCTAACACTGAAGAATGAAACCTTTCCTCTTCCAGTCTTCCTCATTCCCCCAAATTGAAAAACCCTAACCTCTTCCTCCTTCTCTTCCCGTTCTTCCTCTCTCTCTTCTCTTTCGTCCTCCTTTTCTTGCAACCCACCGGCGCAAATGCAGGCTGAGTACTAGCCAAGGCTCGAAGCTGCGAAGCGAAGCAGACCCACAGGCCACAACCACTCAACCCAGTGGCGGACTGGCGGAAGTCAGCAAGTCACAGTCACAGCCCGACATCCGTGTGCCCGTGTCTACTCGTCTAGGACTCTAGGTAAGTGAATTTGGGGATTTATTTTTGGCTAATGTAATTTACTTCTCAATTTGGGGATTTTTTTTGTGATATTTTGAATAGCTTTTTGATATTGTAAATGGTGGAAAATGCAACTTTCAGAGTTTCAGTGATGTTGTTTCTCTTTGTTTCGATGTTTTACCTTGCTGATTTTTCTCAAGCCCTCAAGGTAATTTGTTTTGGCTTTTAACTTTTTAAGCTATTTTATGAACTTTGATTTGGAATTTGTTTGAATTTGGTGTTATCTTTTGTTTGTTTGTTGGATTGGATGGATTATGGATGTTGGATTAATCTTGGGATTTGTCATTTGTGCTGAATTTTGTTGTTTAGTACTAATGGTGGTCTAATAGAAGTAATAGTAGGTTGCTTCTATTATTAATTTGGTGATGCTAAATTAATTTTGAATAGCTTTTTGATATAGTAGGGTATTCATGAGCTTTCTATGATGCTTGTTGAAACAAATAAGCATACTACTTACAAAAGTTTACTTGCTTATAAGACTAGCATTGATCCTTCCGGTTGCAACTGCAAACGTGGAACAAGTGTTTTAATCAATGACATACGTAAAAAATAAGTTGCGAAATAGTATGGGTGATCAATTATTGAATGATAATTTAGTCACTTTTCTTAAGAGAGATTTATTTTCAAGAGTTAGTGATGATGATGTATTGGAACACTTTCAAAGTATGAAGACTCGAAGAATGCTTCTGTAATCTTTTTTTTTTTCTTTTCATTTACCTATGTGTAATCTATTTGTAATCCATATTTTGAACTTATTTATGTACTGAATATTTAATTATTATATTTTTTTTCTTTTGTTAATTACGATTTCAAATTTCCGAAGTTTCGAACCCACACTTCGAAAATCCTGGTGACGCCACTGGTGACTCCTGTCATATTGTACTCGTGTCTAAATTTGAAAATGAATGGTTTGATTGAGTAAGCTGACCTATTTAATCAATAATGTTGGTCATGTTGATAATTAAATATTACAGAAATCATTGACACTAACCTGTTTTTTCTTTGTGGGTCATGAATCGTGGTGTGTTATACGAAGTATTAAAAATAGTCTTCCTCCGATTTTATTTTTTTTATTTTTTTTAAAGTTTTAAACTTTGACTATTTTTACTATTCATAGTATGGTTTTGACTTGATTATTTAATTAACATATAAATTACAAATATTATTGTATGATAATTGTTGGATTTAGTAGCAGTGTAACATGCATCGCTCATAACTCATAAGTATACAACATATACTCCCTTCTTTTCATATTGATTTTCCTACTTTGACCAACTTTGTCTCACAAAAATATTCCAAGTAGGAAGAACAATATGATAAGGTGGAAGTATCATCAATTCCCTAATTAGATGTGTTGTGTCGAAATCGTGTCTTGTCGTGCTAACTTGCTTCTAGAGACCTCTAGAGTCTAGTCAGACGCCATTGTATATTGACTGTTTAATTACCGTTGGTGGACTTGTATAGTTGTATGCCTACTTCTAAACCTGGACCAACAGCTTATAGTTCTGAAGAAGAAGAACAACAACAACGATGGATCGAATTGGATGATTTGATTATAATTTTTTTGACATATGCATTAAAGAGATTGATGTTCCAGACTATGCAAAGCCAAGTTCTAATTAAGTGTCTTGGAATATTTGATGATTCTGTTGCGTTTCTGTCTCTCCATGAGACTCAGAAGAAGTTTGATTCTTGGTTATGGAGTGATGACTGATGAGTGTTGGAAATTAGAGATAGCTTTGATGTGTTGTCTGTAATTTGCTTATTTTTTGTATTAATTGATGAACCTCGTATGCATACGTATGCAGTATTTATTACTCTACTATTACTTACACATTACAGTATTTCGTATTTATTTTTAGGAAAAATTCATGGGAATAATCCCACCTTTGGGCCATTCATTTTTAATAATCCCACCTTTGATTATTTTTTCTAAATAATCCAACTTTTACCCCCCAATTCATTTATATTGGTCTCATTTTACCTGAAACCGATTGAGGAGGTAATTTTTTTTTTTTAATTAATTTACACGTATCGTTACTTAAATTAGTTAAAAAAAAAAAAAACTCAAACCCAATTCAGCCACCACCATCCCTACCACCACCCAAACCCAAACTCTAGAACCACCATCTACCAGACCCGAACCCCAAAACCACCCCACCAGCCAACACCGGCGCCGCTCAACCCACTTCACCTCACCCTTTCCTCATTCCGACCACCCTTCCCCACACTCCGTTCCCTTACTCCTCCCTTTTCCGAACACCCAATCCCCTGCTGCAATTCGACTGCCCTACCCACCTAACCCACCACCGGAATGGCCTGAAAACCGCCCCTCTCATCTTTCCAAGCACCGAAACCCTAACCCCTCCATTTCCCAAGCCCCTAAAACCCCAAAAGAGGTGGTGTTGGTGTTGAAGCTAGAGAAGGGGAGGGGACGGGATTGGGTTTCAAGGCTAGAGAAAGGGGTTTCAGGGATAAGGAAGAGGAGGGGGGGAAGGGGGGTTGATTTCGGGGTGGTTGGGGATGGTGGTTACGGAGGACAAGGAGGGGCAGCAGGTGGTTCGATGTGTGGTCAGATGGCTGCTTTGCTTCTGAGTGATGATGTAGGTGGTTGCGAGGGGTGTGTAGAGGTGGTGGTCAGGTGGCTGCTGGGCAGTTTGGTCTGGGCTGGTAGGTGCGACAGGGGAGTAGTGATGATGGTGGTTGGTTTGTGGCTGTCGATTGGTGGCGAGGAGATTAAGGGGATGCAGTTGTTGCATCTGATTGGTGGTAATTGGCTCGGTTTGGGTGGCTGAAAGTGTTGGGCTGGCATGGAGATGCGTGGCTGGAGTGTGCTGTTGCGGATTATATTGGTGGCGATTGTGGGTTGTGAGGAGCAGTGGAGTAGTTTTTTTTTTTTTTTTCCTTAATTTTTTTGGACCAATGACAGGCTACCACGTGTCATGTAATCTGTTATAGGTTACATGACCGGTTGGAACCAATAAAAAAGAATGGGGATAAAGGTCGGATTATTAAAAAATAATCCAAAAATGGGATTATTATAAACGAATGGCCCAAAGGTGAGATTATTCCCATGAATTTTTCCTTAGTTTTAAGATAAACTCACGTATATGGAAGACAAAACTCTTAAACTACTCTATTATTACACATTATTATTTTAAGTAGCAACCGTATCCAAAATATTGTCTACATATAAAATAACTTACTAGTAGTAGACTAACATTAATTAATTAATATAGAATTATTTAAGTTTGAAATATGTACCGACGTACCGTATTAATTACTAAACGTACTTTAGGAGTCCCGTATCATTTTTCACATCACTCACTCGTGTAACTGTCCATGTCTTACCATCAGGGTATTGTAAAATCATTGGTGGAATAATGACTTTTTTAACAGCATTCTGAATGCCTTTCGAAATATCTCCCAGTCGTTCTCTATAGACCGCATTTTATGATTGTTAGGAGTTGTAGTTACGATAGCTCTACTAACCCTGGATGTACTTGAAACGTGCTGCCTCTGCAACCATTTGAACCGCAATGAGTAGGAACCGAGCTTCAGTTTTGGTATTGATAGGTCCTATTTTGCACATGTTTTAGGTGGGTATCTAAGCTCATTTGATTACAAAATTAGAGATCTTTGGTGCATATTTGCATTATTTGCTTAAGTTGTGCTCTACTACTCTTCGTTTGTGTGTTTTGATGAATTTCAGGTGATTTATATGCAAATGGAGTATGGTTGGCTAATCTTGAGTATAATAATCATGGAGTATGAAAACATATTGCTTAAGAATATCAAATCATGTGTTCGAGACGAACTTGAGTGAAAATGAAGCAAAACGTTGATGAAATACTTGACAAATATGACACCTGTTCACTATTATGCTCATAACTTTTGTTATACAAATTAAAATGGAGTGATTCAAATTTCATTGGAAATTAGACTTGAAGACCTTTCCAACGATATATTATACGCCTCAAACGGAGCTCCGGATATGAAGTTATGACTGATTTAAGATGAGTGATACGCGCAGCAGAGCAGGCACGTCCGTGCCTGGAAGTCAGTAGCCACAGCAGTTTATGCACGCATAGAGGCACGTCCGTGCCTCCTGGAGTCCTTGTGCGCCAAGAAAAGATGTTTATCTTTTTATCTTCCTAGGCCTATATATACATTAAGTAGTGTTTTATTATTAATTAAGTTTTTATTATTCATTAGTTTTACGTTGTTAAGAACTAGTTCTCTCTATTTTATTTTCCTTGCTTTTGTAATTCAAGATTCAAGATTTCTACTTTTCGCTTTCAATTCAATTCAAGATTCGGTATTTTCTTTTAATCCCTTATTCCTTAATTATGTTTTCTTTAATTATTTTTGTTATTGTTTATTTCATTATGAGTGAGTAGATTTCCTATTCCAAGATCTAGGGTAGCCCAATTATGATTGATGCATGAATTAAATCTTTAAATTCTCTAATAACTTTTGCAATTGCTATGCTAAATTGATTGTGATTATGCCAATACTAGGTTAGACGTAATTTAGTATTGTGATTATTCCATTGTTTCTATCACAGCGAGAGTTGGGTTTAAACGGATTTGAGTAGATCAATTTAGGGTTTGATATTCAACATGAGAATAGTTGGGTTGATGATTGGGAAGTTAGAATAATGTGTTTAATGTCTCTAATTTGCATGATACCATGAGAATAGGCTTGATTGTATGTTAGAGAATCCATTGATACTCGAGAGAGGTCTTTGGTATTGATTAGGGTTTACTTTTCCCCGTTCAATTGGAATCGTATGTTAGGGGTAGAAATATAATTGCATCAAGCGTAATTGTGGTGATACTAGATCTTGGATGTTTTAATTATTTGATTTATCATATTCATTTGATTATTTCTAGTTTTCCATATTTTAGCATATAGTTTAATCCACCATTATTGATTCTTGCTTAGTAATAACTTGAGTCTATTTAATTGTTTGAACCTTAGTCTCTTGGGATTCGACCCTTACTTGCATGTCTACATAGTAGTGGTTAGTTAGGTTATTTTTGTTAGATACGCGACACGCCTATCAGGTATAATCTATGGCCGTAGTATCCATTCCATAGACCTTATCCGTGAAAGTTTTAAGGTTATCAAATAATGGGAAACTTAATCGGTTTGTATCACCATTTCTTTCGATTTGACTGTAACTTTCCCCATAATTATCTTTCCCCATAATTAATATTTACAAAATGCTGAACTTCTGGAAAAACTTTATTTGCCTTATCAATGGTATCAATATCAAGAACGGGAAAGAAATGGCCGCGTACTTCACCTCTATATTTATCAGCAAAGGCCATTAGATACAAATCGTTTCTACTTAAAGCAAGTGTAACGGATATCTGATTATTATCCTTTTTAGATTCAAGGTCAACCAAAAGATATGTATTTGGGTTGGTTGGTGCTCGAATCATCGGAATTCCCTTGTACACTAAGCTTGGATCCTTAACTTGGTTACGTATACTTTGCAGAAAGGTGTTATAAGTACGATGTGTAGGTTTTGGTTCGAGTTTTAAGGTTTTAAATTTTTTTTGGTTCATATGAGTCACTTAGGGCGGGGATGGAAATCGATCCTAGATCAACTTAAACCGGGAGAAAAGCTGTTACCAACTAAGCTGTCCCTCACTCTCAGTTTGAAGGTTATATCAGCTGCATTAATCTGTTGAAAGATGACCCATATAGTTATCGTGAGAACAAGCCATGCCTTCTTGTTTTCTTTTTCCATTTTAACCTAGTATTGTTACACAAAAATGAAAATACTAATGTTATTACAAAGTGTATGGAAATCAGGAAATCAAGATAGAGGAGGAGAAAATAATACGTGTATTAGAGATTGTAAAAGTGATTGGTATTGTACAAGTTTTAAAATGGCCTGGATAAATTATTACAATCAACAAAGTTCATTTTGTAGAAATTGTATAAAATAAGTATCAAATTATAGTAAATAAAGATCCTAATTAATAAAAAAATAAAATAAAAAGAAGAGTATGGAGATCAAAGTAACTTACAACAAAACTAGGACAAAGCTTGTGTTGAGCGGAAATATAGTAAATAATAAAGATCCTAATTAATAAAATATTTTTTTTTTTTTTTTTTTTTTTTTTTTTTTTTTTTTAAAAAAAAAAAAAAAAGGGAAGAGTATGGAGATCAGAGTAGCTTACAACAAACTAAGCCAAAACTTATGTTGAGTGGAAATATAATAAATTAAGATCCTAGCCAAAACTTGTGTTGAGTGGAAGTATATATAGTAAATAAGATCCTAATTAATAAAATAAAATAAAGAAAAGGGGAAGAGTATGGAGATCAAAGTAGCTTGCAATAAAACTAAGCCAAAGCTTGTGTTGAGCGGAAATAAATATAGTAAATAATATTCTGATTAATAAAAAAAAGAAAAAAAAAAGGGGAAGAGTATGTAGATTAACTTACAACAAAACTAAGCCAAAGCTTGTGTTGAGTGGAAATATAGTAAATAAAGATCCTAATTAATAAAATAAAAAAAATAATTAAACAAAGGGAAGAGTATGAAAAAATTGTCCGGAATAATTCGACATTTGCCTCACACGCCCAAATTAATCTCACGTTTAGATTATTTTTTAGGAAAAAATCATGGGAATATTCCGACCTTTAGCCCATTCTTTTTTAATAATCCGACCTTTACCTCCAATTCTTTTTTAATGGTCCCATTTGACCAGAAATCGGTTAAACCGGTCAATTTTTTTTTTTGATTTTAAATACACGTGTCACTATGCAATTTGTTTAAAATTTCAAATTAAAAAACAAAATTAAAAAAAGAAAAACAATTTTTTTTAATTTTTAATAATTTTTACAAAAAAAAAGAAATAATAAAAAAAAAACAGAACCACCCCTGCCACTACCTTCCCCACCACCCCTGCCACCATTCCCTCTCCCCCTCCCATTCACGCAGCTCCCCTCTCCCCAGCCCAGAAATCGACCGGCCGGCGTCGCGCTCACCCACCGCCGGCCGAACCACACCTTATTACTCCAACCTTCCCTTAACCGTCGCCCCACCCATCCAAACAAACCCTAACCCGCGAAAACCGCAACCAACCTCCACCTTGCCTCATCGCAACCCCTTCCGACCACCGCAGCCCCGAAACCACCCTTACCATGTTTTCTGGCCTCCATAAACCCTATTCCCCCAAATGGGCTGCTGTGGTGGCAGTGAGGGAGCGAGTGAGAGAGATGCGGGACGGGGGTGGTTCGGTGTTGCTCGGATGGCAGGGCAAGATCAGGGGTAGAGGGAAGGGGAGGAAGGAGAAGGAAGGGGGGGTAAGCCGCCAGCCGCCGGCGCGCCTGCCGGAGCAGGGGGCTGGCCTGGGCGCGTCTGCCGGAGCAGGGGGCTCCCTGGTGGCTGGCTATTTTTATTTTTTTCTGTTTTTTTGTTATTTTTTTGTTTTTTGTTTTTACCAATCGCAGGCCGCCACGTGTCATGTAACCTGTTATAACAGGTTACATGACCGGTTGGGACCAATAAAAATTAAAGACCCCTAAAGGTCGGATTATTAAAAAAGAATGGGCTAAAGGTCGGATTATTGCCATGAATTTTTCCTATTTTTTAATAATATGACCTATACGCTCAATCCACCCCCAAATCCCAATAGCCCCAATTAAGTGACTTGAAGTCGGCTAAACAAGTTGCCATTTGTGACTTGGGATTGTTTGCACACGTGCCAACACATGGTTGGTAAAAAATTATCGAAAAATTAAAAGGAAAAACACGGCCACGCTCTCTGGCAAACCCACCATTGAAACCACCTCCTCTACCCAGCCCACCCACCTCCTATACCCATCTGGGTTTGGGGCTTTTTAATTTATTTTTTATTATAATTTTTTTACCAATTATAGGTTGACACATGTCTAATAACTTGTAATAACAAGTTGGATGATTGGTTAGGACCATTAAGAGCGCATTAAGTATAAATGTCGGATTATTAAAAACAATCGAAATGTGAAATTATTTTGGACGGATGAAGCAAAGATCAAATTATTCAGAGTAATTTTTCCTAATAAAATACCATGTTTGATTGTTTGTTTATAGGGATTGGGACTAGAGAGAGGGATGGGACAAGGTTTAAACCCCCTTTATCCCTCATCTAGAGGTTATCATTAGGTGGGTCGGGCTGAAGTTAAAAAATTATGCACACTTCTCGGGCCACGCCGGATCGGGTGAAGCTGCGGGCCGGATTTTTTGTGCCCAAATCTGTCCAAAATGGTCGGACCGTGTAGGCTTTTCGGGGGCATTTTCGGGCCGAGGCTAAAAAATCAACTAAAAACGCATAAAAATGTATTTCCAAACCCGCCCAAAATAAGTTTTGAGACGGCCGATCCCAACCCGATTTCAGGCAAAAAAAAATATGTCCAAATCCCGCCCAAGATTGAGCCAGGTCGGGCCGGGCTAACTTTGATCACCTCTACCCTCATCTATACATAAGAGGTTGGTATAAGGATGGTTGGACAAGGATTATAACAAAAATGACATATGTAACCTTAATGAAAAAAATAAAGGAGAAAGATAGAGTTAGTAAACATATATTTATAACTTTATCACAGATTCTACTTTTATCCCTAACTTATACCAAACAAAAGATAACACTTTATTTTATCTTTATACCACCCATAACTCACTATCCTTTTCCTACCCTCTTATTTATTTAATTAATTTTTTATTTTTTTTACGGACTCTCTTATCCTTCTTGATCTCACATACCATACCAAATATCCTTCTTGATCTCACATACCATACCAAACGCCCCGTCCGTATATCATGATTCTCATATTCCGTATTTAAGAACCAAAAGAGTTCCTATACTTATTACTTAAACAGTTAAACTAGACGAGAAGACAAGTTCGAGTACACACACAATATTGAAGCGAGGAAATTATTGATTAGCCATTTACTATAATCAAATTCAGTTGTTAAAACTGACATCAGGCAGAATTTGCTCGCCAAATTGACTTTATTTTCTTCTTCTTCTTCAAACCCAGATTCAGATCGATCTTTTTAAACTAATACCCAGGTACTGTATTATTTTCTGTATTTCTCTTCTATAAGTTTCATAAATTGATGCTATATTTCATATAATTGTCATTCGTTTTTTTCTGCTTTGTCTTCAATCCTGCAATATTAATTGTATATTCTCTAAACCCCGTTCATTTTCTGCTTTCAATTTCTTATTTGATACATTATATAGTTAAAAAATTAACTCAATTATCTTGTTGTTGTTGCAGCAATGGCTCTATCTTTGCAGCGTTACATTTGGTCAAATGACAACAGCCGTTTTTATCATCTCTTGAAACAAAGGTCAAATCCTTATATCTTTATCCCTTCTGATTTAATTTATTTTGATGGGTGGTTTAAATTTGCTGATTCTAGTTTTGGGTTTTAATTTATCAGAATTAATGAAGAAAAAGAGAGGTCAATGTTAATTGCAATTGAGAAGATTGATCATCTGCATGAAAATTTAATCATTGAGATTCTGTCATGGTTACCTGTGAAAGCTCTGTTACAGTTTAAGAGTGTTTGCAAATTATGGTATGCTATTATTTCGAGTCCGGATTTCATATCAAAACACCTGAATAACTACTATAACAATGATGAAAGTTGGCGCGGTTGTATCCCTGTTCAATATTATGTTAGCCATTCTGAACTTGAGCTGTATGAGCTGTTGGTTGATGAATCTCCTCGAGTTTTAGCTGATCAAGAGTTAGATAGTATGCCAATGCATAGCTTGTATGTTTGTGGTTCGTGTCACGGATTATATTATGTGTATCACTACGATTGTAGTGGTCGTGCTTTGTGGAATCCAGCCATCAATGAATTTAGACCCTTGCCTAAAATAATTTGTAAGCCTGATCTTCCATCCGAATTCACTTATGCTTCGTATGAAGTTTATGGTTTCGGGTTTGATCCTGTTAGTGGAGACTATAAGGTGGTTGTTATGAAAGGTTATTGGCTTACTAATTATGACGATGAAAGTGATGCCAAGCATCCTGTATCAGTCCTTGTCTATTCGTTAAGGACTAATTCGTGGAGGTATTGTGGAGATCTGGCTAGAGCTTATAGTTTGGAAAGTAATAAATGTTACATCTATGTGAATGGATGTTGTTACTGGTTCGGATCATTTGAATATAGTTCTGAACTGATCATTTCTTTTGATATGGCTACTGATGCGTTCAAAGAAATTGATGTTCCAGACTATGCACAACCAAGTTCTAAGCGTCTGGGAGTGTATGATGATTCTCTTGCGATTCTGTGTCTCCATCAGACTAAGAAGTTCGATATTTGGATATGGAGTGAGGAGTGTTGGACCAGGAAATTTACTGTGGGACCATTGTCAGATATCTGGTGTCCTGTTGGTCATTGGAGAAATAACAGGCTCTTACTAGAATGTAACGATGGTAAGCTGGTCTTATTGGATCCCGAAAAACCCCAAGAAATTAAGGATCTTGCATTTCAGAAGGAAAAGTCGTGTCAAGGAGTTTTTGCTTACATGGAAAGTCTGGTTTCGATCAAAGATAAGAACGAGGCAGGGCCTCAGAACGTTGAAGAAATCATTGATTATTTTGGCGCAAATATTTTTTATAAGAAATTGGCACGTGGATAGTAGTCATGTCAGCGTTAATTACTTTAGTTATAGTTATAGATACATATAGATTTGTCATTGCATGTGAAATTCGAATTTTTATTACCTAATCTTAACATATGTAATTGCAAATCAATTAAGGCCTAATTAGTCTTTGATTCTTTGTAGAAAGATTATTCTTTACCTAATAATATGAGGATATTATAATTATGATTATTAAATAAAAAATGAAAGCGTGAATAATTTATCCTATCCTTTGAATTTGTATTTAATTTTATTTTATACGAATTTTCATACTTAACATATTTCCCATTTGAATAGAGGCAAGGAAGGTAACCAATAAGTAATTGCAGTTGACCCATCAAACTATCAAAGAGGACGGTGGTTGTTGGCGTGCTGCTGATCCTTATCGCAACTTTTCATTATATGGACAACTAAATCATGCATGTTAATTCAATGTTTTTAAGTATGAACTTACCGAATTTATTTAAAGATTAAATCTTAATTTTTTTAATGGTATTTTTACTTTTTAATTTAATGATTTAAATTGATAAATATTATTATAGTTATGATAATATTTGTAGTAGATTAGATTTTAGATTTCAGCAAAACTCCTCAAATTGAAGTGTGTTCCATTGATTAATATATATAGAATTTTACAAGACTCGTAATCTTGACTATTATTTTTGTGAGTGACAGTGAATAGGAGTTGTTTAATATATATAAAATTTGATCATTTGTACAATAACTATTCAATACATGATAGATAGTATCAAAATAAAAAAAATAAAAAAATAAAGTTTGACATATAAAAATCGAAATAATATGATACCTTACATATAAATTTTTAGTTTTATAAGAAACTAAAATCTCATATTTCACAACAACAATAAACAAGTCTCACAAGACATTTTTTCCGTACTTCCTCCGCTACATATTGGTTTTTCCATTTAAATCTTTCGGTGATGGTTTTTCCATTTAAATCTTTCGGTGAGACAGTACAAGATTGGTGTTAGAGTGGGAAGAATTGAACCATATAAAATGGAAGGAGTATTAATATATTTGTCATAAAATAGATGATCAGGAGAACAAGGAAAAGAATCATGGGATTGAGATTTGCAGCAAAAATAAACAGAGAAAATAGAAAAAGATTTATACAAAATCGAACTTTTTACACTATTTCGTATATATAATATACATTCAAATGCATAACTAAAAAAATAGAAAAGACGAGTGAAGGAATCTGGAAGTACACAAAACTTGATAAAAGAAATCGAATCGAGTAAAGGTATAGATATGTATGAAGAATAATCAAGATGATGATTAAGATCATATAATTACATGACAGTAAGTTGTAATCAATGTTTTTGGGTAGATTTTTGGTACTTGTCTTTGATCCAATTGAAACCCATTGAAGTACCCTGCTTGACCTTCTTAAAACCCGTTGAAGCAACTTCCTTAGTCTTATTAAGCCCTTCTTCGACCTTCTTCTTCGCGCCTCCTGATCCATCGTTGTTGTTGTTCTTCTTCTTCTTAGCCGTTTTACCATCGTACTCGTGGCTACCATAAGCTGGTTGCGGATCCCATTGATCCGCCCACGACGTCCCTTCCATTGTTTACTTGAAAATATATATTTGATCCTACCAAAATAATGATATGGGAAAAGGAAGATGGGATAAAGAGAAGGAATTCTTTGTTAGAGAAATATTTGTGTTCAAGATTTTATGACATTTTTCTTGAGAATTCAATGAGATTGGTATTTATATGGTGCAAATGCGGAATATTTCAACCGTGTTGAAATCCTTGCTTGGACCGCCGTTATGCTTTACTTCGTATATTGTATTTCTACAGCTAATTAAGATCCCTCACAATAATTGTGTATAATGACCTGCTAGCAATTTTTAAATAATTGCTAGCTACATGCTAGTCATTGTGCAGTTACAACCTCTTATAATTAAGCCTAATTATAGAGTAATGTAGTTTTACTCCACCCAATGCTATTATATTTATTTATTTAATATAATTTATATATTTGTTAAAAATATTTATTTATTTTATGTCATCATGGACATAATAAAATTACAAAAGAAGTAGCTTGTCATTGTAGAGGTTGTGACAACCTTTAGCTACATGTAACCATTTTGGATGCTCTAATCCTAGTTATAGGAAACAAACCTAACACCTTCCAACTTACACAAATTCTTATCCTTCGTATGTGGCTACAATCATCATAGGGGTTACTTCGTTACTATAATAGGGGTTACTTGGTCAGTGTCAAAGAGGTTACTTCGTCAAAGTTATCGGGTACTCGGTCAATGTTATAGGGTTACTCGGTCAGTATTAATGTATTATAGAAGTCACTTGGTCAGTGTTATGTCACTTTGTCATTTTATAAGAGGTTACACGATGTAGCTAGCAACACACATGACCGGCTGTCTAATTTAATATTATCTTCTAATATATTTTCCAATGTTGATTATTATATCCCATATCCCTAACATGCATATCTAATAGCTGTCATATTGAGTGTTTCAAAAAAAAAAAAAAAAAAAAAAATAGCTGTGATATTGAGATTAAAATTGAGATTTGGCACGAGTGGATTATGATGTAGCGCGTACGAGATGTCTACTACGAGTAGAAGTTAGACCGCTTAATGTGAACCTTCTTCTGATCGCATGAGAGGTTTCTTGGAAGCTGCTTTCCATTTTTGTCAACTTTTTAAATGTTATTTCTAAAATTGGCCATATGATCAGGTGTTATTTTTCTAAATTTAATTATTTTACGGAGTAATTGATTAAAACTTACTGTATTATTATGATATTCTTGTAGATATTGTTATGTAAAGTAGATCATACTTTTATACTTCTGTTTTTGCCAAAGTTGACTTATATTTTTCTAAATTGATTTTGGAAAAAAATGGTAGAGCTTGATGTTGTTAAAGAAATTGGTATATCTAGAAGCTGTTGGTCCAGGTTTAGAAGTAGGCATACAAGTCCACCAACGTCAACTAAAAAGTCAATATACAATGGCGTCTGACTAGACTCTAGAGGTCTCTAGAAGCTTCACCCTGCATGACCTGCCCATCAACACATTGAAACAAACCTTATCAATATCTGATTTTTTTCTTTTCTAATTAATTTTATATCTATCCATAAAAGCTTAAACTGAATTCAAATATTTATGACAAACTCCGTAGAAAAATTGTGAATTTTCTTTATTTGGTTAAACATTTCTGGACAAAGGAATAATAGTGACGTTAGAATGTTGGGCAATACTTCTAGCATTGGTAAAAGTTGACACAATATGAATCGATAAACCATACACAAAAAAAGTATAAAAAAAAAGACAATGTTTAATTAGATAAGTCAACACGACACGACACGATCATTTGATAAACATCCATCTTTATGTTCTTTTTGTATACTTAAAGAACATCCATAATATTAATAAATAACATGATAATATTATGTAATGAACATTATTTATGTTCACCCAACATAATCTAAAGACAAAATTTATAGAACATTTTACAGTAAATAATGAATATTATGTCACAAATAATAATATATTACACTGACAATTAAATAACATGGAGATAAAGAATATTATTTAACATGTGTTCTTTATAAAATAGTGTCATGTTCATTGTTATTAAAAGTTTTATATTCTTTTTTTATATCTCTTATGTTCTTTTACACGTTCATTACATTTTTACAATATGTTATTTTCACTTTAGATATATGTTCTTTACAATTCTATATCATGTTCTTTTCACTTTAACTAAATGTACTTTACATTTCTATACAATGTTCTTTTCGCTTTTTTTATTTATTTTTATTTTTTTATTGAACGGATTACTATGCACATGGTACATCCGCCTTCATGAACCAATGATTATATTGTTCTTCCTACTTGAAATGTTTTTATGAGACAAAGTCGGTAAAAGTATATAGGAATGGAAGTATATCTTATCAACGATGCATGTTACATTGCTACTAAATCCAACAATTATCATACAATAATATAATATATATATTAGTAAAATAATCAAGTCAAAACCATTATATAAATAGTGAAAAAAGTCAAAGTGTAACATTTTAAAATAAAAATAAAAAAAAACGGAGGGAGACTAATTTTAATACGAAGTATAACACACCACAATCCATGATCCATAAAAGAAAAAAAAAACAGATTAGTGTTAATAATTACGTCGTATTTAATCATCAACATGACTACCATTATTTATTAAATAGCTAGGTCGGGTTAATGTTTGAGCTTAATCAATCAAACCATTCATCTTCAAATTCAGATACGAACACAGCATGACAAACATTTCATATATGCCAGCTCCTTACCTCTTCTAGTCTTCTACCATTGTTATGATGAAGTTAACTAAATTGGTACTCCGTATTTATTCTCAATCAAAAGACAATAAACCTTCTGATAAGCCTATCATGTTTGAGAGTTGAGAAACATATAACTGTATGAAATGGATCAAAACAGTAACACGGTTCATAACCCAAATGGACCGAAATCTGTTAAAACAATGCCCAATTTTGCCGATTATTGAAGAAAACGACATCTTGAAAGTTGAACTTAACCTGTTCGTGCAGTCCACATGTTGGCTCATGTGCATGTGCTCAATCGCACTGATGAATTTCTGTCTAAAATTCACCTCGGTAACCAATGCAAATTTTAGCTCTAATTTAACCCTACTACATTCAATTTTTCATATTCGTATGTAATCAATACATAATATTAAAATAGATATTAGAAATGACATGTGTTATTTTTTTGGTAATGTTATTTTACCTTTAAATTAATTTATTTATTTTTACATTTTTGTTTACTTAATCAAATCATTAAAGAATATTTAAAATATTATAATAATATTTCCTTCCCATTTATTCATAATATATTTACCATATATATTCAACTAAAATATAATTTCAAATTCTAAGGGTTTTTTTATTTAAAATATATTTTTCTTTTGGTAAATTATTACAGTATGATTGAATTCACAATATATTAAACTTTTTGGTAAAATCCATGCATTGCACGGAATTTTAACTAGTTTTGTAAATAAAGTCTTGTACATTATAGCAATATTATTACAAATGAAACATCTTTCCTAAAGAAATATAGTCATTGTCAAAGTTTAACATCTATTACCTGTAATATTGCAAAATTTATTTTGAGAACGATATAATAAGATTTTGTATTTATATAAATCATAAAAAATGATTGAAAAAAATAAATAGTCTAATATCTCATTCGTTTCAAATTTTCAATTAGAAAATACAGCAATACACCAAAAAAAAAATAATTAAAAAAAATCACCACTTAATATTATTATGTTAAGCTTGTTTGCAAGACATTGTATAAAAACATCACCATTAATAAGAGACTCAAAACCTAAGCATCTCTCCACAAAACATCATCAAATGTAATTTGTGTTCAAGCTGCATTGTTGATTTTTGTCCATAAAGTTTGTGGCCCATTTCAGTAATCACTAAACCAATTGAAGAAATGGGCCTAGGCCCAAGAACACTGCACACATTAACAGTCTAACACACATGAAAAATATCTTCAATCTGTCCAACATAATTGTAGTTTTTACTACTTTTAATCTTAATAAAATCATTAAGTAATAATCCCTCAAAAAAAAAAAAAAAAATCATTAAGTAATAAAGTTAGATTGTTTAATTTTCTAATTACATTAAGCTGCAACTTGTAAGTTAGGAGATTATAAGTTTGTTCAATTTTCAAACTACATTGATTACTTTAGGTGTTTATCTCTTTCTATGCATGGGCTAATAATAAATGAAGATTGAGAATTATTTATTCTCCTTAAACATATCCTGTTATTATAGGTGGTATAGGTTGAACAAACTATATAGAGATTTAAATTTCAACCTATTGACTAATTTTAATGAGTTTACTATATTCTAAATTGTCTAAATAATACTTGTTTGACTTAACTTGGCTTATTTACATCCACATATATTAAAACCACTTGTGAACTATGGATGACCTGAATTATGAATATATTCAGTTTGGTCTATTATTACATGAATCTTCTTTCATAAACCCAAGGTTAGTAAATCTACTCCAAAAATTAACATGTATCTTGCATTTTGTAAAGAGTCATTGTTAAACTCTAGAGTAAATTGGACATAAATGTATGATAAGTTAAGGGTAATAGGTTGATTGTAAAGCTCGTTTCTAATCTGATCATATCATAAGCATAATTAGATGAGTTCAAACTTTTGTGTAGAAGGCAAACCTATGACAACAAAGAAACTAACTAAGCTTCTAATAGCCCACTAATAATTTGACACAATTCTATATTAGAATTTTACTAAGATATATTATTTTCCTAAATACTAGCATAAAATTTATATGGATATCAAGCCATATGACAAAGTGGCCTATCCTGTAGTTATCATGTGATTAGAGCTAAGGTTGAGACCTTAAATAGATTCAATATACTCTAGAACAATTAGACTTAAAAAAATAAACAAACTCACATGTGGATGGGAGTGTTGGGACTTAATAAAGTTATATTTTTGCCCCATAAAAAGTCACATGCGAGTTTCTTCTATTAAATAATAATAAATAAATAAAAAAAAACATTAAATACTTAGTGAGATTAAGATGTACTTCTCCTAGCTATTGTCATATAATTTTACAATGAAATCTCATTCGATCTCATGTAGTTAACACCTACTCATACTTTATATGATATCAAAACCACTCCATATCCTTAGATTTAAGGTGAAATCTCATATGATGTACGATTTCTTTTTACAGGCACATGTGGCTCTCTTTAAGAAAATGCACCCTCTCCACAACTCCACCCCCACAAATTCGATCTTTAGCTTGTGAAACAACGACTCACCTTGTATATGCAACATTCATGTTCGACCAACCATCACATAATCACATGAATTCCCCTAGAAGCCTAGACCTTCAGTAACAAACGAGGACGTCTTATCATAGCCCTATTTCTTCAAAATAATTATTCTCTAAGATTGATTTCATGTTGGATGTCATATTTTTGATGTCATATAACATGATTTGTTCATTCACATATTATAAGATCTCAACTAAAATAATTTGTCTGCGTAAATCCCACCAAATGAAATAAAAAAAAGGTGCAATCCTAAGCAAGTTGCACTACGTCTTTTCCATGAGTAAAAAGTGGCTGCAACACTCAACCTTCCACTACACCCTAAAGTAGAAACATGCAATTATAGGATGATTAGTGAAATAGGAAAAGAATTATTAATTATAATTAGGATTAAATCTGAGTTAAGGCGTTAAATAACCTAATACTACCATTTATGTGGTTTCTTTATAGGTAATACTTAATCAAACATGATTTGACGATCTATTATTAACTTTGGTTTCTAATCGTTCATATGATTTTGTGTTTTTGTGTATATGTCCATGTGCACCATGCCCACTCCCTAGCCCCCACTCTTGCATAAAAAACAAGCGTATAATTCTATTTTCTTGGTTTGTAACATGCATAAAACTCAACAATGATACTCTCAAAACACAAAGAGTAAGTGCAGGATTTGAAAAAAAAAATATGAAAAAGAAAAAAAAGAGAATTAAAAAAAACATATATAACTCTCTAATCCTCATACATCTTACACGAGTTGCCTTAAGTATCAATAATCTCAATTCATGTAACAAGTTATGAAGTAGTACAAACATTTGATATATTGGGTAATGTTATATGCAATCCTAAATATTTAATATACTTGTTTTTTTTTAAGTATTAAGTTGGAAGTTTATCGACAATTGACGAGTAAATCAGATCAGTATAATGAATGTTTATTTATTTTCTATTCTTTTCACTTTTAGCTTTTTTTTTTTTCTAATATATATTGTGATATCGGGTTGTCTACCTTACAACATATTTTCCATGATGATTAATCACTATAATAATCATATCAATCTACACATATACATCTATCCCTTTTTTTTTTCTTTCTTACAGTTACATTAATCCTAGAAATATTAGAGTTTGTGGTCGCATATACACAATAAAGCTTCATGATATGATCAAATGGATGGCATTCCTAACTTCAAACATTATTAAAAAAAGTCTCTCTTAGTAAGATTAACAATATGCATTAGTCAACCATGAACCTTAAACACATTCATTACATAAAAACTAGATTCAATTATTATCTATTGAATGTTATACACAAATTTGAATGAATACAAGTATACATCCATTATCAGAAGATTCTGAACACTTGTAACAAACAAATTGGTACGCCTATATATAGAGTCAATTACAATCATCAACTATCCAAAATTTTATGAGTTTTCTATATTTAAAAGAGAAAAAAAAATACTTTCATGAATTGCATTTGACACGTATACAACTATATACATTAAATTTTACAATAATTTTATTGGCAATCATACAATAATCTAAATCAATTAATTGTATTACTACTTTAACAAAAAAAATTGTCACAAGTTATACTGTTCAATGTTCGTAATCATCAATGTTTGTGACTTTACCAAAGATTCACTAATCTCCAATCAAACAAAAAAAAAATGCAGTATTACATTTAGAGCGAGCTCTACAAATGTTACACTAAATTTGAGTTAAAAACGATTTGATCAAAACTTATTAAACTTTGTGTAAACAAATATAATGAACTTGTTAAAACTATCATAGTTATGGATTAAACTTATTTGAATTTTTTATAGCTCTTTGAAACTTATTTGATTTATTTTTTCCGATTAATCAAATTTATGATAAAAAATGCATGATTTTTTGTAACTGGTAAATCGATCATAATACGATAAATGCTTGTCCATATTAGTTTAAAAATTATATAACTTTTCTTGAACATCCTAAATTGTACTTATATGCGCAATATTTGGAAATACATTGGATTTTGAAAACAAAGACCAAAGGGAAAGGAATTACTTTCGAAAACTTAATACTATAGTAAATAACATACACCTTTCATGGACATTCAAAAGAATCTAAACAAAAATGAGAGAAAATCTACACAAAAGTAAGATGATCTTAATAATTAGGTTTGTTGCAAGATGATTGGAGGAGGTTTGAGACGTGGCAACATGACATGAATCCTAAGATTTTATTTCTAGAATTCAGGTGAAAGAAGAAATGAAGCACCATCTCAAGAAAGTTGAAACTTGGCCAAATATACACAAACATACAACTTATAAACTGAAAAGAAGTTTCAACACATGTGTTAAGAAATCAAGTCATGATTGAGTTTGAGTGAGCACATGGAGTGATTCCCAATTTTTATCTTCATTCATCGATGAATTCAACACCTACTCCTACCCTATACACATTATTGCCATGGCTAGTACTCCGATCATTTCAGAATATTTGCGACAATTTGATTGAAACACTTATCAATACATAAGTTTGACCATTAATATTTGTTAAAAAGTTAAAATTCTAAAACTTAAAATAAAAGTTAGAACTACCCTCATTAACTTGACATTTTAGCACATTAAAAGTTAAGAACTTTTGGTAATGGATGTAGCATATGAATATTGTAAAAGTCAAACTTTTGCAATTAATTTTGAAACAGAAGGAGCACCTTCTAATAAAAAAAAATATAATAATAATAATAATAGTAGTAGAAGAGTACCTCCAACAAAAGCTGTCCAGAACATGTTAGGAGGATAGGGTTCCATATGTAAGCAACGATGAAAAGGAATTCTTTCCATAAAAGCTTAGAGAAGCAAGTAAAGTGTGTTGATTTCCATGAACTATGTACCAAACGATTCTCAATACACAAGCAACACAGCCTAACATAAAATATGTACCAAGTAAATAGCATCAACACATTATACTCTGCATTTGAGTCGGACAATTTTAAACAAATAACGTATTTGATGCATGTTTAAGTGTTTAACATCAAAAATATACATAAAACATCAGAAACGCAGGTTGAACTAGGGAATACAAAAGTGACTTAACATTGGAAAATTAAAAATTATGTTGCATCTTTAAGGAGATTAAATTCTTAACTTCACTACCTTGTTCACGTCGATAAAGTCAGACCCTTGACACTTAATTTTGAACCAAAAGCATGAAAATTAATCTAATAACCAAGGCCGACTCTTTGACTCTCATTCCACAAGTCTTGGGAAAATATCTTGAAGATCAACTCTATTAGCTAATTTAAGCTGGAATATCTAATCATTTCCATCATCTTAATACACCCATATAATAAGAGAGCTAACAACTAATTGGGCTACTAATGTTTAATTAAGACCAAGTTGGCTGCTTTCCTTTCCCATGAAATGAGTTTCAGGGTCCCAGATTAAACAAAATCTCCATACAAAGATCTTAAACAAGATAATACAAGTAGCATTTCAGAATACCAGCAGATATAAAAGATTCAGGGTCAATTCATAGCGTACGGAGTACACGTACAAGTACACGCGCACGCGTACACAGTTTGTCTTAATTTTGCTTTCTGGAGACAACCAGGGCATGACAATGGTAAGCTGAATCAAAAAAAAGTTCCATCAGAAGTTTAAGAGCACTTCAATATCCACTTTCTGCAATGCTTGTATGGGATAAAGAGAGGGCAAAAAAGGAAAGACATCATCATAAAGAGAGCTGCTTTCAAGTTTCCTTAAATTACAATACGTGATTCAGGCTATAATAAGGTGATTTACCTGTCACTAATGTCAATCTACCAGATGTATTTTGTATATTGCACAACGACATGTAACCAATAATAAAGCGAAAGGGATGGATTATCAGCAAGATATTTGGCTACGTTTCCAATCAGACTCTATAAGCCTTCCCTAAACACGGGGTGGTAATGAGCTTAGCAGGGTTGCAAACTACTTAAAACTGAACCTGAGAAGTTCATGAGCCAAGTAGGACTACTTCAAAATATTAGCCAAAATCTGAGTCATAGGAAAATTCTAACATATAGAAGAGTATAAACTTGTCACAATTTTAAGTTGAGTAGATAAGTTAAACCTGATATGCTTAGTCTGAAAAGTTCCTAAACTCAGCTCGAGCTAACATACGATGGTCAACTCATTTATCACCCCTTGTTCTGAATCGTAGATAAACAGTTCTAACAAGACCTAATGGCAAACATATTTACTGTAATGTACACTGACATTATACAACATCATGGCTGTCAGTCTCGCACATTTAACAGCATTACAGCAGAAAGCTGCAACCAAACCAAGCTGATAATAGTCATGGCCCTCGTGGGCTTAAGAGTGCGATGTGAAGTTCAACACATGTATTTCCTGAAAATCTTCCGATTTCTTGCAGGAAAATAATGAACCAATAGAACATGCAATAGCAATGTTAACCATTAACACAGCAGAAAGGATTTCAGATGCAGCATCAGAATTCATTTCTCTAGTTGTGGACATTAGACTTTCAGGTTAGGTGTTTCCTACCATGCTATTTTAAGTGTTACAGATGTCAGACTTCGAAACCAATTGTACCTGCTCAAAGACTCCTCAACGGTTGATATTTGATCACTTTCCAACGGCCAAAACCAACCGAAACTTAATCAAGTGAGGTCAAGATGATGGTATTCTCACCAAATGCAAGAAATTAGCAAAAAAACAGTTATCTTGTGAAAAATAGAATTAAAGGATGAAACATAAAGACCATGAAAAAATAGGTCTATGAATCTACATTGCACATTTGCACATGGGTCGATTCGAATTTCCATCTAGGGGTCTTAAAGCCTAATCTAAGGACATTGTCGCGCTGATGCCAAACTACAAATATCTTATTTTTAAAGAAACTATTCAAGAAAGAGACTCCCACCAAATCAAAAGCGTGAATGTGATCAAATAACTCTAAAATGGTACAAGACGTGCAATATGGTTATACACTTTTACGGATCCAAAGCATTTACTACGCAATAAATGAAAACCATCCTCAAGGAAGAATCAAACGCAAAAACATACTCACTTTGTCGGGAATTAATAGTCACTTAAGCCATTTAGGATAAACAGAAAAGTTTTCACCTTTTTAACTGTAGCAAAAATCTATACATAATGTGAGAGTATTATGATGATTCATGTTGTCATATGCTGACTGATTAACAAGGGCAATCCCTGATAAAATTATTTATTAGTACAAATGCTAAGATCTTGGAAGGTGCAACAATACCCCATTGCATCTTCAATCTTAAAGTAACAGTTTAGAATGTAAGCAAACAAACTTAATATGCCGATAGATAAAAAAAAAAAAGGGGAATATAAAGCTTAAGAAAAGCTGCTGTTTGGACCACTACCTTCATATAGCCTATTTGCTCTGAATTAGGACAGAAGAAAACACAATATAATTACTTAAAAAGGTTAACTTTATGAACAACCAAACACAATACAGCAGTTACCAAAATAAAACAAAAAATATGAAAATTTGATATCAAATTAAGGTAGCCAATTGAATTTTTACCGACCATCATAAGTGACAAAGGCTGCTGCTTTCGGCCTAGTCTAATTTTCTAATAGTATGTATATAAGTAGAATAAATCGTAGTTAATTTATTTGCTATTTTTGGCGCACTTTCTAACCACTAAATACAATCAATTCCAAAATTATTTGTTCAACTAAAACTAATCACAGATAAACATAAATCAGAGAAAACAACAAGAATAGCCATCACTGTTACAGGGAATGATATAATTCACAAGTAGCCATGTTAATATAATCAAGAAAAGATACAATGGTTAAAAACTTGAGTGGCATATAACCAATGACATTGTAAAGATTCCCTTTTTTTGTCCTTCTAGATTCAAGGTTCCTAGAGAAGGTAGGCATGGCTTAGACATGTGGGGTGGGATGGAAAAATGGCATACAGAGTACTTATCACTCTTTGGTATTGGACAAAATGATACATTCTTGAGGGGCTTTAAGTCAAGTAAATGGTTAAAAATTGAATTAAGAAACAGTTTTATACTTAAATTTTATCAACTTCTTGGATGATAATTATTTTATAAATGACCAATAAAACTCAATAATTGTAAATGATCTAGGACTCTATTTACATTTTAGAACCTATTTTCAACCATTAGATTTTGATGTCATCTTTAAAATGACCGGCAAAGAGTTTATAGGGGAAGACTAAACTACATTCTATTTCAAAATAACATCCTCCAAGATCACTAATTGCCTTTATCATCAATGTGTTTTAGACTAGTAAAGAAGATAAACAAGCAAAAAGAAAAGAGGAGCAATTAGGACCGCAGACGGTTATTTCAATAACTAATTCCAAGAACGCCTTAATAATAATAGCTAGGACAAAATTTTAAAAAGCATCACTTTGCCATCATGGCATCCATGAAACTCCTTCCTTTTTTTCTTAACAAATGTAGAATATTAGCTGCTTGATTTCATGTCATGTGGCTTGAATAAGAAAAATATAACAATATAAAAATGGCCACATTACCCTAATGGTTAGTGCTGAGATGATTGACTATTCTGTCAAAGCACCATAGAAAAGGTCAACTCCTAAGGGTTTTTAGGGTTAAAAAAAGATTACCTTCTACACCAAGATATTAAAGAAGGGACCTAGATCTTTAGAGCAAATTGGCCAAACACTACTAATATAAATTCAAATAATAGGCCATAACTTTATGTAACAAATTACCATCTACATATACGAGCACATTAACATATTATGAAGCTTTAAAAGTTTACCCAAAAAATAGGAAGTAGCCCTAATGGCTTCTTAGGTAAGCCGTAATTACAGGCTACCCGTTTTGAATGTCTATAATAATATCAACTCTACTCCTTTCTTCACTAATTTCCATTGCCGGTTAGGTCATTTTCTCTAAGAGGTGGTGATAGAAATGCATAAATCAAACATATACTGAAAGGTTAAGCTGTTATACCAAACTCAGATAGCATACTACTCTTGCAAAATCGCACAACATTACCGTACAAGCCTAGTAACCGTAATTAAGTATGAGATGATCTCATACAAGACTTTGCCTACAAACAATACTAAGAGGATAGTCATGGCACTATGAGTGTGGTAGACAAGCATGGAAGAATGAGTAGTATAGTATTACAGTATAATCCATTAGTTAGCAGATTCCTGAATTAATGGAAATGCCAAGGTTTAGGGTACTCCAGAACGCCTAAAGGCTCCTCTAGTAGCCTAAGGGATTTATCAAATATCAACAATGTGACATCGATTTTGATGCTCATTGTACTCCATTAAAAAAGAACCATTCACAAACTTTAAGGAAATTAATCTGAACTCAGCCTTATAATATCAGAAGATGCCTATTGGCTATTGGTTTCCTGACCATATTTTATCTTGACTCTGGTGCAAATATAATTAAAAATATACATACAAGTATATATTAAAAAAGTCAAACCACAGAACTCAACGAAAAATAAAAAGTCATACCACACAAAGATATACACGTATCTGAGTAGATATAAACTATCAAACCAAGTCTTATACAGAGTAATAAAATAAGATTACACAAAAAGATATAAGAATACATCTGACTAAACTAAAGATTAGATTCCTTCAATAACCATTGGTTTCAACTACTCCAAACAAAGTGTCGAATTTCTATCCAATTACCAAGGTCATAATCTTTGTTTAGCAACTAAAATATTGTGCCAACCAATCATCCAATGAAAGCACAGCATAAAAACAAAAACTGATTAGCAGGCATAGATCAGACAATTACAACTTAACAAGATGGATAATCTGCTTAAAGGTTTAAAGTACTTGGAAAAACTATTAAAACACTGGCAAGTAGAAATATACAACTGCGTATTTGTATAACTAAAATAGTGGAGGATGCCTTTTTCTACTCCCAATAAGAAGATTGATATTTTTTTTTTTTTTTTTTTTTTTGCTCAGGAGCAAGTGAGAGCGATAAAGACAAAGGATGTAAACGAGTTTTTGATTTCATACCGCTCCTCAACACTTTAACTAATTAAGGTAGTTGATCATCCACGTAAGAAAACCAATATTTTGGGTGGTTTTTTATACACTCTGACATTAAAAATTAATTTCTGCCATGTGTAAGGATATTTAGGAAAGTTTTGTAACTAATATTTTAAAAAATGGACGTATAAATCTACTACTAGAGATGGGTTTAACGTTTTAATTTGGTGTGAACTACTTAATCAAAATCAATAGTATACGTCAAAAACTAGTAATTTCGTGACCCCTCTACCCGAAGAATTGCTACCTCTATATAAGGCATACCCTCTATCAGGATATCTATTCTCTCCGCTCTTTACCACCAACAGATATTCAATTTTTTTTATGCATTTCCAAAGGATCATAACCTATTCAATCATTCATCTTTCTGACATTAATTCATTCAATATTCTCACATTCAGCTATTAGTTCCACAAACTCATCCCATCTTTGCTCTCAATCTTTTCCTTAATCCCTTCTTTCTGCAATAAAATGCAGACTTCAACATCTCATTCAAGTTCTTTCTCGAATGAAGATTCTGAGCATGACCACTATGATTCAAGGTCAGCTTCCTTCTCTTCGCTCCCAAGCCTCCCAAGAGTTCCAGGCCTTACAGTGCATCCCAATCAACTAAACCATCTTTCCAGCGCCTTACACCAGTGCATAACCACTCTCACAGGACATACCTCCTACATATTCTCTCTTACTTTGGCTGGAAAATATCTCTACACAGGCTCCTCCGACAATGAAATTCGAGTATGGAAACGTAACCCCTTCAGCTATGAAGCTGATGAAGAGAGCCTAGCTAATAACGTGGTGGCAGTTGGAAAAACTGCAGTGAAGTCTCTGGTTGTTTTAGCTAACCAGCTCTTCAGTGCACATCAAGATTGCAAAATCCGGATATGGAAGATAAAAGCCCAGGAACCATTTAAGAACATAAAATATGAAAAAGTCGCTACCCTACCCACACTTGGTGATCGTACTAAGAAACTTCTAAACCCGAACAACCAAGTTGAGATTCGTAGACATAAGAAATGTACATGGGTACATCATGTTGACACTGTCTCTGCGATAGCTTTATCGCAAGACCAGTCCCTGCTCTATTCTGTTTCATGGGACAGAACACTAAAAATCTGGCAAACATCTGACTTCAAATGTTTGGAGTCAGTTACGAATGCACATGACGATGCAATAAATGCAATCGCAGTGTCTTATGATGGAGATATTTACACAGGATCAGCAGATAAGAAAATCAAAGTATGGAAGAAACTCCCAGGAGACAAGAAGCATACTCTGGTCAACACGCTAGAGAAGCACATTTCAGGAATAAACGCCTTAGCACTTAGTCCTGATGGGTTGTTGCTGTACTCAGGGGCGTGTGATAGATCAATATTAGTGTGGGAAAAGAGTTGTGATGATGATAGCATGGAACTTCTAGGAGCACTACGGGGCCATTCCAAAGCCATATTGTGCTTGGCCACCGTTGATGACTTGATTTTCAGTGGTTCAGCTGATAAAACTATACGAGTTTGGAGAAGGGTTGAAGGAAGCTATGTTTGTCTGGCGGTACTGGAAGGACACCAGGGTCCAGTCAAGTGCTTGACTGCAGCAGCTGATGCTTACTACCCTCATAATAGCATGCCATCCTCTAATTATCTTGTTTATAGTGGTAGTTTAGATTGTGATATTCGAGTATGGCAGGTGTTGGTATCTAATTGATTCATCATCTATGCATAAAATCTAGTACCAGATAGCAAAGTATCTCCCAGCTAGTTATAAATTTAAGTTCCACAAATTGCAGATTTGCAATGTGCACTTCAGTGTTTGATGAATAATTTAAGATAATATTAAAAATTTCCAATATTGCACATCTCCAATGTTCCTAAACAGGGTAATTATCAGTCTATAGATTTTAACAATTCCAAACATAGAGGAAAGGGGAGGAGAAAACAAGCAATAAACCAGATCAACATTAAATCATGATATGACAAAAATGCCCTGGAGTCGGGTCGAATGTGATGTCACTTAGATAAATAATATTATATTTATAGGATAAGAAATTCTATAAAGCTTAATGTTGACTAGTTTTGTCCTTGCTTAATGATCTACAGGCTAAAAACTTGAGTTTCAGGAAAGCACAACTTTTTTCTTTATTTTGGTGGCTAACAGTTTGCCAAACTAGCAGATTTAGGTGCGACATTGAACATAGAAAAATTACATAACATAATTGTGTTCATCTTGACTGACCAAAGCATTAAAACTATTACCTATTAATATATTATAGGTACAAAAGTACACATATAAAGCAGAAACAACAAAAGGTTTCTCAAGCAAAACATGAAAAAATGAGTTCACTTGGCCAATGTCTCCAGAAGCAATTCATTCAATCTGTATCAACATTTTCTACATTTTTCGACCAATAGAATTTAAAAAATGGAAAATGCATCTACCTACAGCAATCTGCCTAAAATTTACAAGTTTGGACATCATTTACGCAATTCACAAAAAAGCAACCAATATTTCATAAGCATATGTAAGACCTGACTCTCTAAATTATTGGAGATGAGCAGAAGGATTAGGACAGGTCAGATCTCAGCTAGGAAGGTTGAAAGATAAGATCAGTCTATGAATATGATGTTTTGCTTGCAATACAAAACCATTCTAAGGGACACCCTTCTTAGCAGGTGGCCTCGTGGTTGTCTGGTTCTCATAGTTCATCTTCTACAATTTAACTTCTAATTGTTTTCCAAAAATAAAACTTTGGTCACATTTACTAGTACCATTAACAGTGTAATTCAATAATATAAATTACCGCCTTCATGGGAGCACCTTTAGTGGCTAGAACTCAAACAGCCACAACTAAAGTTGTTATATTGAAGTCCCAGACATAGTTTGGACACATAACCACATTCATTGTCCACAACAACCAGAGTTAAGTCAACCAGCAAAATATTAGGGAAGCAGCCAAATGCACACCCCCTACCCTTCCCCAACAAAAAAAAAATTGAAACACTTTAGCAATCAAGCCTTTAAAAATAATATGCTCCCTTAAGCACTTGCAAACCACTGCTAATAAATAACTCCTATAACAGTCGGAAATTATAAAAATATTTAAAAAAAATGTAAACAAACTTTATAACAAATCTACGAAGTTCTGTATTATTGTATAATGCTCAAAGATCCAGACAAAAAGCATGTTGGCCAATTGTTTCAGCACAAATACAGAAAAGTTGCTCAATGATTAGCAAAATTATGCCGATCATAGTGCTAAGTTTGCACTAGATGGCAGATGCATTAGCAAATTGCAGATATTAATTACAAAGGCTGAGAAGCACTTCGTAGCAGCCCTCTAAGGCAATCAATATAATGCTCTACACTAGAAGAAAAAAAAAAAAAAAACAAACAAACGTGAAGTCCAAGCACTTTCTGTATGGCTCCTACATTCATACTGACAGATTTCCAATTAAATTATTATGTAGATTTTGTTTTTCAAAACGGTACTATATAAAATTAGGGAACCCTTCTCTGAGTTGTATTCCCTAATTTATCAAGAAATATAACACTGCGACACTTGCATGCTGTGAAGGTCAAACTTTTGAAATTAAACCCTCTTAATTAAAAACGTTTCATAATCTTTATTGTACTGTATGATTATTATATAGTACTTTCATGTGTATTTTCTTTTAAATTATTATTTTGTGAGAAATAAACGGTCAAAATTTGACATCAAAAATATTGTATGCTATCTTATAAAACGAAGAGAGCAGAATCCTCAACTTCTAATTCTCTCAATATAATCATTCTATTTAGTATCAGACATTCTGCAAGAAACCACAAGACTGTATTACATACAAAATGGTGCTACTTGAGATGTTGCTAGACACTATTTTCATCAACAAATGAATTTACCTTTCACCAGAGAAAAACAAAATCTCACTGGCCTACCAGAACCCAATGATTAGTTAAGAAAGAAGAGGAAGAAAAAGACAAGTCACACATGACTTGCAACATTGCGAAGAGCAAAGAGCTAATAAAACCAGCTCTTGCTCCAGCATAGGAGTTATGTTACATTATGCATTATGGTTGAAATTGTTGAAATAAATTACTCCAAAATTTTAACTATCTAAATTGCTTAAAAGAACTTCAACAAGCAGCTAAAGAAGAGGGAAAGAGACATGGATTGTATATGGATTGCAACATTAAGGATTTTCAAATACCAAATCAAACCAAGCCTATTTCAGGTATTAGAGTTTGTGATACATTGATTCTTGCCAACATCTTTGTATAGCGCAAAGACTGTATATTATCTGGCTACATTATGCAGTATGGATGATAATAAAAACTCCAAGATGCAATACAGAGGCAAGTTGCCAGACTATAGTGGAAACAAATAGAAGTCATTCATCTTGATCACTCATAAGGGCATTTTTGCTGGTGTACCTGGAGAGCGGGGATACTTTCTAGAGGTAGGACGGTCTTTGAAACATATGATAGCAGTTCGCTGTCCAAAAGGGCCATGTGATTCCACTGAATAGGAAATAATAAATTGTCATTTTCTCATACCAGTTATTAATAAAAAGGCTAAAAAGTTGTTTACACATAAGCAATGTGCATCTGCTTTAAATATAATAGCAAACATAGTATCTATAGACAGATGTTCTCATCTCAATAAACGCGGAAAAATGAGACAGTCATCAAGGTAATACGTGGCATGATATCTAAAACACCGTGACGTACGTATGTGTGTTCTATATTTTTTATTCTTCCGGCTTTATCAGTTAAAAACGACATCAATTAAGAAACATGCATTCACATAACCCAACAAATCTGAGTTCTAGTCAACAAGTGAGCATACTCCAACAGTTGGAAACTATTTGTGCCCCTTAAATGGAGTTTGTAATTTTAATTTCAGTTTTAAATAAACCTCAATACCAAATCCTTTTAAAATCAACTCATTGTAACTATTTATTAATTGCATTGTCACAACTTAAAAATTTTCCAACCAAGCTTACAATTTTCAAGTTGATGTATACACCATCATATGAAAAGTTCAAAAGGAGACAAAGATTCTTTATTCATCAGCTTTTGAATTGCTATGTAGGAGCAACAATCGTTGCATATCAATCAAGAGTCGCATGGAAACAAAATCTTAGGTGAGGCGATTTTGGTGAGGCATTCCTCCGCATTTTGTATTAACACTATTGCACAACCTTGGTGCATCTTAACCTTTATGTACAGTGCCTCTCATTATAATAAGGCAAGACGGCATATTTCCAGCCACCCTACCTTGGAATAATGTTGATATTAATACATATATACAACATTACAATGTACGTCATAGAAAGGGTCACAAAAAAATCACCATATGTTCCTCACCAAACACAGGCGGGAAACAAAGAACTAAAATCAATAAAACCTGATGAAGTAAAGCACGAGTTGGATGTTAGCCAAAACAATAGCCTACTCTTGCATAATAAGAGGGAATGTTGTAATCTTCCATTTTTTACATAAATAACTCAAGTTATACTTATTAGCATTATATAAAGAATATCTTTAAGAGGACTTGAAAGGCTACCTTAAACAAGTTAAATCAAGATGTAGAAGAAGGCTTAGTTGAGCTAAATTGCTCCTTTTATAACAGGACTAAGTTTGTCTAAATCGGTAAACTTAATCATATATGAGTTTGTGTGAATCAGTAGAATTTACTTATGGTCTGTATTATAGCAATAGAATTGTGGTGATGATCATAAAAGTGCAGATGAACAAAGTTCTTGAATCAATAAATAGTAACAACTTTTTTCATATAAAACATTATATCAATGATTATACTTTTTTTTAGTAAGAATGAATAATGATAAGCAGCAGTGCATACAAACTTTAAAGGCAAGATTATTTCCTCGAAAGCATACCTAAATGCTGATGCAAAAGAGAAGCACCCAATAAATTTATTGCTCTTTCAGCATTTCTAACTTCCACCTGTTCAGAAATAGCAAATGTTACAATCAGTTGATGATTAAGAATACTAAAAAAAAAAAAAATTAAAAAAAGCATGCAGTAATCGATGTATGCTGTTGAAGCAAAGTATATGAGCTAGGAGGACATTTGAAAAGGGACTCTTTTTTTGGGCATGAGTTCATTGTATGGCATGTCATACTTATACAACTGTCATGCTGAAAGGATTGCAGCCACAACTGCCCCCAAAACACGAAGGACAAAATCATGGATCAGATTGCAGAATATGCAACAGCATAGAATTTCACTTTCTTGATGTATGTTATATTGTCCCTTTCCTTGGGAAAGAGGAGAGGGGGGAGGTATTCGGAACACAAACTTCACACTTGTCATCCACGTATTCAAAACTCCTGTCTATATATAAACATCCCCTCACAAACTATAAATCTAATGAAAATCAAACATCGCCCACTTTCCAATGGTCAGAGTAACCTAGTATACACATCTATCATAATTTAAAATTCCTTACCACTTGGGAGCAGGACAGTGGTTTTGAAAAGTGATTAATGTTTGGAATGGAAAGTCAAATTTCAACTACAGTTGATTAATTCTAAGGATATTTATATATTAATATTTAAATTAAGTAGGCAAAGTTCAAAAATAATCTTAGCACAGCTGAGACGGCTGCAACCTGCAGACAACAGCATAAGAGCAAAAACAAAATCCTTCTAGAATCTAATGGTATGTCATCGAATCACTGCTTATAAAGGATATTAAATGGATAAAGATATTTGACGTATTTGTATCTACGGCGACAGGAAGAATAGAAAAGCAAGAGCAGATTAAGACAGAAAAGCAACATGACATGGAAATTGGTTGACTGGGAAGTAGAGACGTTGAAAAGTAGATATCTTGCTGCTCAAACAATAAGTCACTAACCAAAGACATAGTAGACGAACATAGGTGTGAGCGTTTCTAAAATATGCTCTTGTTGTGGAGTATTAGTTAAGCCTCTAGCAGCCTTTGTTAGCTCTACTCACACCTAGCTGACATAAATCAAATAGTTGATATTTCGTATAAGTTTATTTATAGACTAAAGTTGAAGCACCAATTAGTTTTGTGGTCAGGATAGGTAGTATTCTAATGATAGTGCCATAACAAGCATTTGAAGCTTTGAGATAGAGTGCTGCAGCATTGGCAATTGCATAAGCTTCATTGTAAGATAACTAGGGTTTATATTCATTAATGATCGACAAGGCTAATACAATCATTTTTTCTTTAATAAGTCTTATGTGTGCTGTAACAAATCTGAACATTCACATTCACAATCAGATGCTGTATTAGTCAGTTATGTGCTCATATATGAAGCCTTTATTGAATAGTATAAGGATTAGCTAAAAAGGAGAAATTTTGGTCCAGTGATATGTCCAAAGGGTTACAGGAAGCCAGCAAGATTGGGCAGGAGCTAAATTAATAACCATTTAGATCTTTATCACTCAGATTTTGTAGTTAAGAAGCTGAACATTTACAAATGGTATCATCCCAAAAGCCAAATAAACGTAGGGGGAATGTCCACTCTCCAATATGGGATAGTACTTAAGTTCAAACTGTCTAGTACTACACAATGCAAAAAACTATACAATAATATCGGCTCAAAGGGAAGTGTTTAGAAGTAAACCAACAATAATGCCACCATCTCAGGGATGTGCATGTTGGGCAGGGGGGAAAAAAGGAATGGAAACCTAACACACAAACGAGATGAAAAACAGTCCTTCAACCCCTGATTTTCGTTGTAAGTTGGATCAGTTTACCTGCAGAAACCACATGTCAGATGCTGACACAGTGATACCCTATGGCCTCTGCTATCGTTAGACTGCTGGTTCAGTAAAGTTCGTTAAACAAAATGATTCCCACAATTATTAATCCTAGCTCGGTAATGTGCAGAGGTCAAAAGAGATTAGTCTCAGCTCTTATCAAATCAAAATAAGGCTCAACAAAGTGGGTAGTTGAGTAGTTCCATTTTGACATCAGATGAACAGAAGCTCAATTGACACAATACTTTCTTGGGTGCAAGACAACTTCATATAATGCATTTTAGAGTTTGTAACCCAGCATGTTGAGAACGTCTGATTGAATAAAGCACAAGGCTTCCCCTCACTCAACAAATTCCACCATCCAGCTTACGCAGTATTTTTTAATCATAGTTTGTTTATAACAACCAGATAGAATAGAAAACAAATTAAAAATATTAGTACAGTGTTACAGTATTGTTGTCAAGCACACATAATTGCAAAGCCCAGGAAATTTAATAGTATATTCATTATTCATAATAAACAGGCTTTGTTTTTCACCATGTTTTTCTCTATATTGCTTTTATGCAATAACAAATTATTACAGTTCCACAAAGAACATCGCAGTTCAAACATAATCATAGCACGTGAAAAAGTAACAGTAACTTCAAGCCATGAACTCCATTTTTGTGAGCGCTATTGACCATAAAATAAAATAATCAGAATCTTACTTGCTATGTAGCAAGATTTTCCTTCCTACATACTACTGTAATATTGATGCAGATTTTATTTTCCTTCCACAATGATTTATCCCTTCTCATCTACATTCAGTAAAGACAGTCATCTATCTGAAATTTTAGTGTTCATAACATCTATAGCTCCTGAGAAGTAATTTTGACAATTGGCTTTACTGGATAGTCTTATCTTAAGGTTACTAGCTTTGGATATATACTTCATTTTTCAGTTTTTTTTGGTAAGTGGTAACAGCCGTAACACAAACATGCTAACATACTCAACAAAAGCATTGAATGTTGCAGTCCTTTTACATAGAGATTGTTTTAGTAAACTTTGTGAGCATAGTTATATACTTAGCTCACTTCCCTATCCTAGAGAAAGGACCTATTGCCTGAGTCAAGAGTAGCACACCATATTATGAAAAGGATTAACTAACAAAAATATTAATAATAGGGCTATATAAGCAAAAGAAACATTGGATACCTGAGGGTCATGACCCTTTGCAGCTACGAACAGACCACCCATGCGAACCAAAGGAATACAATACTCAGCTGACCATTAAAAGAAAATCAAACATTCCATGAGAAGATATAAAGAGCTTCACAATTGTAATGAACAGCTATAATAAAGAGCTAATCAGCACCTAGAACTCTCAGTTCTGCAACAGCCCTAGCAACAGCTATATCGAATGATTCTCTGAACTCCAATGTTTGTCCAAAATTCTGCCCTATAGCCAAGGATATTTAGTGTGCAAATAAAGAAGTAAATTACTCAATCACACATGCCCATATCTTTTAAGAAAAAAAAAACACTAAGAAATTACGAAAGAAATACCTCAGCCCTGTCACGAACAATTTTTACATTGGACACACCAGTTACATTAATTGCATGCTCCAAGAATAAGCAACGCTTGTTCATTGACTCTAGAAGTGTAACCTTCCAACCTATACATAAGTAACACTACTAGATCAAAACGTAATAAGACAAAACAATAATACGATGAATCAAAACCCAACACTGGTTGACATTCAAATCAGCATCAGTCTAACGCAATAACATTTCCTAGTAGCTATAACCCATCCATTATTGTGTAGGAACTCAGGTGATTCTATAGTTTGACTTTCAGCATTAAACTTACAAAACTGTGACATAATTTTCTACCAATGTATGAAAACTAATTATTTATGAAATTCTAATAGTAGTAACTCAAAGTCTCAAACTAACAAAACCAAACTGTTTAAAAATGTTTCAAAGATGCAACTGAGAGACCAACTAGAACAATCACTCTGAAAACAATGAGCTTATAATCTATTTCCTTATATATACAACATAAATACATAATGACCATATGCAATATGCCTTGGTTAAAATTCAAATCATGTATTCGGGTTTGCCGGCTAGGCGGCTACATCACTCCATTCGTAGCATTCCTTACACCAATTAAACTTTACATGAGAGAAATTTAAGTAAGCACTAAGATAGCTCATAAATTTCCACAAATTTCACAACAATTTATAATTGTAAGTAAAAATTAACAAATACCTGGGCAAGCAATGGCTAAGATCAAACCCGGAAGCCCGGCACCAGTGCCAACATCAACAAGACTCACACTTTCACACGAAGAACCACAATGTGAAGTGTAAGACTCATTAATAGGCGGAAGAATTGCGAGTGAATCTTCAATGTGCCTTTCCATTACTTCACTCCTCTCTGTAACAGCAGTTAAATTCATCTTCTGTAATAAAATAAAACACAATTCAATAACAAAAACAAAATAATTAATACTAATTCAACACATTGAACATTGAAGAAGCAAGAGAGAGAAAAGGGACCTGATTCCATTCAAGAAGGGTATCAACATATAGAGAAATCTGGTGTTTTTGATGAGAATTTAGGGTTTCAAAGTGAGAAGAATTGATGGGTGTTGCAGTAATTAGGGATTTGCGGGTGTTTGCAGTGAATTTGAAGGAGTTGGGTTTGTGGTACGGAAGGTGTTCGATGAAAGTCCTGAGAGAAAATGGGGATAGTATGAGTTTACTACGCAAGCACAACATTGTGTTCCCGCGCTGTGTTTTTTTTTATTATTATTATTTTTTTATTATGGGGGAGATGGGTGATATACTCAATAGTTTTCAATCACCAAGATTTGAATTATGGATATTTATTTATATCACCATGCTATAAATTAATATACATATTAGCAGGGTGATAATAATTATGGAGTTTTTTTATGCTATAAATTAATTTAATGTAGTCCTAGGACATATGTTTAAGAAGCTAAAAGAAAAATGTATTAATAAAATATATTTATTAACTATACTAATTTGCTCGTGATTTTGTCATACATTCCCAAATTTATACCAAAAAAAGAAAGATATTAAATGCTTATCTGTAGCCCTAAAAGTTGCATATAGCTAGGGATGTCCAAACATCGGTCCAGACTGAATAAATGGACCAGACCTGACAGGACCGGACTGAATTAATCGATCCGGTCTCCGAGTTGAGAAATTTAATTTTTCGTGGTCCAAAACCCTATAAGAATCGGTCTTGGACCGAATCGATTTTTCGCTTAAAATTATGCATAAATCCTTAAAAAATATTAAGATTATCCTTAATTAGCTTTAAAAAACTTTAATTATTAGCTTTTTTGTACTAAACATACATAAAAAGACGTTAAAAATATTGTTTTTTCTTTACTTTTTTCGAGTTTTTCATAAAATTATTAAAAATTTAGAAATTTAAAAAAAAAATTAATTGGTCCACAACGGTCAGGTCCGGGTTTTGGAACGATTTTTTCGGTCCGAGTCGGGTTCGATTCCAGCTTTATCGGTCCAGTCTTCGGTTCTTGAAATTCGAAATTTTGGTAGGGTCCAATCCGGTCTTGGATCGATGAAAAACCCTACATATACCATTATTCATTAATTTATCAAAAGAAAATATGGAGCAATTTAAATAACTGTGCATGACACATGACATAATCTAGACACAAGACACCTAGTTACCATTGATTTTAAAACTGAACATGACTTGGAGAAATTACATATTTACCCTTACTTAAAAATTTAGATTTTCATAATTTTACCCTTTATCTCCTATCACTTTCAATTAGCCACCATTTTTACTTTTCAATCTTCAATTCTTTAATACCCCCCCTTTTTCCCTAAATATAGTTCTCATTTGACTTATTTAGACATTTAAAACACGTGTTGAAGAGAGGAAATCAAATTTGGAAAAAACTCAAAGGGGATGCCCCCCTCTCGCCCACAACAATAGAGAAAGCATTTCAAACATCAAAGTATAAGCTCACATATTTAAACAAAATAACATTTGCTTCTCCCACTAATGTGGGACCAAACCCCTTCCCTCCAATATATAAACCAAATAAATCTTCCTTATCCCATCAATATGGGACAAAGAGTTTTCCTCCAAAATAAAATAAAAGTGGATTGCTAAATATCGCCCGCAAATCTCCACATAAAGCCCACAAATTTTCTTTGAATTGACACTTTTGCCCTTAATATATAAAAAAAAAAAAAAAAATCCTCACACACTCTCATCACCCAACCGCTCACCCATCTTCTTTCTACCGCAAGGAATTGGCGGCGACGGAGGTGGAGGAAGGCGGTTACGGTGACAAGGTAATTTTTTTTATTTTTAAATTTAAAAAAAAAAAACTCGAAGAGGGCGGGGCGCCTGGCCAGGACGCCATGGCTGCGCCCAGGCCAGACGCCAGCTCCACAGCGGCGGCGGTGGCTGGCCGGGACGCTAGGGCCACGGTGGTGGCGTCTTGTGAGGGCGCCGCCGCCATGGGGCTGGCGTTTGGCCTGGGCGCCGCCACCCTTTTTTTTATTTTTTTTGTTTATGTTAATTTTGTTTTTTTAGTTTTCTGTAATTTTTTTATTTTTTTCAGATTTTTTTTTGGTTTATGTTTATATTTTTTTTTCATTTTATTGTATATTTTTTTTTGTTTATTTTTATATATTTTTTTCAAATTTGTTGTATTTTTTTATGTTTATATTTAAAACAATTATTTTTTAACATAACTTATTAATGCATATTTAATTCAAATTTATCAAAGTTAAAAAACCAAAAAAACAAAAAAAAATTAAAAAAATTACAAAAAGTTTAAATAAAATTAAAAAAAAGGAAAAAAATTACAAAAAATTACAAAAAGTTTAAATAAAAAAAAAATAATACAAAAAATAGGAGTGGCGTCTGGCCAGGACGCCGCCACCAGACGCCACAGCCATGGTGGCGGCGTCCTGGCCAGACGCCACCGCCACGGTTGGAGCGTCCCGGCCAGACGCCACCGCCACGGTTGCGGCGTCCCGGCCAGACGCCACCGCCACGGTAGTGGTGTTTCGGCCAGACGCCACCCCTACTTTTCGTAATTTTTTCCCCGGACTATCTCGCTTTCCGGCGACGATGACGGCTCTTCGGTGTCCCTCAGCAATCCACTCTAGCTCCACATTCTTCGTGAAAGTGAATTACGGTTTCGATAAAAATTTGAAAAAGGGCAAAAGAGTCGAAGTAAAAATAATTGTGGGCTTTATGTAGAGATTTGTGGGTGATGTTTAACAAATCCCAAATAAAAACCTTTCTTAGCATTTATTTCCAACAGTTTCCACATGCTTGAAGCTCGATGGCTCTTTCAAACCTAATGTTGCGGAAGCTCTAGACATGCTTTGAACATAACAATTGAATCGGGGTTCACAAGGGTATGCTTGGAGTCAGATTGCTTCAAGTTACACAATGCTTTGGCCAAATGCCTTCGTTACGATTGTGAATGATATAATGAAGCTCTCACAAAGGTGCCACTCCTGCTCTTCCTCCTTTGTGAAACATTCTGGCAACATGGTGGCCCATAATTTAGCTAAATTGTGTAGTCAATTTGATGAGCTTAGAGTTTGGATGGAGGATTTTTCAAGTGATGTAACTGCTTTTGTTATGGCTGATTTAAGCCACTTTGATGTTTAATAAAATATCTCTGCTTCCCGTAAAAAAAAAAATTTAACTATTACTAAAACAAAACGTTGTTGACGTCATTACTATCCACATGTCACTCTCATAATAAAAAATTTCCCGCCTAAATACAAGGATGATGTCATTTTTTTGAGCTATCATATTTAATAATTTTGAAATTTGAATTTTAGAATCTTATACATTACAACTACAACCTATCAATTTATCCTTAGACATGAAATAATTTTAAGTAGCACACTAATTAATAGACTCCTACATTGAAATAGTATTAGGTGACATTCAACAGGTATTATATCTTATTTTTTGATAAAAATCTAAAAAGTTTTAAAAGTACAAATATTTTTGTACAAGGTGCATAATTCTTATTTATCTTTATCCATTTCTCTAAAAAAATGTATAAATTATAAAAATAGATTTTACATAAACCGTGAAAACTAACCTAATATATATATATATATATATATATATATATATATATATATATATATATATATATATATATATATATATATATATATAAGGCTAATAATAATTTTCTTTAAAGACAAATAGATTATATTTAACATGTTAAACACAAATAATTATTTTATTTAGAGACATAGGAAGTAGCATTATTGGAGGCATAAGGATGTGGGAACATACCAATATAGTGGTAATCTTGCTTGGAGGAAGACAAGGAAGTGTCCAATGACCAATGGTTGTCCATTTTACGTGTGGTTTATATTTTGACAGAGATGATGGACATTCACTACACAACTTTCTCATACGTAATCATTTTAGACAAGATTATTATGAATTAATTAGGATCCACCGCAAATGATTTTCCTCCCCTTAACTTGAGTCATTTCTCATTTGGTGTATACCATTTTAAATTAATTCTAACTCCATTTTTGAATGCCAAATTAATTCTATATTCAAAAACAAATCGAGCCGATTGTTCAACTCAACTGGCTCGATTTGAACTCAACTGGCTCGATTTGTTTTTGAATTTGATATTCTCATTTTGGTTACATATGTTCTGTGTGCGCATGCTCGATTGTTTATGAATTCAGATTTACTAATCCCTCCGTGGTTTAGTACTATGTATAGCATGCTCTTTCTATTATTTTGATAATGCCAAAAGGGGGAAAAAGAGGAACAAACTCAGAAAGCCGGACTCAAACCGATACCATTTCAAGTCTTCATCATTTAAGTACAAAGGTATAAATTTCACAATTTTGACGATGCAGACTTCTTTGCACTTAGTTAATTTTTCGTTTTAATAATTCTGTTGGTTTACTTAGTTAATGGTTACTCTGACTACCTGGATGATTATTTTGTTTAACCGAGTTTGTTTTTGCTTGTCATCATCAAAAAGGGGGAATATTGTTGAATTTACTACCTTAATATTTTGATGATTGACTTTCATAAAACAAACTCTGACTAATGATGTTTATGAGTCTTGGTTGAACAGAAAGATTCAGGTACACAAATACATGTTCCGGAGTAGGAACATAAGAGTTTGGAAGACTTGACGTAAGATGCAAGAAATCAAGATATCCTCATAAACTCCATATACTTAGTATATTCTTGTACTTACTTGAGAAGCCTAAGTGTTGGAAGGAATTAATAAAGAAACTCGAAGTTCGTGAAGGAACTTGACGGATGACTCAGAAAACTTTCTAAACGACAGTTTTACAACAGTTTTCAAAATCCTTAATTTAAGGAAGAGATAAAATCAGTTTGAATAGATTTATTTCATAAATAAATAAAATCTAAATAATTCTTCAATTTAAAAGATAATTTTATTTTAAATTAATTAATTGTTTAAGTATCTTTTTAATAAATAAATATTTATCTTTTTAATAAATAATCTTTTAAACTGATTTTGACTTGGTAAAATTCTGTTTGCTTAAAAACAGGATGCACGTTGGACTTGAGAGTCAAGTTAGTGAAATCATGTTTCTCAACTTCCTCTACTTACATCCCAACTTCCCAGTATAGGTGAACATGGGATTGAGGGGGAAGTGGAAACATGATGGAAGCTTGGATAATCTCCCTGTAAAAATAGATCAACGTGGCTTTTTGAATGTGTGGAAAAACAACTTAAGTTTTCTGAGCATAAATGTGTTTTGAAACCAGAGTTCCTTCCATCCTTAAGTTTCTTGAGTGCATTAGGGAAATCCTTGTAATTACTTTGTAATTGGGATTGGGGTTTGTGAGAGTTGTAAGTGTGAGGCTTGAGAGAGTTCATCACATTGTACAAGTGATTCAGAGTCGAATTACAGAGAGTGTGAAACTGCGATTGAGGGATCGTAGTTGGGTAAACTTGAGTTCCTCACGGAACTTGAGTCTAGGCAGAATATTAGCGATTGTAATTCATCTTTACATAGTGAAATCATTCATTGCCTATCTCGAGTGTCTTCTCTGTTAGTAGATAGTTTAATTTCGTAAAATTTTCTATAGTCTACAATTCACCCCCCCTCTTGTAGTAGACATTGTTCTATCATGGTTTTCACCTGCTTGAAGCTCGATGCCTCTTTCGAACCTGATATTGCGGAAGCTCTCGCCATGAGACATGCTTTGAACATAACAATTGAATCGGGGTTTACAAGGGTATGCTTGGAGTCAGATTGCTTGAAGTTACACAATGCTTTGGCCAAAGGGACGGTTACGCCAAATGCCTTCGGTACGATTGTGAATGATATACTTAAGCTCTCACAAAGGTGCCACTCCTGCTCTTTTTCCTTTGTGAAACATTCTGGCAACATGGTGGCCCATAATTTAGCTAAATTGTGTAGTCAATTTGATGAGCTTAGAGTTTGGATGGAAGATTTTTCAAGTGATGTAACTGCTTTTGTTATGGCTGATTCCACTTTGATGTTTAATAAAATATCTCTGCTTCCAGTCAAAAAAATTATCTATTACTAAAACAAAATGTTGCTGACGTCATCACTATCCACATGCGTCACTCTCATAATAAAAAATTTCCCGCCTAAATGCAAGGATGATGTCATCTTTTTTTTATTTTTTATTTTTTTATTTTTTTTTATTTTTTATTTTAGCTATCATATTTAATAATTTTGAAATTTGAATTTTAGAAGCTTCCTCATTACAAGTACAACCTATCAATTTATCCTTAAAAATGAAATAATTTTAAGTAGCACACTAATAAATAGACTCCTACATTGAAATATGTATTAGGCAACGTTAAACAAGTATTATATCATAATTTTGATAAAAATCTAAATTTTTTAAAAAGTACAGATTTTTTTGTACAAGGTGCATAATTCTTAAGTAGCATTATTAGAGGCAAGAGGATGTGGGAATATACCAATATACTGGTAATCTTGCTTGGAGGAAGACAAGGAAATGTCCAATGACCAATGCTTGTCCATTTTACGTGTGGTTTATATTTTGACAAAGATCATGGACATTCACTACACAACTTTCTCATATGTAATCATTTTAGACAAGATTTTTATGAATTAATTATGGATCCACCACAAATGATTTTCCTCCCCTTAACTTGAGTCATTTCTCATTTGGTGTATACCATTTTAAATTAATGCTAACTCCATTTTTGAATGCCAAAGTGAGTTTATAGTAATTATATGCATACAAATTAAGATACGAAGAGATATGTTGAATTATATTGCCATTACTTCCTTATGATAGCCTGGACTGGCCCAACAAAAAAGCCCATGTTTGAGGGCTGGAGTTTCCAGTCCAACTCCAAATGTTTCTACAAAATAGCCTTTCAACAGACAAATTAAAGCTCAGCCCAACCTAATGTTAGCACATGAATTTTTTTACTCACTTTATTTTTTTTAAGATGCAATATTTTTTGTTTTTGTAAAGAACCCGAGCAGGGACATACTAGTACTAGGCTAAAACAAGGTCCGCCAAAGTTTGAAGGCTTTGGGGAAATGAGTTGTTACTTTTAATATTCCAACATAAGTTCTTATTAGTTTGCATTATACAAAATCTTGCCGTTAGAGAATTACATTCAAATTTTCATTCAGCAATACTGCACTTTAAACTGCTAATGAGCTAATCTTAGTTAGATTAAATCCAATTAGATGTACTCTAATCAACAGAAATATTCTTTTGTGATGCAAATGACAATACTTTTAGCATATAAGATATATGGGATCTTTTTGGTGGGAACCCCTGCAAAAGAGAAAAGCAAAATTTTACACAGATCAGATGAATTGGCACATTGCCATGTGATATCATCAGGTTTATTCAAGATTCCATTGAGACTATTTCTTTAATTTTTTATTTATTTATTATTTTATTTTTTTTTACATTTTTAATACAAGTAATAATTTAAGTTAATTTAATTGATGAACAAAAAAATAGGGTGAGCTTTCTTAATCATCTTTATCCTTTAGGTTTTAGACTTTGTTTTGATGTATAAAAAAAATTGGATCTCTAAGTAATGTAAGTTAAATTAAAAGACCATCTTTTATCAGAAAATCCCTTAACTTTTCTTTATCTTTAGACATTTATGCCTACTTTGTGGTCTTTCCACTAAAATGCCTTTTTTGGCTAACCAACTTAAAAAAGTTGATCAAAAAGGCTAGAATTTTCATCAAACTTTGTCAGAGTCAAACCCTAAATGTCAAATTAAGTTTGGTAAATATTTTTGATACATACTTTAATTAATTACCTTACAAATTTTAAATCTTCCAATGTCTCCATGATGGGGAGATTAGGAGCTAGCATAGCCCCCAAAGAATACAATCCTTAATGATCAAACCATATAGACGAATGCAAGTTTACATATAGACGAAGTTTTATAATATAATGGAGCATTTTAAATGCAAGATATCGATCAAAACATAAATTTTAATGGCGTCAACTAGACCTCCTTTGTTCTCCATGTCTTCTTATAATGACATTTCTTTTGACCGACTTAGATTTTCCGACCAACTAGGGTGATTACAATTATTTTATGTAACATATCATAGTTTAAGAATAATAAAACTCCATACATCTAATTAGGGCTGCATCATTGTGTAGTAAAAGGGTAAAGCTTGCGACGTTAAAAGTTTGGATGATTTAATCCTTGTATAATTGTATTACTCTAGATTAGTTATTCCTATTCATAACATCAATGAAATGGATGGGTTGCAAATGTAAATAGGAATGAAGAGGAGAACTAAATATATAAGTATATAGTAAAATAAATTTGGAGTGAAGTGTACCTGTGTCATATTTAACTCATAATCTCGAAGAACGAAGTAGAAAGTTAATAAAGATATATAATAACTTAATCATGCTTAAGGAAGTCAAGGCCACACTCATACATATAAGCAGTCAAATAAAGCTTGTTGAAATACATGCCCTTGTCTTGAAGTAAGCACATTTAATGGCCAGATAATTAGTCCTACGGACAAGGCTATCTCGCCATTTTTTTTATTTATTTAATTTTTTTTTTTAGTTATTTGGAAGAAGTAGTTGATTAATGGATTATAGAGATGTAAATACATAAATCAATAAAAATAATTAAATATCATTAGCTCCCACAAGGCGTTGTGTCCCTAATAATAGAGTTGAGAATCAAACTCGTGATTTTCAAGTCATGACACTATTGAACACATACATATTTTCTAACCATGTACTAGATTAAAATTAACTTACGCAGCTATGCATTACAATTTCCTAAGACACAATAGGCCGTGTGTTTTTGAGCTTTTGGCAGAGCAGAGCAGAATAGGTGTCGGGAGAGCACATCAGCTAATTTATACTCAGCAAAGCAGAGCAGACCACCTCAAAAGAACAAGACCCAACCCTAATAGAGATGAAAAACATAATCGATGTTCTAACCACTGGACTGGATCAAGATTAATTATATTAACTTAAGCGTTACACAATTTGGTGAATTTTGAAGTAGAGTTGCAAACTAGCTTAGAATCCATAAAATAACTTGGTTAAGAGGACAACCAAAAAGAGGCTTTCTAATCTCTCACTTTCCAATCAATATATATTTATGTGAAGGCCTCTGTGATTCCTAAGATCCATGATTTTGTTGTTCATAACTAAACCCAATAAAGCACCAAAGCATCTAATCTACTCCCAAGTCCCAACAATATTCTAATAAAAGCATGCATATACAGTCATAAACAGCCTTTTCTTACAATTAATATTTGTATAACAAGATTATTATTATTGAGACACTTAAAAAGAATGTTTTCAACTCTGCAACCGCATCTTAGACTACCCAATAATTATATACTACACCAATATTAGGACAGTGGCTATCATTATTCAACTAAAAAATGTTAATAAAAACATAGATTAGGGAGTCATTTTATTAATGGGGCTCATATCACTTAATGAGTTGATTAGTTTTACCTGTAATGATTGATGAGATTGTAGCGTATTAATCTGCTGCTCGAATTCCTTCATTCTTATTCTACATAAACATAACTATTCACCTAGCGATAGCTCTTATGCTTGCTTGTTATCTATGATGCACCATATTGTCACAATGATACACTCATGATTACGTACGTACACCACATTGCATCATCATAACATAATTACTTGTACAAGATAGATTACCAATTATATTGGCCGAGCTGAGGACTACTTTATTTTGACCTTAATTATTACAATGTAGCTAGTTGTTCTACAAGATACCCAACCTAATTACCTCATTAAGGATCAATTCATCACTCCTTTCTATTCTATATTATTGTAACCCATGAGATAGGGTCATTATTGTGAATGTACCTTTCAAAATATATGGAATAACTAATTAAGGGCATTCTAATATTTCTTCATTTGTTATATTACGAGAGTATAAATTTACAAGGATATGAAAAATGTAAAATTTAATTAAGTTTAACGTTAACAAAATTATGGAGTACTTTGAAAAGGACTTGGGATAACCGGATTCGAGGTACATAAGATATAAGGTAAACGTACATTTTGAGAATGATTACATGACAATCCTAGCTTTAGGAATGCTAAAATCAATTGCCTAGGTTTTGCTAAAACAGTTTACATGAGCTAAGAGTTCATTTGAATCACATGATGTTCACATATTTAAATTTATCTACATGCACTTACTATAAAACTTACTTTTGTTAAACTTATTTTTATTGTAAATTGCTTACTTTAATCCCTGGTTCATTATTATTCTTCGTCTTCTTAAGAATTTTGCCTCATGACTTAAAGATCATGGTACTAAATCAAATTTTACTTGGGCTCACTCTGAAAAGAATGAGAATAATGATCTTACTCCATATTATTTTCCCTCACTTTTAATGAAATCTCACATACAAAGTTTGACTAAATTGACTTGTAAGAAATCTCAATTCAGTAAGGTGGTTCTTCTCTTCATCATAAGGGGAAAAAACATTCAAAAGTTGAATGAATCATGATATACGTCCACCACAGATACAAAAAAGGAAGAAACCATTAAAAATAGTGGTAAATTAGCTAGGGCACATACTTTAGAGAATAAGGGTGTATGACCCCCTAAAATGGGACCCACCAAAAAGAGCCTCCTTACCCTCTTCATAATTATCTCCATCATCATAATTCCATCTCAAAGATAGAATGTGTGAGAGTCAGAAACAAAGAGGAGAGAGAAAATTAAAAGAGAGAGAATGAATGAGATAGAAATCATGATGATGGTGAGTGCACGCAAACCATTCTTGTTTTTTTCTTCTTAGCCTCTTTCATTTTTGGTACTCAATTACAAACAATATTTCTTGATTATCCCCCAAAAAAATAAACTCCTACATTCTCACACAAATTATCATCAAAATCAAACACCTACCCCAAAAAAAAAACAAAGAAATTCATCATGATGATGTTTTCTTCCTCCTCTAAAATTAGTAGTCTCTTATTATTATTACCCTACACTCTGACTCTTGTTCATCATCATCATTACATCCTCACTCCTCTTCTTATTCCTTTTTTCAACTCTCATCATCACCATCATTTCCTCCACCACTATCCTCCTCTCGTCGTACTTCCTCTGTCCTCAAATAATCGTCGTGTCCTGTTATTATTACTATTGCTATTTCAACCTCCCCCTCGAACACGACACCTTATTATCATTATCATCATCAACAACAACTAGAAGAAGAGCAGCAACAACAACATGATGACTATTCTTCTTACTATTTGAAGCAACAAACAAAACAAAGTTGAAGAAATTAAAAAGAGGTTTAATTTATTCTCTCTTAAATATTTCTTTCTATCTCTTGAGTTGTTAGTTGCTCATCACGGGGAATCAAGCATCTTGGTCCGATTGTTTGTACGTTAATTAGCCCTAGTTGGCTAGACATCTAGCTAACTTGGTTTTTTGGTTTGTTTAATTAGGTAGATCTAAATCCTTTTTGCAAGATCTCCATCAAAATTAAGTTTTTATATTATCTAATTTCTGTACTGTTATTACTATTACTATGTTTTTTTTTATGTCGTGCAATTTTTAATTAATTGTATTCGCGTGTTTTTTGTATTAATTTGAAACAAAGTTCTTTGATAAGTTTACACTTTATCATTGCTTGTTTAATAAATTTTCTTTGATTTTACCCTTGATTTGTACTTTGTATTACCTTTGATTTCTAGAATTATGACGTTTTTATTATATTTTATTTTTATTAATTTTCTTGTGTGATATATAATGATAGTTTGCACTCGATCTTAATCAACCTATGTGTTCCTAATAAATTGATATGAGTTTATATTATTAATTATTTCATAACAAAATTTATATTGGGCAAGTGTAATCCATCTATATGATCGATGCCATGTTTATTAATTAAGAATATATAATATCATAATCTTTGACCTACAAGTTAGGGTTTGTATAGATAATCTACGAAGTATATTAATTATGTATCTAGCTTAATGTCTTACCTTAGATGTTGTTTAATTCGAGAACAAATCTATATGATGTTATGTATGTGAGGAAGTATATACTTGTACTGTACGTAGGATTTTATGTAAGAAATATTTTCTTGCATCACGGCATCAAATATCACTATATTGTAAATACAATAAGTGTATTGTATATTGTAGACTTCTACATCGCAAATCACATATATACTTCCTATAAAAACTTGATAATTGTTGGTTTTTATGCGATTTAGGTGACTAAGCATGTTGTAAAACAATAAATCAATGTATACAAAACCTATTGACCCGGTGGTCAACCGGATCTTTGATTATGCCTGGCTATAAATGAGCTGTCTATCATCATGAGCATAGTACTCCAATCTAATCATACCTAAAATTCTCAAGGATTGAAATAATGACGTACTAGATAGCTAGATTCATGAAATTTGCTAATTTTTCAACTCTTTTATGATTATAATTTGTTGCTTCTAGAGTTTCGGATTACTTTCTTGACTTTTGATCAATCGTTACATATGAATATATACAAGTACTGTAATTGTGTAAGAAGTATATACAAGTATTAGAGATCAGAAAGAAAGATGAGAATTAGAAATAGCATATTTTTGGATCCTTAAGCAAGCTAGCTCACTATCTTCATGCATGCACATTCTAATTAAGGTTGATATACAATATACTTCATATATACATATGAAATAAGAATGAAGGTAATTTTATTATTCTAAAGTTTATTACTCGTATAAATTTTCCGTAATATCTCATGTATATCTTTACGATATACAAGTATAAAAATTATATTCATTTACAAAGGATATAAATTAAATAAACGAGCTTCCGTCTAAAAATGTGCATTGTGTGTGGTCTTGTTTGGTTTGGAGTAGATAAGTTAACTATTATATGTTGTCAAAATACCAAAAAGAAAAAACGTTTAGTAGATGACAATAATATCATTCCGTGTTTTGATATCAACAAACCTAAGGATCATTTTTTCTATATGTTCTATAATTTCAAATCTCATAAAATTCTAAAATGATGCGACACATTTCATCTTTTCCTATGCAATTTACTGTCAATATTGAAAGTTGTTGCAACAAACGAAGTCACTTTTGTTATAAAGGTCTACTATGATGTTCCCTCAAAACCCAAAAATGTAAAGTATAGTTTATATGCAAAGATGGTATGAATGTACTTGTTGGCTCTCTCTTCTTGATTATATGCTTGATCAAATGTATAATCATAGATTATCAAGAATATTTGACTATATTTTCTCCGTCTATATCCCTTAGCAAACAGTCTCTTTATTTAGTAGAGTTGTATTCGAATTTTGCATAGGATTCAATTCCAAAATGCAACCCTATTACTGTCAAATATAGACCTTCCAATACTAATGAAACCCTATTAATTTTCAAAAGCATGTAATTTAGTACAAGTGAAGCTCTCCATAGTTGAAATTTGATGTGTTAGGCTTGAACTATTTCGTGTCACGGCTGTTGCTGATAGGTCTCAACCCGCTACTCCACAGAGAATTGCTAGTAACGACGATGGATACAAAAGTGGAAGATTTTATCATTTTGTCCTCTTTCTTGGTACATACCATGCTGCTTTCGCTTGTGACAAAGATCCTTAAATCTATATATTGTGTCATTCTACTGATATGTGGAGTTGCAACATTTAAATGTTAGGAAGAATGAACCCTTATGTTGGCCTGTGGCCACGGCTCAAGACTATGACTGCAAACCCTCCAAGAGGTACTGCAGAAGCAAATCAACCTCAATGAGGCCGAAGCTGAAGCAGCAATTTCTTAATCACGGGCTCATAGCTAAGTAGAACTGAAAATTCTATCAAACACTAGGGTGTACCATACCCTGTGTAAATCTACAACACTTTTTTTTTGTAACTGATTTCTTAATTAAAGCATTATGTTATTATCTTCCATATTTATACCTTTTTAAATTAGAATTTCTCTACATTCATTCATTTTTAAATTTTAAAAACAGAGAGGAAAAATCTAGAGAGAGATATTCAATATTTAGATAGAGAAGTAGAAGGTTAATAGCAAAAATGGTGGTACGGGACAAATTTCTATCATGATTCGGATTGTCGATTTGCAATGGATGGCCATGAGGAAGAAATTTTTTTTGATGATGATGGTGATTTTGTTGACTTTGAATCCGAAGGAGAAGGTAATTATTATATATTTACGTATTTAAGTTTTTTTTATTATTATTATTGTTTTTTTTTTTCCAGAATTTAGATCATGTGAAATCAATATTGATTTTAGTTTTGATAATCAATAATTAATTTTCAACTATTAATAGATTTTGCATTTTTTCTGAATTTGTGTTATTTTTCGGAGGTTGAAGATGATATTCTTTGGATTATGAATTTATGATTAATGTTCTTTTTCATTTTTTGATACATATTTAATTTTTATGTGCTTTAAGGCTTACGTTCTTTGAATTCTTTAAATAGAACCTTATATTCATAGGATTTAGATGACATTTTTAATTATATGATATTTATTTTGAATATCATTTATTAATCTAATATATATATTATATAAATAAAGTAGACATTTTTGGAGAGCATTTGGAGCGCCACGTAAGAACTATACTTATTTCGACCAATAAGAAGAAAGATTTGTATTTTTATTTTTGAATTAAAAAATTATGTCGCCACCTAAATAAAAGTAACGAATTAGATTTGATATATCTAAAATTTTAATGCCATGTAGATTATAATCCACGAATTAAATTATTTTAATGAAAAAAATAAAGTAAAAATATAGGAAAAGATAAATTTATTAATTCAATACTACGAGTATATAAGAAATCCAAAAAAATATACTACAAATATTTAAATGATAAACGCTTATAATAAAGTTTGATACCTATCATTATAAGATAAATTTTGATAGTATTTATGATAATAAATACAAATTGTTCGTTAATTATAATTAAATTAAAATTTGTGATACCTACCATTATAAATTGACACATCATACGACACAAACAAAATTTCGTATCAATAAAAAAAACCTCATCAAGCGAATTTTGTATTAGTAATTTTGTGTTAATTTTTGGTCATCAATGGCCGGGTAATTTTTAGCTTAATTTTTAAAATCCTATGTTTAAATTAGTATTTCTAGTTATTACTTACATTGTATTAATTTAGGATATTCAACGATTATATGTTTATGTTTTATTTACTAAATGTTATTTTACATGCAAATATAACACATCATACGACACAAATAAAATTTCGAATCAATACAAAACCCCATCAAGCGAATTTTGTGTTAGTAATTTTGTGTTAGTTTTAGGTCATCAATATCCGGGTAATTTTTAAAATCTTATGTTTAAATTTATATTTGTAATTATTAGTTACATTGTATTTATTTAGGATACTTAACGTTTATTTGTTTATGTAATGGCATACGATTAGATGTTATATACTTAATATATGGTTGGCTTTAGTTATTTTTGGAGATGATGAAAAAATTCCAATAATACATAAATTTGATTTTATATTGCAACAATTTTTCATTTATTGGTAAATATATTGATTTATTTTATATAAATGTAAAGATTTAATTTATATCAATTTCAGTTTGGCTAACATTTCACGGTTCAATTTATCCATTGATGTAGTAGGTTGGTTGTGGATGAGGTTGGTGATTCTATCGAAATAAAAAATATGGTAAAACAATGAATAATGATTTAGGATTTAAATTACTATAAATTTATCATTTCACATTAAAGATTTTATATAACAGAAAAAATATCATATTTACAATTTATTTATATTTAATAAATTCATTATAAATTATAGTAAAAAAAAAAGGAAATATTAAACTATTATAATTTTGTCTGAAATTATTAAATACAATAAATCAAATAATTAAAAATCTTAGATGAAAAAATCGTGCATCGCACGGGCTTCCATCTAGTTATTTATTATTTTGTGTATTTATTATCATCTAATTTTATTTTATTTTATTTTATTTTATTTTTGTTTTGAAATTGATAACGATATTCTTTTGGAACCTCCTCTAGTGATAAAGAACATTCGTAATATTAATGAAGAACAAGATTATATTATGTAATGAACATTATGTATATTTACCCACCCATCTTGATTCAAAGACAAAATTCAAAGAACATTTCACAATAAACAATGAACATTATGTGACAAAAAAGTACATCATAAAAGTTGAACATGATACGGATACAAAATTCAAAGAACATTTCACTATAAACAATGAACATGTGACTATAATATTACCACCAACAACACATCACCGGAAACAGCTCCCCTCCCCAAACCCCCCGGCTACCTTCGTCACCGTCGTCGCCGCCCTCCCCTCCCCCAAACCACCATCACCGAAACCTCATTCCCCTCCCCTCAAACCACCAACGAATCTGAACGTTGGAGCAATGAGATTGATACGTCGTCGGAGTTGGGGTTTTTTACGTGGTGGGTAGGAGTCGGAAAAGGGAGAGGGAACGGCAAGGAGGCCGGGGTTGGGGGTTGTGGGTGCTGGCAGGGGGTCGCCGGTGGCCCGGGAGTGGGGAAAATTTTAATGAAAGAGATTAACAGTGGTGGTGGTGAATCTAGTGATTCCCATTGTTTTTTTACAACCAAACAACATACTACATTTGAGGGATTTTCATTCCATTTCATTTCATTCCCTTTGTTCATTCCATTCCATTTACCCCGTGCAAACCAAACGACTTCTAACATTAAATCAAATTTGGCATGCTTAATTATCTACTCTACCTGAAACTAAAGTTGCTGATCTTTTGGAGCGTGAAATGCGTGGACCTCTATAAAAATAGGCAATTCCTACTATAATTGGGCCTACTAAGTAGTGATACAAACTCATGGCCCAATAACAACTTATATTATTACATTATATATGGGCCAATTGGGCCACTTAATTAAAAAAATACTACGTAAATTGATGTTCAATTAGTGGGAAGGTTCTGAATATGCACTAGAATGTTCCACACTACCAAATCGTCCACTAACTAATCTTAACCACCAATTAAGTTGACTTTTACATGGATAATCTATATGTATGTATATTAATAATAAATTAATATTATTTTTTATTTTTTTTGACAGCAAAATTAATACTAATTTAAGCTTGTCTTTCTTAAGTAACAGCTGGATCTTAGCTTAAAAAATTGTGACTTAAACTATGCTCTATTAAAGTACTAACTTGTTGATTCTCCTAACGGTTCTTTGACAGTTTGACCTTGAAGAGTACTTAAATTCAATATTTTTGGGATTTATTAGTGGTTTTATAGGTTTTTATTATGACTTACTAAAACTAGAGAAGTATTCGTTAAATAATACTCGTATTAGTTATCACTTGTATTACATTATAGATAGATTATAATATGGTTAACTATCGATTAATTGAAATTTTGCAAAATAAGTTACACGTATTGTGTAGCTTGTGACCTCACTAACCTAAGGATTGAAAGTTATAGAGCTATTTAATTGCTTTAATTTGAATAATTTCCTATCTCAATTCTTATATCAACTTTAATTGTTTTTACATTTTCTTTCTTATAAATCATACTATATTTATCATTTTCATACAACCATACCTTTTAAATTTTTTCGACTTTTACGATAAATGAGCGTAAATAGCTTTCATCCAAGATACTCTCATACTTTCTATACAATTCTTTGAATGTTATCATCTTTATATTATTTTTATAATAAGATCACATCTCTTACAAGATGAAATAAAAACAATAGCAAGAAAGGGATTCATTCTAAGCATAAATATACATCACAAGTTATAAGAGGAAAAATATCACGTTTCTCTCATTATAAGAATATTAATGATAAAATGAGTATTAAATGCCAAGAAAATAGAACAAGAAACATCAAATCAATTAAGAAGGCAAACAATTCCTGCCTCAATAAAGAAGTAAACCTTTTGGTATATCTCAGCATACCATCTTAATCCAACCACATGATTCTCCACCTTTATGTCCCTACCCAAAATCACAACAATAGTTGAACCCCTTTTACTAAACGAGGCCTAAGTGGACCTTACCTTTATGCTCAATTTAAGATATTGGAAAAATAAAAAAATATATGCAGATACATTCTTAAATTGCAAAAGCTGCAAGTAAAACAAATATTTATGTTACTAACTTAGATGTTCATAAGGGAGAGATTGTTATATACATTTGGGTGTATCGTACACTCATAAATATTTTGTTTTCATTTTGATGATGGTTTTTTATTTGATCATCAAATAAAAATTAAAAACTAACCTTGGGTGTACGATGTATAAGTGGATACTATATATACTTCGTACAGATATAAATATTGGATATGTAAGTAAAATTGTTTGAATGCTTGATTTATGTGTTTTTATTTTATAACTCCGTAGTTATAGGAGAGCACCTATTATATGGACTATGTTAAAGTAGTGTATTGATTTGCGATGACTTGCATATATTAAAATTACACATTCGTATTATTTTATTTCATTTTTATATTTAAGTTGTTTTAAATGCTTCAAATTATTCGTCACTTAATATAACTAGAGATTTAGGCCTTCACCTTATTTTCATTTATTTTAGGGTTAATAAGTTCAGATAAGATAAGTTCAGGAAAAATAAGTTTAGATAAGTTGTGATAAGGGTTAATCAGTGTTACCCAAGTTTAATTTATAACTAAAATAAGTTCTAATAAGGGCTAATAAGTTTAGATAAGATTAAATAAGTTCAGATAAGTAAAAATCAGGTGAATAGAACGCACCCTTATATTTTAAGAAGTATTGACAGGGGCGGATCCAGTATTTCCGAGATGGTGAGTCACCATCAATTATTGATCGCTTGTGAAAGTACAATTTTTTTTCCCCCGGATCTAGTTCATAATTAATTTCAATCCAAAAATTATATTACAACCAAATTATTTTCTATCCGAAAATAGGACATAAAAATCCATACTATAACCGAATAGTAATAAATAAAAATTTCATCTTAAAAGCCGAAAGTAGTACAAATAACATATTAAATGGTACTATAAAACTACTCATATTACTTAACTTTATGGGTTTTGTTTTTTTTTTTTTTAAAAAAAAAAACTTAATTGAGAAGCTTTAGGCAAAAAAAATTAAAAATAGTTGCACACATAAAAAGATATAAATAAAAGACAAAAATAAAATAAATAAATAAATAAAAACCTTAAGAGACCTGTTATAAGGAAAACCGTTCTCTTTAATTTTAAACAATAAAGCGACCTGTTATATAGATGACAGGTCTTTGATATTGCTACTACACTTTCAAAGCTAGTTTCACGCTCAATTGCAATAGCAAAGAGACTGATATTTTTTAAAAAAAATGAAAAAATAAAATAAAAATAAAACTGAACTTCAAAATTTTATTTTTTGACTTGTGATGCACGTGCACCAGTGTGCACACATAGATCCGCCAATGAGTATTGAAGTACTTGGAATTCGAAACGTCTTTTCTCATTTTACTAAATGAGGACTTAATCCTTGATCTTGGCTATGAGGCGTGAGCTTAGTAATGCTACTACTTGACTAGTACTAAACCGGTAAACCCTCATAAACTAGTTTGTTTATTTTAGAGTATTATTAAATTAGATAATTTTCGTACCATGCTCAATTTTTAAATTAACTAGTAATGAAATATATAAGTTTATAGAGAAATGTAACATAATAGCCAATCATAGTAATAAAAAAAAATAATGAGATTTCTAGGCAAATAATAATTTGAAAAAGGAAAAAAAAAAGAAAAAAAAGATAGATTAAGTAAAAGTTTCCTAAGAAAAAACCTACGCTTACGTACAGATATGTAGATACTAACAATACAATGTTTTGGCCACAAACAAAGTTTTAAACCCTAGTTTATAGTTTGGTGGTTTCTAAAGTGTCCATATATATTGACATGACAAATTTTAACATTCACAAATCTCAAGCCATAGCGCCCAACACTATGTTAATTTATTACTTCTTTCGTCTCTATTTGTTTGCCCCATTGTCAAAATATGGGTCAAACTTTGATAATTTTGACCATAAATTCTCGTTGTTCTATCAAAGGAAATATAGTCATGTGTGATATTGTTTCATTGTTTGGTTCCTCTCATTATAAGTTTAATTAATATCTACTTTTTATAATTTTTACGCATATGAAAATTGATATATAAACGTTTTAACACATGTCTTGGTCACCGCGTAAAGTCAAATAGGACAAAAATAAAGGGACAGATGGAGTATCAATTGTCACCCACATACAAAGAATAATTGCAACCCAAATATTTTTATTTTCCTAAAAGAGAGAATATTTTCATGTATAATATGTGAATGCTAAGGTGACATACTATAGAATGGATTGAATAATTATTGTGGATGTTAGCTAGATCTATTAGTTAAAACTTTAATGGGAGATATTCAAGATCTTAGAACAAATTTAAGGTATTGTTGGATATTTAATTATTTTGTAAATATTTCTGTATTAATGAATAATTCTGTATCTAATGTAGAGTAGTGTTGTATGACTATTTGGATTGTATTTTTGGATAATGGTAATTTTTAGGGATTTGTTAAACATCGCCCACAAATTACTACATAAAGCCCACAAAATTCACTTAGTTTGCCAAAATTGCCCTTGACCTTAAAAAAAAAACACTCACACTCTCATCACTCACACTCTCATTGCTCATCTTCTTTCAACCTATCTAAAAAAAAAAAAATTCAAATAACGGCAATGTCGAGGCGGCAAGGCAAGGAATTGGCGGCGGCGGCGGAGGGAAGGATGTCCCAAGGAGGAAAGGTACATTTTGTTAAAAAAAAAAAAAAAAAAGGGAAAAACCGCCGTGACGGCAGTAGGGCGCCCTGGCTGGACGCCCAGCCAGCGGTGGTGGCGCCAGCTGCAGACGCCGCCACCAGTTGGCTGGCGCCTGGGCTGGACGCCATAGCCACGGTTGTGGCGTTTATTCAAGGCGCCGCAGCCGTAGCTGTGGCGTCCAGCCCAGGCGCCAGCCCACTGGTGGCGGCGTCTGCAGCTGGCGCCACCACCGCTGGCTGGGCGTCCAGCCAGGGCGCCCCCCCCCCCCTTTTTTTTATATATTTTTTTAAAAAATTGTTTTTAATTTTTTTTTTTTTGTGTAATATAAATTTGAATTGTTTTTATATTTTGTTGTTTATTTTTATAAAAATTTTCAATTTCGTTGTATTTTTTCTATGTTTATATTTTGTTTACAATTATTTGTATGTTTTTAGTTTATTTGATTTGGGAGTGGTAGCTATTTTCGTATAAATTTTTGTATGTTTATATATTTTAAAATTTTGTGTAGAATTCACTGGGTCGTCATGGTGCGGGGAAGAATATAGAGCTTCTTAGTAGAAGCTATTCAGTGGAGAGGTCGGGGCATAGACATGTCAGATCCCGTGGTATTTCGGCCTCAGCTCGTAGAGAACGGATCCACCGTCGGGATGAGGATGACGATGACGATGATGATGCTGAGGAGGGTGACCAGGAGGAGGAGCAGGAGGAGGGCGCAGATGAGGATGAGGATGTGGACGATGGCAGTGGACCGTATGATGATTACGGTCCATTCAGTCAGAGGGTTGATGACATGTACGAGACACATATGGTGGAGGTGCGTAAGGGTAGGGGTGGTAGGTTTGTTAGTAGATCTGGCACATCATCTGCGTCCACTGTATCTGGGGCAAGCAGGAAACGGTCGAGGGCCGGTAATGATTCTTGGGTTGTTAGGAGTGAGGTGCCCGGTGGGCCTGTTGACGGGAGTGTGATTCCTAGATTTCTAGGACACATAGCTGCCCGTATTTGGGAGGACCAGGAGAGGCCTTCAGTTACGGGGTTGTTGAAATGTCATACCCGGGAAAAGACTTGTAGCTTTTTGCGTACATGGGCTGAGGCCTGGCCGGCGGAGAGCGAGATGTTCGAGCGACTGGAGGGCACTGGGGTGAATCACGTTCCTGCCACCATGCACGATAAGATTGACAGTACGCTGATCACGGCTTTCATTGAGCGATGGCAGCCGGATACAAACTCTTTCCACCTTCCGTTCGGTGAGATGACGTCGAGGCCATTCTGGGGATTCGTGTTGAGGGTAGACGACTTTGTGCTGTGGCTGATGCGGATCAGGCAGATTCGCTGGCGGAGTTGTTGGCGGTGGACAGGGCTGCACTGTACACCGAGGCGCTAGGTGTTTGGGAACACGGAAGTGTGAAGATCGCATCCGTGTTGCAGCGGTGTTTGTACCCCAGTGCACGTAGGACGCCCGACGCACAGCTGAGTGCTTATGTTTTTCTACTCCTCGGATGTACCTTGTTTCCGGATAAGAGCGGCGGAAACAAGCTCAGGCCACGCGACATAGTAGAGGCGTGTGACCCCGACAGTGTAAGCCAGTTTTCCTGGGGATCGGCTACGTTGGCGTATTTGTATCGCCAACTAGGATTTGCGAGTCGGGCTGACGCGGCAGGTATCACTGGGTGTCTGACTCTATTGCAGACCTGGATATACGAGTACTTTCCTGCATTGCGACCACATCGTGACCCAGTTCCTATTGATGAGGGGATGCCGCGTGCTTGTGCGTGGAGTCCGCGCTCGGAGAAGAAGTCCGTTGACCGCCTCCGATCGATACGGTTATTGCTGGACAGGCTGTCCCCCTTAGAGGTAACGTTTATTTATAGAGTCTACATTTTATTATTTGCACATATTATATTCATGTTATTAAATTTTATATGTTGTTATTGTACAGGTGAACTGGATGCCTTTCGGCCCGAACCCTAGTGTTAGGGTACCCAGGACCCTGTACACGGGACTCATTCAGTATCGTGATATCGTCGAGGCGTACATGCCCCAGCGTTATCTTCGCCAGCTTGGATTTGTCCAAGTTGTCCCTCCTCCCCCGGCATGCCCGATGAAGGTGGTCCGACCTGCATCGTCGAGGGACTACGTCGTGCAATGGCCGGATATCATGACCGGGACGTGGGACCAGTTTCCGATGGTGGCCCGCTTATGGACTGCGGAGTTGCAGCGGCCGACCTCTGGGGTTACTCCCATGTGTGACCATTACTACATGGAATGGTTCAACCGATATTCGCATCCGAGGTTGATCGCAGATCTCGACCACAGCGATGATGATTATGTGCCACCGCCTACTGCCACGGAAGCGGTATGTCTTTTATTATATTTATCGTTGTCTTTTAATTAAGTTTTATATGTTGTTATTGTATTTCATCTTCTGTTTTTTGTTGTATGCAGTGGATGGGAAAGATAATGCAGGACGTACAGAAACTCTCTCTTGAGAAGGACAGCATGAGTGCAACAGGGAGAGCTGTTGTTGATAGTCTGGAACAGACCCTTGCGCAGTGGGAGTCGTCGTCGAGGAGGGATTACTGATGGTTATTGTATTTTATTTATAGAGCATTATGTTGGACATTATGTTGTAAGATTGTAACATTTTAGATTGTTCTTTTAGCTTCCAACTTAAACATATTATCAGTGTTGTTTTTAAATTTTGATATAACCGTTCGTGGATCCGCGCAACTTACCCATGCAACATATAGAATGCAGTAAGCAATACAATATAAAATATTAATGTTCTCATTAAAAGAGCAACGTACAAATAAGATTACAAATAAAGAATGTAAACATGAAAAACTAAAATGCAGCTAGGGTGTTCCATTCGTGGATCCCCAAGCAGTAGTGCGACACACGACCATGGAGAATCTTAAATATAAAATGGCTATACATCGTACCATGTCGTTGTTTGGAGTCCTCTAGAGAGTTCCTGATGTCGTTCTTCTGAGTTTCAATTGACTTATTCAGTCTAGCGAACAGTGTATCCAAAGCAGCGGTCGATGAATCAATCCAGTCCTTGGTAGCTCTATGAGCGCTCTCAACTCTACATGTTGTAGTGTTCCCAAAATGAAGTACCTGGTTTGTCCAATATTTGACAAACGTTTCCCTGTGAGGGACCCATTGATGCATCACATAGTCCACCAGTGCCGAACACCACTGGTACGAATCCCTGAAGTTAGCCAATGCTCGCTCATACGCTTCCTCTGTGGTAGCCTGTAGGATCTTCTGCCACTTACCATTCACCAATCTCTCTGCCATTTCCAAATTCTTCTTGAAAAGGTTGTAGGCTTTCACTTTCACGCAGTTGTTGATGTGCCATGTGCACAATAAGTGGTTCGATTCGGGAAACAGCTCTGCTATGGGGGCAAAGAGACCTCCCTCACAGTCGCTGACGATGGCTGCTGGATGAACATTAGGCCCGATGTAGTTTCTCAGCTTCTCCAACACCCAATAATAACTTGGAGCCGTCTCATCCCTGATGATTGCATGACCAATCAGAAAGTTCTGGTTCGTTGGAGCCATCCCAACCATCTCAACCAGTGGGAACTTGTACTTGTTTGTCTTGTATGTTGAGTCGATCAAAATCACAAATGGCCAAGACTTGATCATATCAGCACAATCAGGATGCACAAGGAAATGATGAGTCACCTCCGCTGTATCTTCATCAGAATCACACCAGAACAGGTAACCACGTGATTGTGCCTGGTGTAGCAGCTGCTGTATAGGGTTCCTTCCCTCTGACCGTTCAAACCTGAGTTGCTGTCTGACGTTGTAGATGTGTCTTCGGTTTGGATGGTCTTCTGGAAATTTCTCTAACACAGATGCTAATATTTTAGCAGGCTTCACTTGAGCATCACTCATTTCTTTCACAACTAGTTTCGCAGCAGGACTTAAGCCGCTCAGTTGTCGATGACCCTCTTCATATACTATCATCTCATGGTTGTGATACCCCCATTTAGAGTAACCAATCACTTCCCAACCGTCACGACTCCGTAGTTGTCGAACCTTTACTCTGAACTCACACCCACAACCTTTCCGCTTTGTATCAAACCGAGTGGCTGTACGAAAATCTCTTTCTTCTCTTTTGCGATAACGGTCACATCTCAAAATGCGATCCATTCTACCATCCCGTTGAGATTTATGAGTTACTACTACCAAGCAAAATCCAGCTGCAATTGCAACCTGTTTTGCCCAATCAATCGCCTGTTGAGCTTTTTCGAATGGACCATCATGTCCAAATATCCCACTGTAATCATTTCCGTCTCCACCATAATCCTGCATTAATTATATATTACAATAAATACATTTAACGGATAATACATTTAATTTCTATATTTACACAGAATTAACACAAAAAAAGCATAATTATGTATAATCAAACTTAATTTTTATAAAAACCCAATTCGAATTTTCAAACTAAATTTAAAAATATACCATTTCGAATTTTCAAATTTAATTTTAAAAAAACCTATTTCGAATTTTCAAATTTAATTTAAAAAAAAACCCATTTCGAATTTTTTTTAAAAATCATTTTCGATTTTTTTTTTTAAAAAATTAAATAAAAAACAACAACAAAATCAAAAAAGAAAAAAAAAATTAATTTATAAGGGTGGCGTCTGCCAGGGCTGCCACAGCCACTGGACTGGCGCCTGGCAGGGCCGCCTCACCCAGTGGAGTGGCGCCTGGCCAGGACGCCAGTCTGGTGGTCTGGGCGTCTGGGCTGGACGCCACTCTGGTGGTTCTGGCGTCTGGCTTGGACGTCCAGGCTACGGTTTGGGCGTCCACCCTAGGCGCCGGAGCCACTCCGACGGTAAACCGTGAATTTTAACGGTGACTTACCTCGTTTTCCGTCGACGACGACGTACCTCCGGCGTCCCCCGCATCTCCGGCCTGCCCTCCGGTCTCCCCCGGCGAGCCAGTACGGCTCCACATTTTTTACACCGAGATTATTTCAATTTTAGAAAAAGGGCATAATGGTCAAACCATATCATATTTGTGGGCTTTATATGGTAAATTGCGGGCGATGTTTAGCGTTTCACAATTTTTAATGTGAATAGTTGTGTTATTTCATTAACTATTCATTAGTTATAATGGATAGTTTTGTCGTTTCATTACTTGCACCTTTTCATCCATGTTTCTTTTTCTATAAATAATTGTTGGTTGTTTTGATTTATGGGGACTGCATATTAGTTTAAATTACTCTCTCTAAATTTACATGTATACAGTTGTGGTTACTCTAATCTAGTTTGTTCGTTGGTTTCTTATAATTAAAATACCATTTTATAAGAAACGAAACCCGTTCTATCTTGGGAGACAATTGCTCAATAACCTTGGGTATCATAGATTGAGCAAAATTGTCTTAACGACACAACGTGATTTGTTGGGCTCGGGTCATAATACTCTATATTTTGAATCAATTATAAAGGTTTTTTTTTTTTTTTTTTTTTTTTTTTTTTTTTTTTTGTATTATATAATAGATATATAATTATTTGATTTTTTAATACAAGTTTCGTATAGTATCAATAACAGGTATATCAGACACACTCACTCTACATCATTGACAAGGCAATTAACGCACTCACTCCAACATTATGAAATTAATGGTGATTACATCAAAACAATGTGACATGCAACTAACTACTACTGTAACAGTACTAACTACTGAGGATATACTGCATAGAATTTTATAGAAAGTAATGACCAAGTTCAAAGGAGAAAAACAATTATTCATCACATATTAAAGCAAATTTTGAATCATCTAAAACTAAATTAGTTAACATTGAGCGATTCTCAAGTGACATTGTTGACACCGATTATTTGGGAACACCAATATTATCCTTTTTTAAATAAATAAAAATAAAAATAAGGTTTGTTGCATAAATAAAAATAACATATTCAATCGTAGCTTAAAAAAGAAAATGATGGAATATATCGGCATTATAACGCACACACTATTTCTAATAATCATGTTTAAAAAATGATTAAAAGTTATGATTAGCCGTCTAATTGAAGCCTTAAGAAGTACTCTACTCTTGAACCCTGTTTTAAGTCTCAGCTGTCAACGCTTTACCCAATACAGTTGTTGTTATTAAGTCTTGACTACACTATAATTTGGTCAATTTTAGCATCCATTCCAAGCATACAACACACACCCACATATATACCAGACAAATTAGAATGGACCTATTATTAATTTATTGCCACTAAAGTGATAAACATAAACATCACCCAAAGTACGAGGCCATGTTTCTCATCAACCATCTCTTATTTTTAATTCTACAATATTGCTAACGAGCGCTCCGAGACGCTAGATAAGAGGCTAGAATATTAAAATCTAATAATTGATTTGGTTATAATTACATTTGCATTAATTTGACAAATTTAATATTTTACCTTTTTTCATTTATCACAAATTTACTTTTTCAAAATTAAAATAATAATTAAAAAAATCTGTCAAAATTCTAATTAGAAAAGTTTTTATTTTTTTTATTTTTTTTATTTTTTAAGGGATAATGAGAAAAGTTTAGATATTCTACAATATTTTTTTTTTGAAGACATAATGGATTACGGACTTACGGAATAATTACCCACAAGTTTTACAATTTCATCTTTGAATCCCTTCATTAATCATTCCTGCTGATTGTTTAAAAAATATAGCCATTTGAAATTAAGCAAGTGCAACAGCAATACAAAAGCTTTGTTCTTGAAATTTTTTTAATGTTTGTTATCCAAAAAAAAAAAATTCTTTCAATAACAATAATAATAATCATAATAAGCCAAAGCATGTTCTTCATCTCTCTAGTTTGTAGCTTATTTGTCTTGCATATGTAGTAGAAACACACATCGCAATTTTAGTAAAGGCTTGTAGAGCCCTAAAATTAAATTAAAAAATAAATAAATTGATTATCGATATGTCCTGTGCATATTGCAACAGAAGGTCATTAAGGAGAGTTTCGTGTGAGTATATTAGGTGATAGGTGGGTTGACAATCTACCTGAGTCAGAGTTAGCTTATGAGATAGTCATGATTTTAAAGAGAAATATTTAGTTGGAAGGTCGAGGATGTAATGAAGATGATGAAGAAAATAAACATTCAAATTGTAATTCTATGGCATGCCTTATTTTTGTTCCAAAAAGAGGAAGGAACTCTAAAAAAGAAAAAAGAATGAACAAAAGGAATCAATTGTTTAACTAAGGGGACTCAATTGTTTAACCAAGGGGACTCTATTCTTTCCCTTATTTAATTAAAACCCACTGAAAACCCAAACCTATTCTAGTCCAGTCCCCTTTCCCTCTGTAAAATAAATAGAGTCCTCTTTGTCCACATTTTGCAAGAATTGAGTCCCTTATTTGATACTGAACTCAAACTTTTTCTTATACACGACCATTAATTCCAAACACGAAATAAAGTCATTATCATCGATTACTTTTCCTCCTATATTAAATTTTTTTTTTTTTTTTAAAAAAAAAACAGTAGTTGGTTCCCAGTTCCCACACTTCTCTTGTCTCACTCTCACCTCAAAACCTCATCATCATCATTCATTCATCACTCTCCTTTGAGTCATCTCGACTGAATACTAAACTACATCTCCTCTTCCTACGACTCAGTCTCTTCTTCAACCTCCTCGATATCCTCCTCGCTTTCTCTCTCCTCCTTCTTCACTCTATCTCTCTCATCCCAAATGAAAATCATAAATTAAAACCAATCAAATCAAATCAAAATTAATTATAAAAATGGGGGGAAAGGGAAAGGGCAAATTCCTCAAATTGAATTTCTCATTTTACAGGAACTCACCTTCACGTTCTTCCAAATCTTCACCACCACCACCAGAGTATATTTGCCCCGTTTGTAATTCCCTCTTCTCCGACCCGGTTGTTGTCGGGTCGGGTCACACCGTCGACCGTCTTTGTGCCGAGGTTTGCGAAACCCATAACTACAAGCCCGAATTCCCAGATAAAACCCGACCCGATTTCTCCACCAAAATCCCCAATTTAGCCCTGCGCTCTGCTATCCCTGCCTGGTGCTCCAAAAACGGCGTCGCTTTGCCGCAGGGGAATGATAAGGTTGCAATCGAGAAGATTGTGAAGGAGATGATTGAGAAGGAGGAGAGAGGCAACGATTTGATTCGGCCGTCGGAAAGGTTTCTCATTGAGTCGGTAAAGGATAAGGCTGACCCCGACGCTTCCCACGCTGTTACCGAGTTGACTCACCGGGTTAACCGGTTTGACACGTCGACGAGTTCGGAGGAGTCGGTGATTGCGGCGGCGAGTCCGCTTACGCCGTTACCGTTCACCACTCGACCTGCTTCGTGTTGGTCGCCGTTTCATACTTCGTCATCGGAAACCCTAGTTTCCGACGATGCGATGAACCCTAACCCTAGCTTTGATATTTCCGATGACGAGGAATTTATCGCGAAATTCAAGAGTTGTGATCCGTATGAACAGGAACAAGGTGCGATTTCGCTGAGAAACGCGACGAGAAATGATGAAGAAGCGCGGAAATCAGCGTGTACGCCACGTTTGTTGCTTGCGCTTGGATCGTTGCTTTTCTCGAGCTACGAGAAAGTTCAGATAAACGCAATTGCTGCGCTGGTGAACCTCTCGCTTGAGAAGACGAACAAGGTGAAGATCGTACGGTCAGGAATAGTTCCGACGGTGATTCAGTTGTTGCGAGGGAGATTATCCGAGGCGCAGGAACACGCGGCAGGGTTGATATTTTCTCTCTCATTAGAAGAGAAGAATCGTACAGCAATCGGAGTTCTCGGTGCTTTGCCGCCATTGTTGAACTGCTTGTTAAGGTCGGAATCGGAGCGAACTCGGAGTGACGCAGCTTTAGCGCTGTATAACCTCTCGCTCGATCATAGCAACAGAGTCAAACTCGTTAAGCAATTCAACGCGGTGCCGCCGTTGCTGGCGGTGCTCCGGCAGGAAAAGGAGTCGATCGCCGGGAGAGTGCTGCTGGTGCTGTATCAATTAGCGGCGAGTGCGGAGGGAAAGGCGGCGATGTTGGACGGAAATGCGGTGGCGCATTTGGTGTGGATGTTGAGAAAGGGGAAGGGCGAGTTCGAGTCCGAGTCGACTCGGGAGAACTGTGTTGCCGCGCTGTACGCGCTGAGTCACGGGAGCATGAGGTTCAAGGCGCTTGCGAAGGAGGCGAGGGTGATGGAGGTGTTGAAGGAGGTAGAGGAGAACGGGAGCGAGCGAGCGAAGGAGAAAGCGAGGCGGATAATGGTGGTGTTGAAGGGGAGGAGGGAGAGTGAGGATGGACTTGGGGAGAGTATTGATTGGGAGGCGATTCTTGAATCGGATGGTGGTGGTGGTGGACTCAGTCGGACTCGGAACCGACTTGGTGATGGTCCTGCTTTTGGTAAAACGGCTGAGTTTTGACTCTTTGACTTTTTTATTTGGTGTTTGATGATTTTCATTAATTATCTTTTTGGGTATTAAATTTAGGTACAGGATGTAATTATTATTGCTGGATTTTGTGATTTTGGGGTATTTAATTTACATTTAATTGTGGATTCTCTCTATAAATACTTGTGGATTATGTAAATAATTAGTGTTACATTTTGGAAATATTGATGGTTTTGGAAAGTCTCTTTGAACACGTTTTATTCTTCTCATTATTCTCATGCAACATTTGTGTCTCTGTTAGTACTTAGTAGAATGTTTTTGTTTTTTTTATTGTATATTTGTATACATCTAATTTTTTTGGCTCTTTGAGGTAAAATGACATCAAGCGATTTGCTAAAACGGTACCGTGAAATAGATTTATATGAGCTTTACTCAAGGTTTTATGACCAAATTAACGAAATTATACTTTAGTTTTCCTTAAATTAGGATGTAGCATATGACCTGACTCGAATCTAAAATACGCTATACTCTCATATGACTTGACTCGAATTATAATTACGTTATACTCATTACTAGTGAAGGTAGCGTAACAAAATGTACGTGTAACTAAAGTTGTTGAATAAAATAACTTTTAAATATCTCTTTTGGCAGCTATAAAATAAATATGGACTACTACAAACTAGATAGAAGTAGCAAGGAAATGAGATGATGACCACAAACAAAGAAGACATTCAAAAGAAGAAATCTGATTTCTTCAATGTTAAGGTTCCTCGTTCTCATTGGTTTGACTAGAGATCTTTTATGTCACTGCCAATTTTTTTTTTAACCCTTTCAGTATAATTTGTGATGCATTATTAATTGTTTCCATTAAAATTAACTTATAAGCTGTTGTTACATCCTGAAAGTGGACTACAGGACTATAATACTTTATTACTCGCAGTATTGAATTTATTTGATATTGACTGTATTATTTTTTAATTGGGAAGTCCTAATGAATATATTTCAAGACAGTGATATGTAATTTATAATAACTTTTAATTTGATATTTTATTGAAGTAGAATGCTGAATGATTTTTAATAATAGCAGATGTTATCTTCATTGAAGATTTCGTTCCATCCTTTATGGGATAATTCCAAATTGTTCTCTATGTATGTAGTACTGTATATGACTATATGTGAGTGATAATAAATACGAAGTATAAATTTAGATGTGATAGGCTTAGGAATGTCATTGCTAAGAATACGTACTTTCTATAACTTCATTTTGATAAATACTATAGTCATCTTATTACAACAATGTTTAAATAATAAGCAAAACGAATTTTATGATTTTAATTTAATATAATTAATAAAAAATAAATAATATTTAATGTAAATACATTGGATTCGTTGAAATTTCTTTTAGAACAATTTATAATCGCATAACAAGAACTCTATGTCACATTGCTATTACAGACTTTATAGTATTACAACCTCACCTAAGTAGTGGCGTATCCAGGATATACATATAGAATATGCACAAAATTAAATAACCAAACCCATTTTCCATTAGGCTAATTAAGCTATGTCTTTTAGTCATTGACCACTAAATATTAATTAATTTAAAGATGGGAAAAAATAAAGGAAATAACATCAATTATAAAATATGACTCATAAAGGTGAAAAATATCAAGAAGAAAAAAAATATTGAAGAAAGGTTAAATAGTGGGTATATCAAGATTCAAACGATACACTAATTAACTAGCTATAACTCCGAAGAAGTATCAAATAACAAGCTGAACTACTCTCATTTCGTGAGTAAATTTTGCTTCATAAAACATTAAATAAATACCTAGGGCTATGCACTTGCATATCCATTGTGTGAGCTGTATCCGCCCCTACACCTAAGTACTCGTTACACTTCTGCATAACTCATCAGTACTTGTTACGGGTTGGTTATGTGAGTTGCATATACTTGTACAAAGCCAGTTTCATGTGCTCCTCTCTGTATGAATTGAACATTTGAACCACAAGGTAAAACTGCATGAGATCAACTATAAATAGGAATAAAGATACGCCACTTTCCTTAATTCCATCTTAAACCATGTAATTAATGTGCATCAATAATGATAGCTACCTTTTAAGCATGAAACTATAATGTAGTTTTTGACCCCAACGTACAGTTTGGGGTTGGTTTAGGAAATGTTATATTTTGTCAATTATTAATCACTATATTAACAACTACTCTACCAACAACCACCACTTTTTGACAATGTAGATCGTCATTTTCACTTGTTAAGTTTTTGTTTGTTATTTTTGGAGGGAAGTGTTTTGTTGGAATAAAAAGCTTTAGAAAATATAAAGGAAACTTCTTCCCTTTTCATTAGAAGCATACTCCGGTACAATATTGCTCAAGTGGTGGCTCAAGAGGATCTAAAAAAGGGGACTCGGGAAACCAATGTTAATGCATAGTATAATCAATGTTTATTCTACAATAATATTGCTCAAGAGGGTCTAAAAAGGAAACTTAGCTTCTTCCCTTACTGCATGGTATAATACTATAAGGTCTATAACCAATGTCAATTCTTTCCTACAACTCTTTTGAGTTGATGTACTTGCGTTGCACAATGAAAATCCTTAATAGTTAATTAATTCTTTCCATGTGCGCGTGTATCTTTTAAACTCATGAGCTTAAAATATATAGTTTTGCGTTGCACAATGATAATCCTTAATTAGTTCACTCTAAGCCATTGGTTGTTTTTTTTTTCTCAAAAAAAATCCCATTAGTTTTTTTTTTAAAAATATTTTCAGTTTAGCAATAATAAGTTCGGTCCAACAAAAATAATCTCAGTTAAATAAAAATAATTTTTTATCAATAACTTTGAAGAACAAATAAATTAGAAAATCATTAAAAATAGGTTTTAATTAGTAAAAACTAATTCTAGTTCAGCAAAATTAATATAAGCTCAACAATAATAAGGTGAGAGAACAGGGCTATATTCTAGCTTGTCCGGTGTGTTTTTGTTGTGGATGAGCCGCAAAGGCAATAGATATGAGTATATGACAAATGGGGATTGAGGGAATTGAGCTTGCGACATATCGTACACAAATTCTCAATTTTAACCACTAAGCCAAGAGCTCATTGATAGCTTGTGTGTGTTTGGAGAAAATACAAGCTTATCATCTGACAAACAATGTAAATAATTAGCCAATATTCCGTATTTGCTTTGTTTTATCACTTTATGGGTGAAACTGCCAGTAATATTTAAAAAATCGTACCCAATATCTTGCATTATATAATTAAAAATTATTAAACCTATATCATAATAGTAAGATTTAAATACTTTGCAATCACTTTGTAGTGGATATAGTACCAACCAACAAAATGTACATTTAGAAAATAAAAAAAAAAGGGAGAAAATTAAGAAAAGGGGAACATTAAGAGAAAATACAATACTCCCCTTCTAGTAAATCTCTAATCTAGCCATTTTTTTTAAAAATCCCCTTCTCAATTGCAAACCTAAACCCAGCTGAAAAAATGCAGAATACCAGAAAAAGGAAGCAAATTTTTCCCAAAAACAATAAACAACAATCAGAAATCACAATTACGAAAATCAAATCAAATAAAACCAAGAAAAACCCAAAAACAGATACAATTGAACCATACCCATCTCACCCAAGACCAACACCTGAAGATTGTTTAGCCATTAGAGATGAACTGTTGGAATTTCAAGGATTTCCTGAAGAATTCGCAAAATATCGCGACGAGCGAGAAAACCCAGAACTCAATTCTTCAAAATTGATTAATGGGTCAGAGAAATCAGAGGTTTCAGCTGAGAAATTGAGCGTTTTGGATGGTTTAGTGAGCATTGTTCTTTCTCAGAATACTACTGATGTTAATTCTCAAAAGGCTTTTGGTTCTCTTAAAGCTGCATTTCCCACTTGGGAACTTGTAAGTTTGCATTAAGTTTCAGACTTTTATACAATTTTATTTAAGATTTATGATTCAATTGTTGGATACAAATTTGCAAATGGGAGGGAGATTCTCAGTCTTTGCTACTGTTCTTTCTGGGTGTTGATTGTACTGTTTTCGGTGGAGAATCTCATGTTTCTGATTATATCTTGGTTTAGAAAGTATGCTTAGGAATGTGCAAATAATATATCATGCATGTTAGATTAAGAATGAAGATGTTAGGCAATAGTTGCCTCTAATTTTTGATTGAATTAGTGAGTTATTTACATAGTACGTAATAGTAATTGACATTTGGGCTCTTAAATGTGTTCTGCTGTATTTTGTTTGATGTGGAATTATTCAGGTTCAAATTGCTCAATGACACATATACAATACTACTGAAGGTTCTGTAATAATGTTTTAGCTTTATGTTGATTTTTTTAAGTGCAATGTCATTGTTATTAAGTAGCATTCCATCAATGACACATATACTTATGGGATTAAGGCTTTGATTGATTGATTGATTGACTGATTGAATGTCATTGTTATTAAGTAGCATTCCATCAATAAGAGTCGCGATTATTCATACATTGTTCCTTTTATCATTAACCATTCAGAAGGAATGAAATTCTTATATGTTGAGTATATGATGAGTCGTAGCTAATAGCTAGTGGTGTATCAGTTTTCACTGAGGTTCGCAAGTGTTGAAATCTTACTCCTTCCGTTAGATGTCTGTGTAATCTGTTTGTAACTTAATCTACTCGTATGAATTTTAGGTCCTTGCTGCTGATCAAAATTTGTTAGAGAATGCCATCAGATGTGGAGGTTTAGCTCCAACTAAAGCTTCCTGCATTAGAAACATTCTGAGTTGCCTCAAGGAGAGGAGTGGGAAGTTATGCTTGGAATACTTGCGGGATTTGTCCATAGACGAAATCAAGTCCGAGCTCTCCTCTTTCAAAGGAATCGGACCTAAAACTGTGAGTATTGTTTTATGTTTCATTACATCTGTGCATGTGATTTGGCTTGTAGGATGCTATGTTATGCAGGAGGAATATATTGCGTTATGTGTCTAATTTTTATTACTACCTGTTTGTTTGGTAATTTTGCAAGATGTGTGGTTAAAAGAAAATGTGGATATGTGAATAGTGCCTAATACTCCGAAAACATAGATATGTGCCCATTTCTGTCAATTGCGTATTACTTGTAAGCTTCCTGGTGTTTGAGTTGTTTTCATTATGACGTGATTTTATAAATGCGTGAAATAGATAAAAACATATACTAGTATTATTTTTGATGGCTTCGTGATAATTTGGTAATTGGTTTCAGGTAGCTTGTGTTCTCATGTTCCATTTACAGCTAGATGACTTTCCAGTTGACACACATGTAAGTTTGAGTTTTTGTGCTGGTGAAAAGACTATCACATGTTTGTAAGATCCTCTAAAACTGAATTATAAATCCAGATTTTGCAGATTGCAACTACTCTTGGTTGGGTACCAGAAGGAGCTGATGCGAAGAAGACGTACCTTCACCTGAACCGTAGAATTCCAAATGAACTGAAATTTGATCTGAACTGCCTTCTGTTTACACATGGTAAGATGTGCAATAGATGTTCTACAAAAACCGTAAAACAGGAGAAGAAAGAATCAGTCAATAAGCCCTGTCCTTTACTAAACCACTGTAAGAAGTCTGATTAGAAATGCATGTGTACATTGCAACTTCTTCAGTTATATCTCTATGTCATTCTATCCCAGTTCACATGGTCACAACAACAGAGAACCTTGTATAGGTCCCCACCGTTTTGCTGGGTTAGTAATCTTAGATTCTTAGTATAGGTGAATGCGACTTAACTCCAAATTAGTCGAGTCTAGTAGAGAGGTTGCTTCTGAAACTATTGACTTGGTTTACAAGATTTGCAACATAATCTGTTAAGGTTCTATTTCCAATAGAGTAAGAAGGCTTATTTTATTAAAACCATAGCGAAACATTTTTATGGGAAATCTTGCAATAGCTTATAATGAGACCAAATTGGCTCTCTCATTACTTTGATAGCTGTAAGTCTCACAATAAATTAATGTGAGACGGTCTCACATAAGAGTTTATTGATTGTTTCGGATGGGGATAGCTGTAAGTCTCACAATAAATTAATGTGAGACGATCTCACCTAGGAGTTTATTGATTGTTTCGGATGGGAGTACTTTTTATCTAAGGAAGTGAGGTTGTGGGGGCAATATTGATTGTTTCGGATGGGAGTAATGTATAAACAGAATGCTTAGGGTCATTTTCCGATCAATCAATTCTGTGTATATCAAGCGAACTTAAACATCAACCCAATTGAATCTTGTTTCAAATTACTTGACCTTTTCTAGTGCGATTTTTCTTTCTGCAGAAGTTATAGGAAGATTTTTATGCTTTATTGTGACCCAAGGGCTGGTAGGAAGATGCTGAAAATAGTTTAAAATAGGAGCCACACACATCTTTTACCGGAGTTCAAAAAGTTGTGAAAAGGGAGAGCAACTATTTTTCTCTCATAATTGTCCCTAGGATAGATAGAAAAGCACTTGTTGCCTTTTATGAATGATTGGAGCATATCTTTGTTTACAGATAAAAAAACATCTGAATCATATCTATATGACTTAACTTTATCACACTTATAGTTTGATCCTACTCCTATGTTTCTTTTTCTTTTACGTTAGTTTTATTCGCCTCAACTAGTAAAGATGCAGATCACAATCCAAGTCAAGTTTCCATTGCTGAAGTGCTAAACTTGTTTTCTGTACTACAAGTAAAGTTTTAGATAAGTTGCTTGCCTCTTTGTCTACTATTTCATTTTCTATATACCCTTGTGGCTCATTCGGATAAATAAAATCTAACTTGAATCGAGATTTTATTACTTGATCAGGCTAAGCGTAGCGAAAATAGATTAATATGAAATGGAAATAGGCGGCTCGGCTTGGCGTCCAACATTAGGATGCCAAAAGATTACACAAACAAAAATGGGGAGAAGAGGGTGGGGGTGGGGGGGGGGGGGGGTTTGGTGTTTAAAGTTGTTCCACTAAGCTGGTGAGCTTTAGAATGTAATACGTCTTATGTATGCTAATTGCAATTGACAACCAAAGTTTTCTTGCGTGCAGAAAAAAAAAGAGGTATGACAAGCAAATGTTAGCGAATCAAAAGTATGGTATATCTTAAGATAAGGTGTCAAATGTGCTTTTAAAAAGGTATTCCACTGCTGTTTCGTCTTAAAAGATGCAAGAAATCCAGATATTGTTTCTTTCATTTTGCGCCTTTTATTATCCATTGTTTTGATTAAAGTTCCAAATTATGTTTCACAACAGAAGATTAAGGGCTTTTGCTTATCTTTCCTGCACATTAGGGGTTAGGCAAGTTGCATGAACCTAATCTTAACTTAAAAGTTATCTTTAAGTATAATGGACAAGGTCAAATATTAGTTCTTAAAAGTGTTCCCGATTAATCTTCAACCTGTTTTATTGGAACACCTAAGGTGGGTATATTCATAAGAGGTACTCCGCAAGCATTAATCTTCATAAGAGGTCTTGTCCATCAGCAATCTGTCATAATTAAATGCGAATTAAGTTTAATTGAAAATCTCGTTTTCATACGACTAATTTTAGTATTCTAAATTGAAGCAACTTACTCAAATGATTGAATACTAATATGACCCTAATCAAATCATATATGAGTGAGCTATTTGCCACCTCTATCACAAAACAAAATATACATCCTACGAGACATGATAATATATAATTGATGTTATTCATTATCATTTGGAAACACATATGTGACATCATTAAGATAAGCAAAACTTAAAGAGATTAAATCACCAGTACATTAAGTCATAATTGAATACTTAATTTTCAATTTATTTTGTAATTAAAAAGGTGCAAAAAAAAAAAAAAAAAAATCAAACAGTTCGATCAAGACTAACACAGTAAATAAAAACTGATTCCTATAATTAAGACACCATACTAGAAACTTGCATATCATTCTCACTAGTCACTAGCTAGCTTAGTGTTTCTTAGCACACATCTCTTACTTGTGCACTTGAGCTCCTTTTGATCTCGTCTCTTCTTTGGTTTTGTGTTCCTTCTCTGATCCAGGGTTCGAAATTAAATTAGGTTCATATTCAACTACAGTAAAATATGGTTATTTGGCCCCATCCCTAATCTGTATCTTCTTCGACGTGCCATTTTCAAGATCATAAGTGTTAAGGATTGATCTTCTCAAATTAAATATCTTCTATTTTTTTTGTAAATATTCTCTAGCTTGATTCTAGGAATATTAGTCAGTAAATTAGTCAATATATTTTAGCCTTAATCTTAGTGACTGATTGATTGTAATCTTGTATAGCCTAACTTAGCCAAAGCCCTTACCAATTGTATACTATATACTTCGTATATGTAATCGTTTAATGAGAAAATAACAACTTCTTTCATAATTCTTATAATAAGCCCATAGATACAAGCTTTTAATCAAAAGTTCCCCATTCGGCATAAATCCAAGCATGTCCATTGAATCAAATGAACCAGCAATATCGCTTAAGTATGGAATCTTGAACAAATTAGTCCATGATTCCGGCTCTCCATACTCCTTCATTACCCATAGAAGTGAGTGTTAACCTATCCTTATCGTGGGTAATGTGTAAAAAAAACATAACATCATCACTTTCATTATAGAGTTTGATACATAGAATTGCTTTAAAAAAAGGGTGGGTTGGGAGATCAGAAGAGGATGAGACAATGTTTTTGATGGTTTGTGTTTTTAAATACTAAGTATAACTAGATTTGATCAGCTTCCTCATAATCATCTTCAATGTCATCATCTTTTTCTTCATCGTGATCAAAGTATTGTGGTAGTTTCCATGAAGTACTTTCTAGAATTAGATTTGTCCTACAAAACTTCCCAAAATAAATAGAATCTTCATACAACCAAAGTCAATCTCCTACTTCAGTCTTTTTAATACACTATTATAAACATGATAAAATAAAGCAACTTATCATATGGAAGGTTTGAGCTTTTGAACATTGTTTTGGGAGCCTCCTCAAGGTTAACAGTAAAGGCTCATAAGAAACCAGAAACAAAACAAATCAGAAAAGGGGAAGCAGACTAGTATCAGCAACATACAAATTTGACCTTCTATCTGTAGCATTGTAGGCTGATCTGACGACTGACGGTATGGCTTAGTGAAAAACAGTATCAAACGCAGCGCAACCAACCATAACTTGATCTGATCTCAAGTGCAACAAACGAACCATTTGCACGTAGATTGGACTGAACCAAGCATACGATTAAGCATCAAGATGACAATTTATTTCAATTCAGAGTGTGGGTATATACTAAATTTAAATTTTAGAATATTGCTCATAAAGTCGCAAGTACTAATAATGATACTCATACTTTCCATGAATTGACAGCAAAACAATAAGGATAACAGTTAACATCATCACTTAAATTGCTACAGAATACCAAAAGGAACAACAGTACCAGGATCTAGAGGAGTCTGGCTCATAAAATGAATTATATAGGCAAGATGACAAGCATTTAAAAACATCAATTATTATAACATAACATCACAACTACCCTTCTCTGTTATTTTCTGCCTTTGCAATGGAAATACAAAAAAGTAAGCAAAGAAGAGATCTTGAGATCGATTATGTTATACATATCACAAAGCTTCACATTTCACACTTCACACTTCACACATACATTGAGGTCGTTGTAAATACTCTTTTCTGTAACAAAAGCTATGTCTATTGTGCAAGTGAGCTGATCGAGTAACAAAATGCACTAAGCTTTCAATTGCACAAGACGCGTATCATATCCATGAGCTATGTAGCTCAATCCCCATCTATGTAATATCAAGAGGTCATGTCCATAAGTTGTTATCATAATTAAATACGATTAAAGTTTAATTGAAAAGCTCATTTTCATTTTGCAACACACTCAAATATGACTAATTTTTAGTATTTTTAACTAAAGCAACTTACTCAAATGATTATATACTAATTCGACCCTAATCAAATCATATCCAAGTGGGCTATTTGCCACAACCTCTATCAGAAAGCAAAATATACATCCTACGAGATCTTAATATATATAATTAATGCTCTTCATTATCATTGGAAACACATATATGGCATCATTAAGATAAACAAAACTAATTTTCAATTTATTTTGTAGTAATAATAATAATAATAAAAAACAGTTCTTGAGTAATACAGTAGGTAAAAACTAATTACTATAATTAAGACACCATACTTGAAACTTGCATATCATTCTTACTAGTCATTAGCTAGCTTAGTGTTTCCTTGTGCACTTGAGCTCCTTTTGGTTCTTCGGTGTTGTATTCCTTCTTGATCCAGGGTTCGAAATTAAACTAGGCTCATATTCAACAGCAACAAAATATGATTTTTTGGCCTCATCCTTAATCTCTATCTTCTTCGACCTGCCATTTTCAAGAGCATGAGCCCATAGATCATTGCTTCGAATCAAGAGTTCCCCATTCAGCATAAATCCAAGCACGTCCATTGAATCACCAGCAATATCGCTTAAGTATGGAATCATGAATAAATTAGTCCATGATTCCGGCTCTCCATACTCCTTCATCACCCATACCTCAAGAGTAGATGCGTTCACATGGTGTAACACGATTCCAAGTTGTCGTTCTCCTTCCAAGGTTGCTAGACCGAGCATTGTTTTCTCCTCTCCACCACCTTCTCCTCCTTGATTTGGCCGAGCCATCTGCTTAACCTTCTCATCCTTGTTATCAAAGTAAAGGATCTCCCTTTGAACCCATGGATTCTTAAAATCATAAAACTTCACCACCCAATGAGGAACACCAGAAACAACCTTCCCTGCTTCTCCATTAAATAGTTTACCGTCGAGTAGTCTGCTTGGAAGAGCATGATTCTGTAGCCTCCGAAATTTACCCGTCTGGCAATCCTCTACGTGAACAGATTCAGTTTCATAATTTATACGATCATTGAAATTCCTGGGTGAGACAGGCGGGCTGATAGTCTATAGCTACCACAACGCTGTACTCTTCGCGATCAGCATCATAACTAAGTCCCCATAGAATGCGAGCGTTGAAACCCAATTCCCAACGAGGCTCAAAGAACCAATATTTCCCCGAAAGAGACTTGTAATATTTATTTATAGGTTCCACAAAATTAAGCTATTATAATTAGCTAACGCAACTAATCCATTACAAGAACCAATTATCTCAAGATTTTCATCATTATACCCCCATTTACAGGGATCCTCTAAAGGAGGTATGGATGATAATATTGCTGTGTCGTTGTTAATGAGATTAGAGCAATTCACGTCGTAAATGTTGAATTTCCTGTACGAAACAGACTCAAAAAAGATGAAACATTTACCAATGCGCTTAAAATACTCGTCCATAAACTTTGGATTAGAGATTATGGAGTACCATTCCTTGCATTCTAACTTGGAGCGAACCATGGAATTGAAGGGTAATTTGTGAAATATGTCTGTTAATACATCATTAGGAAGACGTCTCGCTTTCCTTCGTCTTGGCTTTCTTCCTTTTCTTCGCCCTCCTCTTCTTCTTGGCATGGCTGGTTTGCTTTGATTTGATTTTCTTTAGGGGTTGGTTTAATTTTTCTGATACGCAAATTGCTGCTTCTTATATTAAAGTATTAGGGTTTATGTTACTTCCTAGGGTTTTAGGGTTTATGTTGCTTCCTAGGGTTTTAGGATTTATGTTGCTTCTTAGGTGTTTTTAGCTGTTAGGGTTTTTGTTTTGTAGAGACAAGAGTTGATAATATAAAACACTGGGCCAGGATAAACAATCATGCTTGAACCCACAAAATTGTTACGGAGTACAATCTATTTATGGGTTAGGGCTAGACAACTTGCTAACTCGGCCTTCCATAAACTTCCGTAGGTTCAATTTGAAGTACTTATTCCTATTGCAACCTTAAACTCAACACGCTTCTTTGACTACCAATAATAGTAGGACGGGTCAGGGTCAGGGTCAGGGTCAGGGTCTTGCTCTAGAATTATGTTATCGTTACCAGTTACCCCCTTTAGCTTGTATCAAATAACCAAGGTTTTCGACACAAACATTTAATTTGATCAGCTTCCTCATAATCATCTTCGTTGTCATCTATTTCTTCATCGTAATCAGAGTATCGTCGTAGTTTCCATGAAGGACTTTCTAAGATAAGACTTGTCTACAAAACTTCCCAAAATAGATAGAATTTTCATACAACCAAAGTCAATCTCCTACTTCAATCTTTTGAGTAATACACTAGTATAAACATATTTTAGAGATCAAAATACGGAGTAACTTGTTATATGGAAGTTTCGAGCTTTTGATCATTGTTTTGGGAGCCTCCTCAAGGTTTTCCGGAATAACAGTAAAGGCTCTAGGCGAATAAGAAACCAGAAACAAAACAAATCAGTAAAGGGAAACAGAGTAGTATCAACAACATAAAAATTTGACCTTCTATCGGTAGCATTGTAGGCTGATCTGACGGTATAGCTTAGTAAAAAAACAGTTTCAAACGCAAACAAATAACTTGATCTCAAGTGAAACAAACGTTTTTAACGAACCATCTGCACGTGCATTGGACAGAACCAAGCATACGATTAAGCATCAAGATGACAATTTATTTCAATTCAGAATTTAGGTATATACTATACGGAGTAGTAAAAATTTAGAATACTACTCGTAAAGTCGCAAGTAGTAATAATAATGCTCATCACTTAAATTGCTGCAGAATACCAAAAGGAACAGTACCAGGATCTAGAGGAGTCTGGCTCATAAAATGAATTATTTAGGAAAGATGAAAAGCAGTTAAAAACATCAATTATTTTACCATGATCATAGTACTATAAGAGGAAGTCTGATGCAGATTAAATTTCCAAAATCAAATCTGGTGTTGATTGGAGGTGAAAAACTTCTACCAAGTAGGCTTTGATCATCAAACAGATGGTCAGATTGCAACAATTTTTAGCTCCATCAGCACCTAATCATAAGCTGTTAATCCCCTAAAACAAAACATAACAAATATTAAGCTACAGAGGAATAACATAATGGCAAACAAATACTTGAACCATCAATGAAAGGGATGCAAGCACACAAGAAATATACAAGTTGTATCACAAAAACAGCAATCTACCTTAACATTAAGATTAGACAGAGGATCATCTTTGTCATGATTAAGCAATGCTAACTAGTAATGGTAGAGTGAAAATAACGAGATCTCATTTACTAATAAAAAGAAAAGGAACAAGAACGTTAAAACAAAGTAGCAGTAGGTATTATAACATAGCATCAACTACCCTTCTCTGTTGTTTTCTGCCTTAGCCATGAAATATAAACAGTAAGCAATTCAATCCTTTCACAGCATTGGACTCTCCAACTTACATTCCATTACATAATGACGACAAGAAGAGATCTTGAGATCAATTATGTTATACACTTATACATATCACAAAGATTCACACATACATTGAGGTCATTCTCCATGAACAAAAGAAATTAAATACTCTTAGTCTCTTACTCCGTACTACATATACTTGTATCAGACACTGAGAGAACAAAAGCTACATCTATTGTGCAAGTGAGCTGAGTAACAAATTGTAGTACGTTTTCAATTGAAAAAGACGTATCATATCCATGAGCTATGTAACTCAATTCCCAACTATGAATATCAAGCCATAGATCCTGTAATAATTTGGAGAAAGCTAGTATAGGCCAAGAAAGTGTTTAACCTTCCATCAGTAGCACCAAGCCACAAAATTCTGCTTCAAATGTAGTGCCTGGAATCAGATACAAAAGCAACTCAAGTTTTTATAGTGTTATATGCATATTTTGAGAGTCATCCAAATTAATCTTAAGACATGAGTAGACAAGCCTACCACAACAAAATGACGGAAAAGATGTTGATTACCCAATCGAATGATGGAAAATTGCTATATATGCTACTCATGCTACCAACACAATTGCAATATTAGCATAGAAGATGCAACAGGCCAACAGCACTGTAAATTCAAATTTGTAAAGTAATTTATTTTCTAAAAGATTGAAGATAACAATTAAACAAGCAGTCTAATGCCATACCATTTTTTCCCCTGCTGCTCAGCCAAAACCACCCTACTCCATTATTTTTGTTGAAAACCCGATCATTCAATCCTTCGCACAGCAGTAAACTCTCCACGTAAGGATCCATAACATAGTGACAATCAGTAACCTCAAGATTCTTCATCTTATGGCTCTCCAAGTCATAAGATTTCACTACTCCATTCACCTCCAAAAGAAACTTGTGGATACTCTCGATATATATCAAATTTTTTACAGCTTTGTGCTTCAGAAAAAACTTATACGTGCCTGAATCTGTAGTATGATACCATTTACTCCACGCTTCCATCCTACTTCCCCCACACTTCTTCAACACCCATATGCAAACACTCGCACGAGCAACATCCAAGACAGCAAATTGATCACCTAGACGGAAAGGCCAAGTGAATTTATCCTTATCACTCCATCGATCACCAGGCAACTCCGTGTAGCTAAACGTCTCACTACCAAAATCAAAGGAAACAATATGGGTATAATTCGTACGCAATGGACGCTCATCAAGACTAAATGATATCCAATGCATAACACCTCTAGCTAACACTTTATCTCCAAAATACCACATAATTGGAACCTCAACACCAACATTAACCCTCCAACAGCCCGTGCCAAGCTCGTAAACTAGAATCGAAGCAAGCCCTCAAGCTCTGCCAACACGAAAGGGAAGAAAATCATAACAACCTTATAATCATTAATAACAGGATCAAACCCAATAACAGTATCAGCACGACCACCAGGACGGGTATCTGGGGTAACAACATACGCTTCCTAATTGAAGGATTAAACAAGAACAAATCATATTTATCGCCAATTAATTGACCAAATAAAATCAACCCATCAACATAACCCTTATGATCAAGATGATACTCAGATGATAAAAAGGTTGTTCCCAAAATTTCTTGACGTTTTCTAAATTTACCCATTGTTCGAACCCTAATCTTCAATTCAAATTGATTTAAAACCCACATTGTATTCTGGGTTTCATAGGATAAAACGAAATGTTTGTTGGAATTGTTCTTGAAATGGGTGATATGCATAGAAATGAAACTAGGGTTATCGATTAAAGAGCGCCATGATTTGGAAACACACCTTGATTTTCGCAGAGTTTTTGCTGGAAGTTTTGAGAAGATCTCCATCCATAATTCCGGCAGCAGTTTATCGGATGGATTAATCTCTCTCTCTTCTTCCATGGTTGATTATTCACTCGAATTTTCGGAGATATTGCTCGACTTTGTTATTTGAAGTAATTGAAGACAAGGGGAATTGGAATTAATGAATTTTCTGTTTTGACTCGAAAACAAAATTAGCGGGACCTTAATCTTTGACTCCAAACCGAAATTAGCGGGACCTACTTTGACTAGCTCAGCTTGTGGCCAGCTCTATCCTCGAGTTTTTGTTTTTATTTTTTTATTTTTTTATTTTTTTTTAAGGTACGAAAAAAGGAAAGAATTAAAACCCCTCCTCAGGAGGGGCGAGCTCTATCCTCAACTTACCTTTACCTTGTAAGGCAGTATACTAGTATGAAGTACAAAGTATAGATATACGAAGTGGTGTCACCCGATTCACCTTTTGGGTTGATTCGGATTTGGGATCAGTGCTGGGTTGTTATGTTCAGTTCGCTTCCAATTGTTGTTGCGAGGGATCGAATATGCAGTTCTCCTTAACATGTAAAATCTCAGTTACTACTACACCAACAGGCAACAACTAATTGAGTAATTGGTATATACAAAATATTTTAAATTGACATATTTTAATTTTTGACATTGTTTACAAATTTTTATTTCAACTAGATTTTTATACTCGTAATTATACTAAAACATAATCATATGAGATGAATTGCTTTAAAACTTTTAATGTACTCCCTTCGTTTTTTAATAAGTGAAACGTTTTGCATTTTTCTACTATTCATCTAATTTACTTTGACTAATTTTGTGATTTATACGTAAGAATAAATATAATCTTATGGGTACTTGTTGGATTGTCCCAATGAATAGTTTATTAGTATTCAACCGTTATAATTTTTGCATTGACATTCTTCAAACACGGAGGGAGTATATTTTTATAATATTTACTTTTTACGAGTAATATTTTTATATATTGATCAATAAAAATATTGTTAAACTTGTGTGTTGGCATACGTAATAAAGTAAAATGTCACTTAAATAAGAATAGAAAACTACTATTTTGTAATATGATCATCATAAAATCGTGTCACTTGATCATCCTCGTATCAAAATAACTAGGATAACCCTATTATTCTCCTTACATGTTAAACATCCTTTGTCACTTATTCATCCTTGTATCAAAATATATTTGCATATCCAATAAAATCGACCAAGAAGACTCCATACAAACACCTCGAAAATGATGTTGACTTTGATGTTAGACCAAAGCTACTAAAAACTTCATCAACATTATATCTATACACGAGTAATACGACTATATAACTAGTCAACCATATCTAGCCGGTATGGGCAATGTGTGACCCATTGCCACATTGCCATTTCATAGCCCGCCCGGAGTCACAAACCGACCTCGGGAGGGCCAAGTTAGCATCAAAAGGCGATGGGTAACCCAAATGCCCATTAGATATCTCCATGACTCAATTGAATTCCCCTGGTTCCCTTCATTACCATTTACCACCATCCTCCCTCCCTCAACATCCACAAGAACAACTCTTCATCATCACATCCCAGAAACTTAGGGATTGACCTGAAAAATCATGTCAATCCGCCATTGGAGAACATGGGTTCTCTTAGTTTTCCTGATTTCGACTACCCTTCTCAAGCTTTCTCTATCTGATCCCGATTCCCATCTCTGCCGTAAGAAACTTTTGATGAGAGAGAAAGTCCGCCGTATGTAAGATTCTAGCTATTTTTACAATTTCTACTTCAATTCTTGTTTCATTTGTAATCCTTTCTCTCTCAATTTCTTGTTGGGTACTCGATATGTTTGCTCAATCTTGTTGATTTACATGTTCTGGGTTTTTCCCATCTAATTACAGTGTTCTAATTCATGATAAATTAAATTTGTTTACTTTAAAATCTATTGCAATTTGCAATTTTGACTTGTATGTTCAATTTACTTCAATTTGTTGCCAATTGCACGTAATCAATTCATAAATATGAAGGCATCAGTGGAATCTTGTAGCTTACTATTTCAAACCTTAAAATCATTTTCGCATGATCAATTCACAGTTTTTTTCTCAAATTTCAATATGTTGGATAATCCTACTAACAAAATCTCCAATAATTTTTCGCTAAAGTTCTAATCTTTCATTGCTTTTTCGAATTCAACTTATCAAGCTTGATCTTTTGACAGTATGAGCTTGTACATCTCCATTTCAGGTTTTATCATGCCTATGACAACTACATGAATACGCCTTTCCGGTTCGTATAAGCTCCCTAATATGCAATTCCGTCAACTATTGCAGTTTGTAGGAACTTTAACACTTAAAGTAATTTTATTTGCTTTGTCATTCTTGTAGCATGATGAGCTGAAACCTCTGACAAAATCTTTCACGGACTCGCTCAGCGAGCTGGGAAATTTGAGGGTGAGAGATATCTTGCAAGGAAATTGATTACCCTTCCATTGATTACACCTGCATCATTATTGATTACTGGTTTATTTTTCAGTTAGAACACTTGCCACAAAATTACAAGGGTTCTGCCCTTACACTTATCGAGTCATTATCCAGGTATTCGTTTTGTAATAGTGAGTATTTAGATTACAAGTTTATATGCTCAGTTTTGTTGGCTTTGTGTTTTGACTGTAGGAAACATTTTTTCTTTCAGTCTTCTTATATTAGGTAACAATACAGAGTTTGAAAGGGCAGTGTCATGGCTTTCTGAAAACCTAACATTTGATGTGGATGCAAGGGTGAATCTGTTTGAGGTACGCTTTAATTCGTTATAGTCATTAAAAATCTTTTTCAAAGATATTCACGTTAGCAAAATGTGATTCTAGTGGTTATATGATTTTATTTTTTAGTTTTTATTCTTTTTGTTCTTATGCTGATCACAATTCCTTGTGTGTATATCATTTGTAGAATTTAGCTTCTTTGTTTGTATCACATTGGCTTATTTGATACTAAGGTAGTAAGGATGATGAAACAGAAGCTGTTGCTTAGAACTCTATGGAAGTTTCCATCGAAGCAACTAGAGAGAAATGTAGAAGAAAAGAAAAATTGAGAAAAAATGTTGTGTTTATTGTTGGTTGAATAACTATATAATTCTCATTACAAGCTAACTAACAGACTTTGGGTTATACTACAAAGAGTTTGTTACACAGCTCTAACAAACCAACTAATTTCTGTTATGTCAAGTTGCCGAGCTGCCTGTAGTAATATCTCTAATAAAGGATTTGTTTATTGGGAAGGTTAAATAAATTTGGATGCAAAGGGATACATTACCTAGAGAATTCTGTAGAACTTAAGCAGCATGTGTTCATGAAATGGAACCAATTCTAATGTTTTCATTATCATTTGAGTTTTTGCAGTACACTGTAAATGAAACAAAAATAGATGCTAACAAGGATGCGTATCCTTCAGCATGTATTTCAAATTTCATTAATGTTCCTTAACTTGATGCTTGAAGCCATAAAATCTTAGCTTATGTAGAAGTTAATTGATATCTCCTTCTCTTGATGACAATCTGTAGTGCAACATAAGAGTTCTTGGGGGACTTGTTTCTGCTCATATGCTTGCAATTGATTCTAGAAACAGGTTCACTCAAGGAACTTACAAGAATGAGCTTCTTACTCTAGCTGAAGACTTGGGACAACGCTTCTTGCCTGCATTTAGTACACCAACGGGATTACCATATGCATGGATTAATCTTAAGGTAATGCCAATTCCTGGAATGTGTTTTTGACCGTGAAGAGTAGAATTTTATCAGGAAATATATCTAAGTGCAGCTAAGCACATTTTCTTTTTCACGATGAGAGTCATCCCATTCACAGTTTTCCCCGCCATTTTTTTAGTGCTTCTTTTTCTGTAACAGAATTCCTTTCCCTATAGTCTGGTTTTTCTGAATTCCCTTGGCAATTCGGCATATTCACATTGTGATGAAAGATAGTTTGTTATTAGTTTGCGCTGAGTGAAATGTTATTGTTTTGCTTAGACTTCTTTTTAATATATGAAGATGGTCCACTGGTTTTGCTTTAAGAAGGATATATGACTCAGGATGAATGCAAAATTATGTGAACAGTATGGAGTAATGGCGAATGAGACAACGGAAACAAGCACATCTGGTTCTGGTGTGGAGATTTTTCTTGGGTTCAGTCATGTGAAATTTGGACATTTAGTGATAAGTATGGCTTACTTATTATTCTAATTTCAGGCTCCCTGATTCTTGAAATGGGGGCGTTATCAAAATTGACCGGAAACCCACAGTATGAAGCTGCAGCTTTTCGTGCTTTGTGTAAGTTATGGAGCTTAAGAAGTTCCTTGAATCTGTTGGGGACAACACTGGACGTGGTTACTGGAAAGTGGATAGAGCATTCTTCTGGGATTGGTGCTGGTAAGCTGTCATTTTTTCAATCGTCACTTCAGTAATTTCATCTGCATGTGTTATGGATTATGAATTTTACTATTCTCGTGGCTGAAGTATTTTTGATGCCGTGTAGGAGTTGACTCATTTTATGAGTATTTAGTCAAAGCCTACATTCTCTTTGGAAAGGAGGAGTATTGGAGAATGTTTCAGTCTGCTTATGTTGCTGTCCAGAAATATTTCAGACATGGTCCATGGTATAATAATGAACTACACTGCTTTCTAATTTGAAAAGTTAATAAGTTTTCAGTTGTATTGAAATGCTAAGGCTACACGTGACCTTAAGGGCTACGGGTATAATTAGAAATTATGATACTAAAAGCATTTAATAACACTGGATGATTCTTGATATTGTCATGAATTCCCGTATTAGGAAAAATTTGTGCTTATATTTAACCCTTAGGACTATAGTTAGCAAATAATAGAATGATTGGCATGTACAGTCGATGCATTAATAATTGTTAACTGTTTCTTATTGAGTAGGTATCATGAAGCTGATATGAGAACTGGGCATGCTACTTACTGGCAACTTACGAGCCTTCAAGCCTTTTGGCCTGGAGTACAGGCAAGTTTGAAATGATTTTGTCTGGACTACAGTTTAGTGTAGCAAAATTATTCTGATTAATCCAATAGTTTTATCTTTGTGGTTGTGCATAGGTTCTTGTCGGAGATATTGCAGCTGCGAATTCCTCACACCGTGAGTTTTTCAAGGTTTGGGAAAGATTTGGTGTTTTGCCTGAAAGGTATTATCAGAGCTGTAACCTCTATCTTGTCTTTTTGTCAAACTGATGACGATGCCCTATTTTGCACTGAATTGAGCCTCAATTGTTTTTAGATATCTTCTTGACCATCAAATGCTGCATCCAACAGAAAAGTATTATCCGCTACGCCCTGAATTGGCAGAATCAACTTTCTACTTGTATCAAGCTACCAAAGGTTAGCTAATTAGCCTTCAAACAATGCTAATATAGGTAGCACTGTAGCACAGGTTTTCATCAGCTTTTTGGGATGTAGCTGCACTCATACAATTCTCCTTGTTGCTGTTTAACCTAGTCTATGTTTCTATATACCGGTATGAGTGTTGGGTATAGGTACATATCCAAGTGCTGGACATGTTAGGTTAGGTCTCAAATTTTTAGACACGGCAACATTGGCTTGCATGGAATATAATTTTAATCTCAAAAACATTTGCATGTATTTTTTCATGTTTCAAATATATGTATGCTTTTTAAGTTGAATTTGGTGGCTAGTTCTTGTTAAATTTTTGTCTCTACTCTCTAGTCTGTTTGTGTATGTCACATTGTCATCTCTTATTTTTCTCATTTTTTTTTGTTTTTCTTTCTCATAAATATGCGGTGTAAGATAATTGAGGTGTTTGTGTGCAAAAAGATTACATACCCTTGTATGAGTGTTGAGGGTCTGTCTTGGACTCTTGGGTATATAAAAGTTTAAACAAATTGAAGTCTCAAAAATAGCATAGGCCTAAACAAATTGTTATGTATCTGTGCTCCAATTATTTCTCATTTTGCCCTTATTGTCAGATCCGTGGTACCTAGAAGTGGGTGAATCAATTACAGACTCTCTAAATTTGCACACCAAAGTCAAAGGTGGTTTTGCAAGTGTTCGAGATGTCTCAACTATGGTGTTGGAAGACCATCAGCACAGTTTCTTCCTTTCTGAGACGTATATATTCTACTCAACAATGAAAGAATTTTTTTGATTCAAATATATCAATTCCCTTAATAAACTTCCCATTTGTATCTGCAGATGCAAATACCTGTATCTACTTTACGATGACTCATTTTTAGCTGATCGGAACTACATCTTCACAACTGAAGGTCACCCTCTCCCCATGCTTTCTGCCTGGCATGATAAATTTCCAGAAGAGTATACCTTGGCAAATAATACTTTCATTCAGGTACACATTTTTGGATAATTTAACTCCAATTCACATTAACTGAATGAATATAGTATGGAGAGAAATAATTGGGTTAATACAAAATCCATGTATTGAAAGCTGAAATCATCTTGTTTACAGAGAGCAAGTAAGGTGAGACGAGCAAGTGCGATGTCACTGCAGGTATGTCCTGCAATGACTGCAAGCACTAGTAGACAAGCCTACCAGAAACTCGAAAGTGCATGCCATGTCGCTGATGCACGTATCGATTATAGGTGTTTGACTGATGAAGATTGTGGTGTTGATGCAACCAGTTGTAGGCGAAGATCATGCAGCATTGCTGGCTTTTGTGGGCTGTGGTTATTTGTATGAAAGTCTACAGATACATATTACTATCTCCATCTATCAGTCTAGTCTAGAATGAAAAATAGTCGAATATCTCCTCATTGCTGAAGGTAGATCAAGTATAGAGATAAATATTATTTACTGTCATTTACTCCGTAAATCATGTAAAACAGTGTTCTTGACAACCATATATTAAGTTATACAGAATGTAAAGCTTCAAGGAATGAAGTGGGAGTAGTGGTGTACGGTCGTGAAGTTATGAGCTCGGAGCTTTGGACATAATACTTATGTTGATCGAACATGAGTTGTCGGCATCTATTACAAAACTGTATCTTTGTATACTGAATTATTGTACTGAAAACTGAGAATGAAGAAGTAGCAATAGTTTATCATATAGCACAAGTATTTTGGAATTAGCTTCAGTGAATTTTTCTAAATTTTGGGCCGAATCTCTCTAAGTTCTGTAGTTGTAAAGTTAAGATCTAAGAGGACAGAAAAAGAATAATTTGATGGTCCTGTTTTTCTTTGTTGTGGGGCAAATGAAACTTCCATGTCATTTCTATTCTCTTGTTGAAAATGGTTGGTCCACTTACTCCTTTGTACTCCTATTTCAAGAAGGTTGGTATTTTATTCTAAAGCAACCTCTGATCCAAACTCTCTCTCTCTCTCTCCCCCCCCCCCCCGCCCCTTCCTTTTTAAACAATACTCCGGAGCTTGTTAAAATTAGGGTTATATAGGTCGAAAATAACTACGTTACATTATGTTGGAATTTATGCAAGTTCGGGTCTAGTACAAACTAAGTCTAACAAATATTTAGGGGAGGGGGTTTTATATAAGAGACCAATGCTTCGACTACAGTCAGATCAATTGAATTAGAAGAAAATTGTCTTAACGACTAAAACTAAGTTATAAACCCCTTGTTAAAGAAGGTTGTAAATCACTATGAGAGACTATGAAGAATGATATTTGATATGCAATTGAATAGAAGTTTTAACTAGTGGATTTATTTGTTTAACACAATACGTACACCCTAATCTTATTTGCCTAATTCAAATTATTTTCAAATCCCAAGTCGTAACTTATATGACGGGCCATACTATCAATTGACAGTGTGGTGTGTTCACACTGAAACATTCGAAATTTAAGTTAATCAGATTTTAAACAGAGAGTGACAAAACTAGAGTGATAAAGGCCCTCTAATTTCTAACCACAAAACTAGAGATCTCCAATCGAATCCTATTCTATCAAATTTGCAATCAATCGATCAAAATAGACAAATTTCAAATAGAGAAAGAGCAACCTAGTGAATTTAGTGAATTTGGTGTTATCTTGAGCATGACCGTCATAAATTTTGTCACCCCGGATTCCAGTTCATGTGTACGTGTCACACCATTTGCAGATTGTGTGACGCTCCAGTGCTCCACATATAAAGATTTTATTGGTGGTAGGGATCACATTATTGCTAGTGTTTTTAATTTTATTGTAAACCTAATTTGTTTTTGTCTTTGATTGAGGAGGTTATAGCCAACACAAACAACTAATGTCCATTACATTTACATGTCTATGGGATCAATAATCTCATTAAGTAAACCTTGTCCACTTGTTGTGGACCTTTGAAAAGTGATTAACAAAAATTCTTCCATTTTAAAATGCCTACAACACTTTGACTAGTACCATATCAACGTACAACTTTAAACAATGTAATATAAAATGACCTACTCATAATAATAAAAAAGAAATAATTCGAAAAAGTTGATCATGCCATGAAAATATATAATGAAATTGTTGTAATAACGTTGTTTTTTTTTTAATTTTTTATTATTATTATTTTTTTTTAAATCTTTGCGTGCTTTGAACATTATGAATTAGTGAACATATACGGTTTCTCGTAAAAAAAAAAAATATGTATGGCCAAAGGTATTATATGGATGGTGAATTTTTATTTTTTTTTTCTTTTATTTCAAACAAATATTAAAAAAATTGCCAAAAAAAAAGTCTCTTTAAATTAAAGAGAAAGGCTGAGAGGGCCAAGACCCAGTGGTAACCTAACATGTACGAGTACATGCCACTGCTTGGCTGCTTGCGTCACCAAACACTAGTACTCCGTATCAATTAGTGCATGATTAATGCAACTTCCATGTTTCACAAAAAAGAATTCTGCGTAAAAGGTACAATAGGACATGTACGGTATATAGATGGTTTGGTTAGAAACGTCTTCTGAATAATTTTTTTTTTTTTTTTTTGACAGGCTGAATAAATTATTTTACTAACTAGACTTCAGAATATATAACTTTGTACAGAGTATTTAACTGCTATTACTTCATATTTAACTACTTACATAATACCATTCATCATAAAAAGCGTGAAAGTTGATAATGTTAAAGTGTAGAATTTTTTGAATTTGTTTTATATTAAATTATCATATTACTCATATAATTTTTCTATTACACTAAAGTTGCAATATTTGCATGCAACTCATTGATTTAGGCAAAAGGATAGAGGTAAACCAAATCACGCAATCATACTTTAAATTAAGAAATACAAAAAGTATATACTTCATTTAATTAAGGAATGTAGAAAGGAGTATCTCAAGAAGAAAAAAAACAAGGAATGAAGAGAGGAGAGCACAGAGAAATAGTGTGAAGTAAATAGTTTAAGTTGTACTAATTGCAAAATAGCATAAAAAGATGTTGCAATCCTTTTGAAACATGATAAGATTAGTATTGTAATTTCTATGAAATAGTGGATAGTAAGTGTTTCGGGTGAAAATAATGGGACCTTGCCGAAGGTCCGCTGAGATGGAGAAGACTGGATTCGGTCCAAGTTATGTTGGGCCGAAGGTTTCCTGCACAGTAAACACACGTAAACTAGCCTCGGGGGTGTTGCCGAGGAAGGCCCCTCCGATGCTAAAGTCAGTACAATGTGTAAGAAGAAGACACTATGCAAGAGAGTTTGTAGCTTGAGGCTTTTATGGAATATATCAGAATGTATCAATGAACCTGTGAATCTATGAATGAATCAGAATATATATATATGAATGTGTATATATGATGGCTTTTATACCTCATCATATATGGAGAGGTTGGGCCTTAGCCCAATTGGCTTGCTTTGTGGGCTGACCTTTGACTTTAGCACAATTGGAGAGTTGAACCTTGACCTTGGGCTTTTAATTGGATCATTTAGTGCTTAGGCCCAATTGGACTAAATTGGACCCAAACAACTTGCCCCCCAGACCCGATTTGGAAGGATGACGGGTCGGGTTTGATTTAATTCAGAAAAGGAGGGAAGTAAATGATTTAATTAATCCAAAAATTTGAATTTAAACCGTAATTAATGAGATAACAACGGTTAATGATTGTGGAAGTTGGACGGATAATGGGCAGTTTAATCACAAGATCATGTGTTTAATGGTTACTTAGTGGAGTATTTAAGAGAAATTAAAACGCAGACTCCTCGTATCCCGTACCTGGAGATATAAACAGAGGCGCGTCATTTCTCCTCACTTATTCACCAACACAAACCCAGAATTCTCGAGAGAGAAACCAAGAACCCGCATCAAAACTTCGCAAATTCCCCGAGCATTAAGCTTAGAAACTAAGACTTGCCACTACGAACTCGTAAATCGGCAACTTTCGCTTCAGATTAAGGTAAATTCCTTTGATTTCAGTTTATTTTTCTTCGAATTCGAACTCCTTCCCCTTTTCTTTCGACTTTTTTCTTCGAAATAATCAATGGCAAGAGGAGTTAGAGGTAGAGCCCGTGCTCCAAGAAGAGCAAGGCTGATTCCCGATCCTAGGAACAGGATTGGGACCTGGAATGGTCAAAGGCCGGAGTTTGACCCTGCTGAAGGGATTAGGGCGACTCCCCTTTCCTCGGCTCCTCCTCAGAGAACGGAGGAGCCGAGCGCTTCTGGACGGGATGATGAAGTTCCCGCTGTCCTTTGGGATATCCTCCCCGGGTTTTCAGAATGGGAGAATGCCGAAGTTACTTCGGCCATGATAAAGAACCGCCCCTACTCATGGTGGGTGGAGAATGCCGATCAATATCGATTTGCCGAGCAAATTGAGTTGCATTACGGCATTTTTGAAGCTGATGGGTACTGGTGCCGAATGCCCTCGGCATCCGATAGAATCCATCGTCCACCCCCGGGGTATGTGGGGGTGTACACAAGACAGCTTCAGTATGGGCTGAGGTTCCCTTTGGACGTATTCGTCCGAGACTTGCTGATCCATTACAACATCTCTCTATGTCAGTTAACTCCCACCAGCATCCGAAGGGTGATGACATACTTATGGGTCTGCAAGTTCTTCAAGTACGTGCCGAACCTGCACTGCTTCAAAAAGCTCCATCGGCTAGTGCCAAATATTCAAAGTGGGCACGGAAGCCATGGTTCTGGGTGGTACCGGATTGAGTCCCGGCCCCAATACCTAACCATGTGGCCAAACGACTCTTCAGACAAGGACTGGAGAGGTCAATGGATTTGGGTTAGGGCACCCACAGATCCGGGCCACCCTTGTGTCTTCAGCGCTCCCCGGTACCTCGCTGAGCCTGATCCCGAAATGGGAAGTCTAGGTCCCCCCGCAGATAACGGGGCGGATCCGAACCTGGATCAGCAACATATCTTCGGCAAGCTGCCGAACCGGGGGGGCAGTGGCCGAATGCAGCATATCCCGGAGACTTGGCTCCCCGCCAAGAGAACATGCTAGCAGCTGTTGGCCTCAGCCGAAAGTTTAAGGATGGTAAGCTTCTTCGGCTGGGGCCGAGGCTTTTTAACTACCTCTTTTTCTTCTCTCGCTTTGCTTTTTTATGCTGTGCCAACCTATCTGAGCTAATCTTTCCCTTTTCCTTTTTTCAGAGCGGGACGAGACCAACGTTGGCATTAACTACGCTCGTCTTGGTGTCAACCGAGAACGAGTTGTAACTGAACGGGCCCCGTCTATCACTGAGCCGAGGCATAGGGAAGTTCATCTAGACTCTTCCCACTTCCAAATTGAGGTTGTTGCTCTATATCAGAGGCAGAAGCCTTGGTGGAAGAAGAGAGACCCCTGGTTTCAGCTGCTGGACGAAGAAGCTGAAGCTGCCCGCACAGCCGAAGAGGTTGCACGGGTTCTCGAAGCTTGCGAAGGAGGAGAAGGGTCCTCCAGAGCTGCTGAAGCCGAAGCTGCAGCTAGAGCAGCTGAAGAAGACGAGGCTTTGCTGAAGACCTCGGTGAGCTTTCAGACAACTTTTTCTTTTTTCTTTTCTTTTTTTTTTTACTCACATTCTTCTTCCCCCCTGTCTGTTACAGTCTGAAGAGAGTAACAGACACAGAGAAGGCAAAGCTCCTGTTCGTCCCGAAGACCAAATACAAGAGTCTTCAGACTCAGATATGGACGAGCAGCCCCTTCTGAAAAGGCGCCGAAGGATGGCCATCATCGGCCCTCATGACTTTCAGAGGAGGCCGATGACCATCAGCGTTGCAATAAGGGAACCCGATGAAGGCAATGGATCGCCGAGGGTTCCCCGGCCACCACCCCAATCACCTCAAAAGACCCCTCCGCCACCTCCTGAGATGGAGGTGGATCAGAGAACTCCCGAATCTAAGGGAGGGGTCCAAGAAGAAATCAAGAAGAGTGCTGCTGAGCACGAAAATAAGGATGTCGTGATGTCCAGTGCTGAGGGCTTCACGGCAGACATCGCAAGAGAGGTTGAGGCTTTCGTCCTCACCCCTGAAGAAGAGGAGGTCATAGTAATTGACTCCTCTGAGAAGGATGATGCTGAGACAACCAAAGCTAATCAAGCTCCATCGTCATCCTTCCCTTCTTTCCAGACTCTGCATTCTTGAGAAATGGGTTTCTCGGCCCCCGAATTCCAATCCCAGACCACATCTGGGACCTCATATGGGGTCAGAACCGAGAAGGAGCTGCAGCCTACTTCGGCGATTTTGCTGGCATGTCCGAAGTAGATAGGGCAAGGATCTGGTCGCTAAAGGCCACTGCTGGGATGGGCGAATCCAGCAGATCAGTTCCTGACCCAGCCAGGTCTAACCAACTGCTGATGATGCAGGTAATTTTCCTTGTCTTCATTTCCTCTGAAATTCAGCTCTATATATTTTTTTTTTATTTATTTATTATTATTATTTTTTTTTTGTCTTCCTGTTTTCAGTTCGTGCACAATCAGACTCTCACTGTAGAGCTGATAGATACCCTACAAGATAGGGTAGACGCTGCTGTGCACGACAAGAAGGTGGCTGAAGAGGAATTAAAGCTTGCTAAGCTGAAGCAAGCAACAGCTGAAGAGAAGCAGCAGAAGGGTGAGGAGTATGAGAAAAGAGCTGCTGAAGCCCTCAAAACCTTCTGCGACGCTATGGAGAAGGAAGTTTTTCCCCCACTGATAGAAGTGGAAAAATTCCTCCAGGAGCATATGGGAGTGGACGTCTCCAAATTCAAGGCTGCTGTTGAGAGCCGAATTCAGGAAGGAGCTGCTGCACAAGCTGAAGTGCAGCAACGTCTAGAGGCTCTTGAAGCCAGCCGAATGGCTGCTGAAGAGCTGCTCCATGCCAAAGATGTCCAACTCTCAGAGGCTGCTGCTGCTGCCGAAGCTCAGAGAGCTGAACTCCATGAGGCTGAGGATCAACTGATGATCCAAAAAGTTGAAGTGGCCCAAGCCCAGACAAAGGCTTCCCAAATTCAGCAGGAGCTGAACGAGCTGAAAGGTTCCTCCTCCAAGCTCGCTGATGAGCTGAAGAAATCCAAGGAAGACTTGGAGGAGACCCAGAAGAAGCTGGCTGATGCTGAGGCTCTACTCAAAGTCCGTGTCTATACCCAAGAGGAATATGAGATGGGTTTCAGAAACGGGTTCCGAGTATGCCGAAGAGTCTGCCTTCATGCTGAACCGAAGCTGGACTGGTCTAAGTGTGCTGAATGGGTCCAGAATCCCGAAGACCCTCATATGAAGTATGCAACTCCAGCCGAAGCTGAAATCCTTAAGGCTGAGGAAGCCGAAGAGGAAGCTGAGAGAATGGAGTTGGAAGCTGAACAGAGGGAAAGGGAGGCTCGGCAGAGTGCAAAGCCCGCTTCTTCTGCTGCTGGGGCTGAGGCCACCATGGGGCTCAACGCTGATCAGTCTGATCCTCAGGCTGAAGCATAGGAACTCGGGCAGTCGTCTTCAGAATCTTGCGGTTCATCATGTGCTTAACTTTAGACTTGCCGCTTTCTGAATTTTTTGCCTTGTTTTTTGCTTCAGCTTGCCTTGTCGTACAGCAGTTTTATTTTTTTTGCTTATGTACGTATTTCGGCAGCTGTTATTTTCCGCTTGTGGGCGGCTGCCGATACTGTTAAATTGAACTTGTAGCTCAATTTTTGAGCATGAATTATATATCTGATGCTCTTTTCTTCAGTTGCTTTGTTTTTGAATGCTTTACTGCTTCTGTTTCTTCAATTCTGCCGTACATACTTGCACTGAGAGTGCTTCTTGCCCCCCAGAAATTGAAGTATGACTTCAGCTGAATAAGCAATTTCTTCACTTCTTCAAAATGGGTATCCGAAACACAGGGCCAACTGAAGGCAATGCTTCTGGGATACAAGTCTTACTGAAGATTGACTTCATCTGAAAGTTGGATATCCGAAACACAGGGCCAACTGAAGGCAATGCTTTGGATATTAGCTTTCTGGGATACAAGGCTCAGTTAAGGCAATATCCCAGAATTGTCCATGGACTAACCTCTTTGGAACAAGTCTTACTGAAGTTTGACTTCAGCTGAAAGACCAGTGTTCTTAAAGAAGACGCATATCCGAAACACAGGGCCAACTGAAGGCAATGTTTCGAATAATGGCTTTCTGGGATACAAGGCTCAGTTAAGGCAATATCCCAGAATTGTCCATGGACTAATGTCTTTGGAGAACAGGTCTTACTGAAGTTTGACTTCAGCTGAAAGACCAGTGTTCTTTAAAAAGACGAGTTCTGTCAGCCATCTGAAACCCAGTTACCCGAAGGCGAAGGTTTCAGACGAGGCTGATTTAAAAATTTTCAACTGTTGCTGTTATCCTTGATTTTCTGTCTATCTTTGAAAAATGGATACCCGAAACACAGGGCCAACTTAAGGCAATGTTTCGGATAATGGCTCTCTGGGATACAAGGCTCAGTTAAGGCAATATCCCAGAATTGTCCATGGACTCATGTCTTTGGAGAACAAGTCTTACTGAAGTTTGACTTCAGCTGAAAGACCAGTGTTCTTTAAAAAGACGAGTTTTGTCAGCAATCTGAAACCCAGTTACCCGAAGGCGAAGGTTTCAGACGAGGCTGAATAAAAAACCCTTAAAGAGTAGATAGAACAAAGAAAATTTTGAAAGGATAAAAAGTTGTAAATATTTATATAAATGGCGGCTCCAAGGCCTTTCAGTAGTTCAAAATGTACTTACAAAGATTGTTCTGCCCCGAAGGGTTTACACATGGTATTTTTTCAGTACATCAGCGTTCCAATGATTTTTCAACTCAGTTCCATCCAACTGCCGAAGTCGGTATGTCCCTGGCTGAAGCTCATCATAAATTTCATAAGGTCCTTCCCATGCAGCTGAGAGTTTCCCATGGATTCGGCCTTTCTGAACTGCAGCAGCATTCCGAAGGACAAGGTCTCCAATTTTGAGAGGCCTTGCATGGACTCTTCGGTTATAAAATTTGCTGATTCTCTGCTTATAGGCGGCCATTCTATCTTGGGCTGAGTCTCTTACTTCGTCGAGGAAATCAAGAGATTCCCTCATCAGTCGCTCATTCTCAGCCGAGAAGTGGTGCACTCGAAGGCTCTCAGAGCCAATTTCCACTGGAAGGACGGCTTCGGCACCATACACCAGTTCAAAAGGTGAGTGGCCCGTTGCCTCTTTTTCAGTTGTCCGAAGGGACCAAAGGGTTCCAGGGAGCTCCTCTAGCCATTTGGACTTTTGATCTTCCACCCTCTTCTTGAGGGCATTTAAGATCTGTTTATTTGCAGCTTCGGCTTGTCCGTTACTTTGCGGGTGGCATACCGCTGAATATGCCAGTCTGATGCCGAACTGATCTGTGTACCGCTTCAGCGGTAAGTTATCAAATTGCCTCCCATGATCGAAGACAAATACTCTCGGGATGCCAAAGCGAGTGATGATATTCTGCCAGATAAATTTTCTGACAGTTTGCTCTGTAATGTTCGAGGCTGCTTCGGCCTCGATCCATTTACTGAAGTAGTCGACACCAACTATCAGCCATTTTTTCTGGTACACAGCCTCTGGAAATGGTCCCAGTATATCCAGTCCCCATTGGGCAAACGGGAGTGGATTAAGGATCGGCTGAAGATCCCTTGCTGGCTGATGGATAACTGGAGCATATTTTTGACATTTTTCGCATTTCCGAACCAGCTCCTTAGCATCTGCGATCATGGTGGGCCAGTAATATCCAGCCCTCAATGCCTTGTGGGATAAGGTTCTTCCCCCAATGTGGTTCCCACAGATGCCGAGGTGAATCTCCCGTAGGATATAATCTGCATCTGTTGGTCCCACGCATTTCAGCAATGGGGCTGAGAAGGACTTCTTCAGAAGTTCCCCCCTGAAGACAATGAACCTAGAACTGGTTCTCTTCATCTTGGAGGCCAAAGCTTTATCCTCAGGAGTTTCTCCCCGAAGCTTGAAAGCTAGGATGGGGTCCATCCAACTAGGCTCTGGGTCAGCGCAGCACACTTCAGGTGCTTCGTCGACACTTCTCTCTCGACGCACTTCTACATATACAGATCTGTTCAGCTCGGTAAAAGATGAACTAGCAAGTTTGGAGAGTGCATCGGCTTGAGTATTCTGACCCCTTGGGATCAGCTGAACCTCAAAAGTTTTCAGCTCTGCAATGAGTGATTTGATCTTGGCAAGATAAGCTATCATGGAGGGCTCTTTGGCCTCGTAGCTGCCACTGATCTGATATGCAACTAGCTGAGAGTCTGTTTTTAAGCAGACATGATCGGCTTCCAAGGAGATGCACAATTGTAGGCCGGCGATTGCTGCCTCATACTCGGCTTCATTGTTCGAGGCCTTAAAAGAAAACTTTAGTGCATACTCAAAGGATTTGCCTTCGGGGGAAGTTATCACTACTCCAGCCCCCGAACCGTTTTCGGTGGAAGACCCATCCGTAAACACGGTCCAGACTTTCTTTTCACTGTCTAGCGCTTCTTGGTATGAGCATTCGGCCAAGAAATCCGCTAGGGCTTGAGCCTTAATGGCAGCCCTCGGACGGTAGCTGATGCTGAATTCGGTGAGCTCAAAAGCCCACTTGGCTAGCCTACCAGATTTTTCAACCTTGCCGAGAACTTTTTCCAACGGCTGATCAGTTAAGACCACTATCTGATGGCAATCAAAATAGGGCCTCAGCTTCCGAGCAGCTACTACTACCGCGAAAGCAACTTTCTCGAGTAGAGGGTAGCGAGTCTCGGCATCCGTCAGTGTATGACTGACGAAGTAGATCGGTTGCTGACTCTTACTCTCTTCCTTCAGCAATACTGCGCTGATGGTGGCCGGGCTAACGGCCACATAAAGGTATAAAGTTTCTCCTTCAGCTGGGCTAGCCAGCGTTGGGAGTCGAGCCAGATGTTCCCGAAGCTGTTTAAAGGCGTCCTTTTGCTCTTCCTCCCAAACGAGCTCTTTTGTTTTCGGGAGTTTTAGGGCTTTGAAGAAAGGTAACCCCTTATCCGAAGCTCTGGAAATGAACCTCGAGAGGGCTGCCATTCTTCCGGTGAGCCGCTGAACATCCCGTTTCGTTTTCGGCTCAGGAAGGTCGAGCGCCGCTTTGACTTTAGAGGGATTAGCATCAATCCCCCTTTTGCTGACCATGAACCCCAGGAATTTCCTTGACTTCACGCCGAAGACACACTTCTTCGGATTCAGCTTCATTTGATGCTTTCTCAAGGTGGCGAAAGTTTCAGCCAGGTCCTTTACATGGTCCTCTAGTTTTTTGCTTTTGACGATCGAATCGTCAACATAGACTTCCATGTTTCGGCCCTTTTGATCGGCGAAAACTTGATCCACCAGCCTTTGATAGGTTGCCCCCGCATTTTTCAATCCGAAGGGCATCATTTTGTAATTGTACACCCCAGCGTTCGTGACGAATGCTGTCTTGGCTCGATCGTCGGGGTGCATAAAGATCTGATGATACCCGGAGAATGCGTTCATGAAGCTAAGCAAGGCATGGCCACTTGTCGAATCGACTAGCTGATCGATTCTCGGCAGGGGATAGAAATCCTTTGGACAAGCCTTATTTAGGTTCGTGAAGTCAACGCACATCCTCCAGGTACCATTGGGCTTCTGAACCATCACCACATTTGCCAACCATTCTGGATATTGGCAAGGTTCAATGAATCCTGCCTCCAATAATTTTTTGACCTCGGCTGCGATGTCTCGGTTCTTATTGGCGGAGTAATTCCGCTTCTTTTGCTTAACTGGTCGACACGTCGGGTCAACATTAAGCTTATGGGAGATGAGGTCTGAACTTATCCCGGGCATATCAGCTGCCGAGAAAGCAAACACATCTCTGTTGTCCCGAAGGAGCTGAATAAGTTCACAACGGGTGTTCGGATCAAGGTCCATCCCAATTGCTACACATTTCTCACCGTCTCCTTCGGCCAACTGAACTGTTTCAGTCTGTTGGTCCATGTCCATTGCCGATGGACTGGACTCTTCAGAATCTGGCCTGCTGCCAATGTCAGCAGGTGTCCTAGTCTTTGTGTTCTTCGGCTGGCTCTCTGAGTCTTGCGGCTCAGCTGAAGAGCTAGCCTTTTCCCTTTCGGGCCCTTTTTCTCTGGGCACAGATCCTTGGGCCGAAGCACTTAGGCCTTTCGGCTTTTTTGTGCTTGGCTCTCTTTCTTTTTCTTTCTCCTCCTCATCCTTGTCGTCATCTGGGCGACTACTGGATGGCTTGAGGTAGTGACTACTGGATGGCTTGAGGTAGTTGCACCTTCGGGCGTCCTTTTGGTTGCCCTGTATCCTTTCGGGGAAGCCGGCGTCTGAGACGTAAATCATCAGCTGATGATAAGTTGAGACGACCCCTTGGATCTCGTGAATTATGGGTCTCCCCAAAATCACGTTGTACACTGAAGGAGCGTCGATGACCAAAAATTCAATCATGACGTTCCGGGCTGCCTCATCGCAACCGATGGTGACAGGAAGTGTCACCTTCCCATCTGGATAAGTTGAAGCCCCATTGAACCCGGATACCGGATAGGGTACCGACGTAAGGTGCTTGGGCTTCAGCTTAATTTGATTGTAGGCCTTTCGGAACAGAATGTTTGCTCCACTGCCACCGTCAACAAGGACCTTACTGACGTCGTGGTTGGCCACCGTGGCGATGATCACCAACGGATCCTCATGAGGGAACGTAATCCCCCGGCAGTCGGCGGCTGTGAACGTCATGTTCGGCACCGGCGGCTGGGGAGATTGAATGTCAGCGTTGTTCACCTGGTGAGTCAAAGCTCTAAGGTGGCGCTTGTGCTCCCTCCGAGAGTATATTCCTCCCGAGATAACATTGATCGGAGGGAATTTCCCCTCCGGCTTTTTACTGTTTTTCCGGGGGAAATCAAGGTCCTGCCGAGGGTCCTTTGCTGACCTCTCGGATTCTTTTTTTTCGCGGTGATCCGCGATGTATTTTTTCAAGTATCCCTTCCGGACCATGTCCTCTATCTGGTCCTTCAGTTGGATACACTCCTCAGTGTTGTGGCCCGAAGACTCGTGGAACTCACACCACTGATTTTTATTTTTTCGCTGATACCACTCTGGGAGTGGTCTCGGCTTTCGGTAACTCTGCTCCTCCTTCGTCACACTGTAAATTTTGGCGCGTGGAAGAGAGAGCGGAGTGTAGGACTCGTATCTGCCTGTGTATGAGGCAAATCTTTCCTTCTTTGGGTCGTTGGCCAAAGATTGCTCCGGGGCCTTTGACTTTCCCTTTGCCTTATGGCCTTGGCCTTCAGACAAGGGTATTTGCCTCTGTTTCCCTCCCCCGGATTGAGGTTGGGTTTTCGCTTTGTTCCATTCTTCGGCTCGGATGAACTTATCCGAAGCACTAAGAGCTTCCTCCAAAGTCTGCGGGGTATGCATGACCATGAAGTCTAGGAACTTTCCTGGCTGAAGGCCATTCTGCATTGCGAAAACGGCTAGCCCCTGGTCTAGCTGGGAGACGCTTGATGACTCGTTACTGAAACGGGTCAGGTAGTCTCGGAGGCTTTCGGTTTCCCCCTGTTGCAGACTCATGAGCTCTGCGGTAGTCTTCTCTCGGCGGTTTGCCGTGGAAAACTTGCTCCTGAACTTGGAGGACAGATCATCCCACCCTGTTACGGAGCCTTGCCTTACTCCCTTGGAGATCCACGCTTGCGCGACCCCCTTGAGAGTGGTTGGGAAATATTTGCACCAAGTCGCCTCGGATCTGGGGCAAAGATGCATATGAGTCTCATACGAGGCCACGTGGTCCTTCGGATCCGTGGTCCCGTCATATGTGATATGCGACGGTATTTTAACCGTGGGTACGCGCTCTACCAGTATCCATTGCTCGAATGGTGAACTAGCGGGTAGCATAACGGCCTTGCCCTTGTTCCTGGCCGAAGGGACCGCGCTCCGCCCTCTTAGAGAGGTAGGAGTGGTTTTCGTCCCTGGCTGGGAAGTCTGGGCCTCGGCTGCAGGGAACGAGAGACGACTACGCACGCCCGGTTCCTGGCCGCCGAGTCGGTCAAGGACGCTTCTGCGAACAGTCTCAGGTTCTCGGTGAGTAGATTCTGGCCGAGAAGCTGAGCTGCTGCTCTTATGCGCTTCTGGTCTTGAGGATGAGGATCCTTTTAAAAATTGAGGGTTCTTTTTCCTCTGTTTTTCATTTTTCCAAGAATCCTCCTCCCACTCTTCCAGTTCCCGAAAGGAAGGAAGCTTCCCACCATCATGGTCTAACTTCCTCCGCTGATGCCGGGTATGCGGAGGAGTTCGATCACGAGGTGGTGGCATATTTTGTGCCCTCATCGCCTCCATGAGTACTGCCAGCGCTCTTGCCACCTCTTCCGAACTGGGCCCCGTCAAAGGGGTCCTCGGCCGAGTGTGGGAATGAGGCCGCGCAGCCGATGGTTGGCTTTGGGACACTGAATATGTCCTATGATCGGACTGACCCCTGCTAGACCGAGAGTGGCCCGGCCTATATTGAGAGTCATGAATTACGGGAGATAGGGAATCCTCCTTGTATGATCCTCCCTCCGAGCCGGTACCCTTGGGAGAGTTCCGGTCCGGCGAGGGCGATGGTGTAGGGGTTTTAGGCTTTTCGCCCGCTCCTTGACGGAGGCTTTTGCTCTTGCGGTTCTTAGCCATTGCTGCTAAGATAATTGCAAGATGATCTTGGTTAGGAATTTGGCTTAAAGATTTTTGAAAGTCTTCCCCACAGACGGCGCCAAATTGTTTCGGGTGAAAACAATGGGACCTTGCCGAAGGTCCGCTGAGATGGAGAAGACTGGATTCGGTCCAAGTTATGTTGGGCCGAAGGTTTCCTGCACAGTAAACACACGTAAACTAGCCTCGGGGGTGTTGCCGAGGAAGGCCCCTCCGATGCTAAAGTCAGTACAATGTGTAAGAAGAAGACACTATGCAAGAGAGTTTGTAGCTTGAGGCTTTTATGGAATATATCAGAATGTATCAATGAACCTGTGAATCTATGAATGAATCAGAATATATATATATATGAATGTGTATATATGATGGCTTTTATACCTCATCATATATGGAGAGGTTGGGCCTTAGCCCAATTGGCTTGCTTTGTGGGCTGACCTTTGACTTTAGCACAATTGGAGAGTTGAACCTTGACCTTGGGCTTTTAATTGGATCATTTAGTGCTTAGGCCCAATTGGACTAAATTGGACCCAAACAGTAAGTAATTTTCTTGTGACATTTTAATGAATTTGAAATTCTAGAATTGTTGAATATTCATTATCATTGTTGTTTAATTAGAAAGACAATACTTTTAATGCATCTATTATCTTGAAAATTAAAGTAGTGTTGCACTTTTAAGCCATTGTTATGTTGAAGTCGCTGTTGTAGATATACCCTCAATCCAGCTAACCAAATTATTTATTGCAATTTGTTGAGGTAAGAGAAAAAGATAGCAAGCGAATCAACCAAGAGTCGCATGAAAGAGTTTGAATTGGTGTTGGCGACCATATTACATCACTTTGCACAATTAATTAATTAATAATATACTAATAACAATTTGTGTACATTTTTTTATAATATTATATGCAAGTAGTGACGTATATGCAACCCTAAGAGTTGCAAATAATCATTAAATACAATTGTTAAAATATTATGACAAAAACATGCATAGATTTATATAATAATTGAACAAAAAAGTTATACTCATAATAAATATTAAACATAATCTTTATGTTTGAGAATCAATTGAACAAAAAAATTAATCTGATGAACTCGTGACTTATATCACACCGACTCTGGATATATTTTGTATTTAAGTAGAATCATCTTAACTAAAAACTTAAAGTGATGTTTGAGTCTCAAAAATAAGGTGATGTTAAAGAATAAGTTCTATATTCTATCACTTTCAATAATTTTACAAGCGTTATCCTATATACTAACAATGATGCATACCTACACGTCACTAACATAGTAGAAGGAATCTATATATTTGATGATCATCTATATGTAGGTTAAAATTATTTTGCATTGTGATCACAAATGCATGTGCATGGATTTTGCTCGTTCGCTCCTTCCACGAACCTACGTGCAAATACCCAAAAAATCTTTAGACTGTTGCATGCATGCTATAAAAGAATATATAGCATATAAACACAACTATGTGCATGGTCCCATGCATATCTATAAGTTTATTATTATTAGGCAACTTTTGTACAAAATGTTAAAATTCAAATTAACAAAAATCATGGCATTTGGGAATTCCACATTTTGTCTTTTACCTTGAATTCGAGTTTATTTTGACACCATATATATAGCATTATAGTGTGATTTGTCAAGCAAAAATATACTATATGATATAATATTGAAAAGAAACAACGAAATTAGGGAGTTAAAGAAGGAAGCTTCCCAAAAAGGTATAACGGTCTTATTTTGTGTTTGTTTTTAAGGTCATGTCACTATTAGTTGCTGTCCATGAACATGAACATATGTAGTGGGTCGCTGAAATCTCTGATCTTTTTCATATGAGTTGCTATCGTTATCACTTCTTGTTGAAGGTTCGTTATTGTTTGATCCTCTACCTCAATCATATCTATGTCTAAAGTTACCCCCCACACACAAGTGTACAGTCACGATGATACTCGGAGTATGATGTATGTACCTATTTTATCCATCTAGTTTATAATACGAGCAGTAGTTACATAATTTTAATTAATTTGTATTAAGATTGAGCGATGAAATTCAATACTGTATTATGTTATATATTACTCCCTCTATCCCGTAATACTTGACACGGTTTCTATTTTCGTTGTGTGTCCCACATTACTTGACACATTACTAATTATGGAATGAGACCACTAATAAAAAAATATTTTCCCCCATTCTCTCTCTTTTCACCTACCCCGCTTCCACCCCACTTATTGTTTTCTTACAATATAAAAAGTATAAGAGAATGAGAATGATACAACTGTATATTATTAAAAGGGTATAAATAATAAAAGTGGTAAGAAGAAGCCTTATCAAGTAAGAACGAACATCTAATGGCCCTATTTGGTGGGATATAATAAGGCAAAATTAAGTTTCCCTCTTTGTTAGAAAAAAATCGCCTTCTTTGAGCTATATTTTTGTAGTGTGGGTCAAGATAGTCAAGGTTAGTAGACAAAGCCTTTTGGTAATGGGAGGAGGGGGTAAAGGTAATAGAGTATATAAAGTCCTTTAACAAAGGGAATCTCCACCACCCCCCACAGTGCCCATGTAATGGGGTTTGATCCCACAATTTTGAGATTGTAAGGTGTAAACTTCACTACTATGCTAAGTCCTTACAGTGCAGAGAATAGAGTTATCGGGTGCAAATCGATGTTTCATTATTTACAAAATTTCTAAAGCTTAATACTTAGCTAGCTAATACGATGTGATGAGATTGTTTAGTCCCCTTTCTTTTAATCCTTTGTCATCAATTAAATTAAAGACCAAGAAACCATTAACAATTGTAAGTCAATCTTTTAATCAACAAGCATAAACAAATAAAGTTTGAAGATATTTTTGTTTCATTTAAAGACTAAAACACCATTTAAAAATATACAGTATATGAGTACTTTTTTTATAAAAGGAAAAATCAAGAATGGCTGAAAATTTGTATTGGTTGATCATTTCTCCCAATCTAGTACGTACAGGTAGTATGACTACTCTAGTAATATCAATATTGTTGTTCAAATTTATAGAGAAGAGTACGTTGTCTTGAATAGTACAATAAGGTCAAATCATCATCATCAATTGCCTCCATATACTAATTAAGTTTGTTAGGTCTTCTATCCTTATCACTAAACCATGAAAAGTATAAACTCTATTCAATATCAAAAACTCTAAATGCATGCCTAAATGTTAGGTACCAAACATCTAATGAAATGCCAATTTATTAGATCCGTAGATCATTTCTCAGTGAACTATGGATAAATGACTAAAAAAAAACACAGAATGTATTTCTCAGCGATCTTTTCGGGGTTAAAGAGCCAATAGGACGGGTGATAAGAATCGATACCAAGATTCCTTAGAATTGAGATCCTGTTAACTACTACTCGACTCCTCATATATTCACATTTTATGAATGAAGTACTAGTAAATGTTACATAGTATTGTATTTGAACTATATGATTATTTAGGATGTTTTTACGGTGGTCATTTGAAATATGACTATCATTATTTTAATTAAATGATAAACAATGTGATCGATTCATTTTTTCCACATTATAGTATGGACACAATTAGTCTTCTTATGTCTACAATCTTATTATAAGTTTTGAAAATTTTAATCCAACATAAAATAAATATTTTTCGAGACTATAAAATAAAAATAAAAATTATATAAATGAAACAAAAAATTTGGTAAATAAAAAAAATGTTGATAACACTATTTTATACCAAAAATTAAATAATATAATTTATTAATTGGAGAGAAATATGTCAATCATGAACTACATAACCATTAAAATATTATTATGGTATTCATATTTCAAACAACCACTACAAAATTTTCTGATTATATGAGTTTAAGATAATTATATGTTCATCTCATACTCCTACACTCTTGTTGATTAATTAATTGAGCCCACAATTAATTTTTTCCATTATCCCAAAATCAATGCCAAAGCTTGATACAGAGTAGGATATAATTACGACAATGATCCAAATAATCTCAAAAAAACATTATCTTGTAAAATCTTGTTATATTTTTCCCATAAAATAATATATATTTTATTTATTTTAATCAAAACAATGTTTCATAATTATCACTACGAAATAATTTCAAACTAAAGATATTTTTAGTCAAATATGTGCATTATTAGACATGCATGATACAAAAATGCAAATGAATTTTTTTTAAAGTACAGATATTGTATAGTACGGAGTACTATAGTGTGATTAGTGTCGACAAAAATTTATACTGTATGTTACTCCGTATATAGTAACTAGCTTGACCATTAATGTAAATGGAAATGTGAATGGAATATTTTTTTTTTGTACGGAGTACCTTCCTTTGCATAGCCGATATTAAATGTGCCCAATTGCCCATCAATATAATGGCATGGACCAAGCCATGTCTTTCTTTTTTACTCGTAATTCTTGTTCGTTGCTTAGAGATGCAATTTTGAATGTTGAGGTAGGTCACATCAAATTATACCAAAATTTTATAAGTAATTTACTGGTCTATATATCTTTCTTTGTCCATTCAGAATCAAGAGATTAACTTATGGGGTATATATATATTGAATTATTGATGCATTAATTGATATATATGGTTTCTAGTACATATAGGGACATAGGGCATTAGGGCACGCGGTCAAGCAATGCAAACTACTATTCCATATTCGATAGCAATGGAAAAGATATATAGCCCATATAGGATACGCGTACTATACACGGCTTGACATGTACACGTAATACTTTAATATACTGGTTTGTATATACATATGTACGATCTACTAAAAACTTTACCATATGGCATATGTGTAAATGTACACCTACCTCTATGCATATGTGTAAGTGTACATCGATAATTGTTAGAAAAAATCACTAATAATGTTAGTGGTCACGGCCTTGGAACACAAGTTCGTGATCAATTTGATATATCACTTCAAATACTGTTATTAGGCATTGAAAGCTATATATACATGATAGTCTTGTGAATGGTTTCATTCGATCAAAGCACTAGAGTTATCAAAGAATATAACATGACACATACACAAATCAACTTGAATTCAACTCAGTAAGATAAAACTTGTCATATTATACCATAATTCCTACATAATCTTTGATTTATTTGCTGAATAACTCAAAATTAACACAAAATCAAACGTGTACCCGATTCAATCCATTTGTCATCTCTAAACAATCAATATGGAACATTTGACCTCTTTAAAAATTGCGAAATGCCCTAATCCACCATTATACTTATTATAGTATCCATTATTAATGATCAAGTTTCCTAATCCATTTGATATACAATCTTATTCTTATCGTATCTAAACAATGTTATTATTATTATTATTATCACTAATTCCAAATATTATAAAAAAAAATGACTTCCAAGTCCAAGTAATGCAAGTTGACGTGGACAGACAAATGAGTCACCATTGACACGTCAAACTCAAAAAACGAATAAAGCCGCGTTTGTTTGTTTGGACGACCCTTTCTTCTTCTTCCTCCTACCTTTAACGCGCTTACTCTGGACCCCACCTTTTCTCTCTCCTCAAAATTCTGGGTAAAAATTCTGAAAGATTAATTTTTTTTTTAATTTTCCATCCAAAACAAACAACCCCTAGTGTAGAAACAAGAACACAAATCTTGAGGAAGAAGAGTGAAGTAGTACTATTATTTTCTCTCTCTGTCAGGATATGGGGAGATGGAGATTGTGTTTGAGTAACAACAGAAATTATTTTGGATTCTATTTGTTTTTCTTCAATTTTTTAGCTATATATAATTACCCACAATTGGTTTTGTGTTTCATGTTGTTTTCTGGGGTTTGCACTCTATGTGTTTGATGAAATGTCTCAGAAAAGAACCCAGGATGATTCTTCTTCTGCTTCTGGGTTTAGTAAGGGTAATTTAGAGGGTGTTCATATTCCTGATGATAAGCGTCATAAAAGTGTTCCTTCTTTTAGAAGGTGAATTCTTTTTTCTCTTTTGTTTTCTGGGGTTTTGTTTGTGTTTGTTTTGATGGTGAATTTGCTTGGTTTGGTTGTTTTTGGGGTGGAATTAGGTTGTGGGGTTGACTTGATTATGGCAACCATTGATACTCATTTGAGGAAACATGCACCGATGATTATTTCTTCTTTACTTTGATAATTATATGTATGATAGTAGTCCGTTCGTCCACAAATAATCGTCCAATTAGGTTTGGGCGCGCATATTAGAATAATTGAAGTAGTATTATATGGGGTTTATAGTGCTTTTTTGTGCAATTTGGGGTTACTGAGGTAGTGAGTGTGGCTTGAATATGGTAATTAAACATGTAGTGATGAAAATGTAGAATTCAATTACTTTTTCGACGTTATTGTTGATAAATCACATACCTTTTTGCTATGAGAAATTGTTTTACTTCCTAAATTTGGTTGCAATAAGTTGATTCTTGTACATACTGTGATATTAGAAATGATTTTCTTTTTGTGGGGTGAGCACTGGGATCAGAAAATTTAGTGAATTGTTCAGAATGAGAGTACTATTAGACATTATTGGAGTAGTTTACATTGTCAAAGTGGACTAGTCTTTTAAAAGAATATATATATATATATATATATATATATATATATATATATATATATATATATATATATATATATATATATATAAGCATTTTAAAAGAGGATTTTCATGGTGTTTATATGATTTTCATGGGCCATCATCAGTCTCCCTAAGTTCAAAGCTAATTAGTGCAATTATGCAATAGTTTCTTCTGTGAGAATTCACTTGGCATGCATGTTAGAGAGCTCATAATTTAACAGTTAAAGGTTAATGTAGAAGTGAATGCTTGAGTGACTCAAGTTGGGGGGAAGGAAATAATTTCAACGATATTTACAGCACTTAAGAAGGTTAAGTGAGAGGGAGCACTCTCTAATAGTGTAGAGTGCGGAGTGCCTGAATTTACCAAAAAAAGGAAATGAAACTTCCATTTGGCTTTCTGTCAGACTGTCACAATGTTGATGTCTTATCCATGGAAGCTTTGCTTACATCTTTTGCATCATTCAGAATGTGGTTTATGCTGGGTTCTAATTATTTGGTTTAAGAATTGTTAATTCATTTTGAATATTAGTAATCATAGTTATATGCAATAAAAATTAACGATGCTTTTCTTTAACATTTTAGTGTGGTTCTGGAGGTGATGAGACAAAAGAGCTTTCAAAATGCATTGGAGCCTATGCTTCGTAGAGTTGTAAGTTCACTGAAATTTCTATTTTTATCTGTAGACTATGGAACATATGTTTGATGATTTTAGGATGTCACTGAGAATCACCGTTTTATTTTGTCTGCCATTTTTAAAAAAATATAATCAAGCCAGTTCATTCACAAGTAAATATGCAACAAGACTTTTCTTGATTTACTCTTGTTTCCAATGCATTGGACTATTTGGTCATTTTGTCTTGTATGATATTGGTTGCTATACCAGTTGCCAATTGTTAAAGATAAATGCTACTCCGTAATTGCTATTTGGTGGTTTCAACAAATTGGTTCGGATTGTGAAAAAATGTAATTTTAAACTTAGATAACCCTACACAGCCTACAGTTACTATATTAGATAAATTGGTGGCTCTTCTGTCAAACTTATCTCTGATACCATGATATATGGATTTTCTTGCATGTGTTTAGGTCAAGGAAGAGGTAGAGTTAGCAATAAAGAAGCATGTCATGAAATTGAAGCGGTAAGAAACTGTCTTTTGATGACATTATTGGCTAAAAGATGGCTATAGTATTAGTGAATTTGATTAACCGCCAGAGATGACTATTTTAACATAATTCAATCTTCTGAATTTTTCTTAGGAATTCCGATGAAGATTTATTTCCTTGTGAATCTAGAAACCTGCAGCTAAAGTTTTTGAGCACTCTCTCTCTGCCTGTGTTTACTGGAACCCGAATTGAAGGCGAAGATGGATCTGCAATAAAAGTTGTTCTAATAGATGCTGCTACTGATGAAATTGTCCGGTATGCTAATGAATCCTCTGCAAAAGTAGAGATTGTAGTTCTTGAAGGTGATTTTGATGGTGATGAGGGCGAAAACTGGACAATAGAAGAATTTAAAAACAATATTGTGAGAGAACGGGAGGGAAAGAAACCTCTTCTAACAGGAGATGTTAATGTATATCTGAAAGAGGGCAGTGGTTCTGTTGGTGAAATTTCTTTCACAGATAACTCAAGCTGGACACGGAGCCGCAGATTTAGACTAGGGGCCAGGGTTGTTGGAAACTCTGATGGATATAGGATTAGAGAAGCAAAGACAGAATCCTTCATTGTCAGGGATCATCGTGGAGAATGTGAGTACCTTGATTTCTCTATATTTTTTTTATTTATATGGGAAATCTAAATATCTGTATATATTATCTGTCCGAAGAACCTTCACTAGAAGATGCCACAATGCAAAACCTTTGTAATTAGCTTCAGTGTATGACTGTATTCATATATGTATATGCTTTTACTGACCTACACGTAACTGTCTTCTCTTATAGAGTGGTCTGGGAGTTTTATCTGCTTATATGAAGTAAAAAACAATGCTTATTATACAGATTTGTTTGTTTACTCTATAGAGATTGCGTCTATAGCAATTGCAAATTGTTGTTATATAATGTGTTCATTGAGTTGATATTGGATGATGGTTAAACACAAAATATATATTGATGATTATTAGTGTCATATCTTGAGGATTAAGCAACCTTTTTATACTTACCATGTTGTATAAGAAAGCTATCGGGCCTTTTTGCAGTGTACAAGAAACACCATCCTCCATCTCTAACTGATGAAGTTTGGCGTCTGGAAAAGATTGGAAAAGATGGAGCATTCCACAAACGATTGAGCATAGACAGAGTGAGGACAGTGAAGGACTTCCTGATTTTGCTCCATCTAGATCCTGCAAGGCTAAGGAATGTAAGAATCTTGGACTTATATACCTGACATAAATTTCCATCTAAGAATCTACAATTAAGGAGTATATATATATATTTTTTGTAACACCTTCTAAGCTAGATTCTTGATTTCCTCCTCACTATCGTGTGATCAAATATGATTGAAACTATTCATGCCTATATATGTACTTCTTTGAGTGTTCTTTGTGCATTTCTTTTGTGCTTGGCCACATGGTTTATCTCTCATAAGTTGTTCTTGGACATATATTCAGATATTGGGCTCTGGTATGTCTGCCAAGATGTGGGAAATAACCATAGAGCATGCTCGGACATGTGTACTTGACAAAAGAGTATACTTGTATTATTCACCTATGTCTCAGCACAAGAATGGTGTAGTCTTCAATGTTGTGGGACAAGTAATTGGATTTTATTCGGAAAGCCAGTACATTCCATTTGATAAGCTATCCGAAAATGACAAGGCATGCTTTCTAACTTTAAAATGTAAGATGCCTCTTTTTTCTATGTGTACTTGTATGTCAATTCTAACAAAATTTCGATTGACTTCCTTTCCAGATTGATGCACAAAGAATGGCCACTGAAGCTTTTCAACATTGGGATGGAGTGATTACATTTGAAGATATGAACTCCCTCATCGGTATGTCTTCACACACGGTAAGCTCTGCGAGTACAGAGACTTCAGATGCAAATAAGCTTGGGACTTCGCAAAAGATAGGCAGTATTGATTATGCACAACCAAGCACATCTCCTTCTGATGGTTTCTCTCCTCTCTACACATTGGGAAGCTTGAACAGCCCAGATAATTATTCCTTGCCGGGTTTAGATGCCTTAGACCTGAGATATGACCATACTCTTGATATACCTTTACAAATCTCTAGTTCCTTGTTTTCCCCTTCTCACTCCATAACACAAGCTCTCCATGATGATGAGCATCTAGGGTTCATGGACATCGATTGCCCTGCTATGCAGTCTACAAGCATGATTTTGGACTCACAAGCTGAATTACAGAGTGTATATAGTAGCTTCTTAAGGCCTCAACCTTCTAGTCAAGCTGTTAGGGGACAAGCTTACAGAAGGTGGAGAGTTGTTTCGAGTGTTCTAAGATGGCTTGTTAGACGAGCACCTCGCCCCAGGATACAAAGATATCGCTAGAATTTTTTTTTTTTTGGCTGGAGATTGCAGATATAGGAGCTAGAAGTTGCCGTCAGGCACAAATTCACGTCCTTTCATAATGTGAGAGGTACGAGACTCTATTGGCTGTATATATCACCTGTAAATTTAGGCGATTCTTGAGAGATACCTTTGGAGTAATTAGATGGTGCAGGAATATCACGTCATCAGCTCTCTAATTGCGAAGCAACACAATTAGATACTTATGAATCAAGCCTGATCGGGTAAGATGAATGTTGTGTATCAACTCATGAGTGGTCGGGACAATGGATGGCATGGTGATTAAGGTAGTTTTTTCTTTTACTTCTGAGAATGTGGGTTTATGTAAATATTAAAGCCCCTATTTTGAGAAAGTAGGTTACTAAATTAGGTCTTGTGAATGATTTTCATCAATTGAAGTCAAAATCTTTTGAACGTGGTGTTTGTATAGAATCATTTCTGCGAGCAATAGAGCCCGCTAAACTTTATGTTTAAGTCGAGGCTCGCAACCTAATGAGAAAATAAATAATTGCTACATATCCTTATTTTGATCATATGGTACTAGCTTTTCATTTTTAATTCACCTTGGCTTTAAACAACCAAATCTCTCTCTCTTTTTTTTTTTTTTTTTGGTTCACTCTTGATTAACAATTATTCACTAATATATCTTGCTTTGTATTCACCTTTAATCTACAAACCTCATATCTTCGTTTACTCCCTTCAATTTACGGGAGTATTTTTCCTCCTAAAGTCGTGTGCGAAAAAGCAAATGAGACTTTTATTCAGAGACCGAGGGAGTGCACATCATAGTCAGGAATGGCCTGCATCAGTCAATATATTATCCATCAGCGTCAGGGATAACATATTATGACTTGAGTTAACAGACAAAAATATAAGAAAAGTAAAAGAAAAGAAAAGTCAAGTTAAATAAAGTGTAGAAATAATTGAGCTAAAAGTTTGGTGCTTAAGATAAAATACATGACTGGTACTAGACTACTAGTGAACAAGAAGAAAAGAAACAAACTCATTCTGTCAAATTAAACAGCATAGAAATGGAGGGTGAAAATTCAAGGCATGTCATGGTCCTAACATACCCAGCACAAGGCCACATAAACCCCCTTCTACAATTCACCAAGCTTATGGCCTCAAAAGGTATCAAAGCCACCTTAGCTACCACTCGTTACACTGCCTCCGCCATCCAAGCCCCTGGCATAACCATTGAGCCCATTTCTGATGGTTTTGATGAAGGTGGGTTCAAGCAAGCTTCAAGTCTACAAGCCTACTTACACTCTTTCAAAGTCATAGGCTCAAAGTCACTTACTGAGTTGATTGAGAAGTTCAAGAGCTCTTGTTATCCTGTTGACTGTTTAGTTTATGATTCTTTACTGCCTTGGGCACTAGATGTGGCTAAGGAAATGGGAGTTTGTAAAGCTGCTTTTTTGACAAATTCTGCTTCTGTTTGCTCCTTGTATTGGTACCTTCATCATGGTCTTCTTTCTCTGCCTCTGACACCTGATAGTTTTCCTCTGGTTTTGCCGGGACTTCCTGATCTTCGGTCTTCTGACTTGCCTAGTTTCATCGCGCACCCTTTGGAATTTTCCGAGTATCTTGGATCAATCATGGAGCAATTTTCTACTCTGGAGGAAAATGATTGGGTTTTTATCAATACATTTGCAGAACTGGAAAGCGAGGTATGCCTGTGATTAGCGAGGTTTTTTTTATCAATACTGTAGTGCTGTACTGTAATTTTATCCCAACTATCAGAAATACTTTTTAAGAAATTGTCATGGTTTTATAAATATAGAATAGGCAGATTTACTGTGGCTATAAATAATGAAGTATGAATATAAGCAGACGTAATAATGAAATGATGTGAGGTTTCTTAACAGTGGTAAAAGAGGATCGAAAAAATCCCAGTAATTTGGGATCAAATGAAGTACTAACCTGATCTATCCTGTAAGATGACTAATTTTGAAGAAGAGGATAAATTATCAATCTATCTTAGTTTTTATCTTATGAAGTCGAAAAGTTGTGCTGTAGACTCTTGCTGAAAAAATGACATCCGAGTAGTTGATACTGCAGATGTGAAGAGTTTCCCATTCACTTCTCTGTTTATTTTAGTTTTTTTGGTTCCTTGTTCTAGATAGACAAGGCGATGTCAGAGAAATGGCCATTGAAGATGGTTGGACCGATGTTGCCATCTGCATACCTAGGACAACAAATGGAGGACAGAGAATACGGAGGAAGTCTGTGGAATCAAGCCACAGAAAACTGCTTAAGATGGCTAGACACAAAACCCTCTAACTCAGTAATTTACATCTCCTTTGGAAGCATGGCAGAGATACCAGGAAAACAGGTAGAAGAACTAGCCTGGGGTTTGAAAAACTTGGAAAGCCCTTTCCTTTGGGTTTTCAGGGAATCAGATAAGAAGCTACCTCCCGAGTTTCTCACATCACACAACGATGAAGTTGGAATAGTTGTATCATGGTGCAACCAGTTAGAGGTGCTAGCCCACCGAGCCACATGCTGTTTCATCACACACTGTGGGTGGAACTCAATGTTAGAGGGCCTGAGTCTTGGTGTGCCTATGCTAGCGATCCCTCAATGGAGTGATCAGCCAATGAATGCGAAGATGATGGAGGACGTTTGGAAATTGGGAGTGTGAGCCAAGAAGGGTAGTGAAGGCATTGTAAGTCGGGAAGAAATAGAGAGGAGTGTAAGGGAGGTTATAGCAGGGTTAAGCAGCGAAGAAATAAGGAAAAACTCATGTAGCTGGAGAAAGCAAGCTGGTAGGACAGTAAGCAAAGGCGGTAGTTCTGAGATAAATATAGACAAGTTCTTGCAGACACTGCAGAAAAAATTGAAGCACAAAGCTATAAGCAGAGAATAAACAATTAATGTGTACTTTGTATATGCCATATTAGTTGTACAATATAGATCTCCAGTTTCATTTGAATCTACAATATAGAACTTTCTTTATGTATACATGAGCTACTTTCATAAGTATGAAATATATAGTGGGATGCTTCACTGCTTTTAACTGCAAGGTTGTCAGTGGTAAGTGTTGTTTTGACATCCTGATCATTCCTGAAGCTCTGGAAATCTTCACATTTTGCAAGAGTTGCTGTCATTACACATTTCATCCTGTAGGAAAAAGAAGTTAATCTAGTTAAGGAGTGCAGAATTTGATTTAATCTACTTTAGCAGGAAATCAGATACCATAAAAGCTACTTAAACAAGACGGCTTAGAAAAGTACAAGTGATTGTCAAAATACACACACACATACAGGCAGTAAGTTTGACTTTATAGGATGTTTAAAGCATTCAATGGCATAAACTTGTAGGATTTTCTCATAAATTATATTGGGTTATATAGGGGGTGTGACATACTGAATTATTAGGAATGCAAGATAAATAAATAAGGTGTTTGCTGTTTAGATTAGGTATTTTGTAAAGAAAAGGCTATCAATTCAAAGCATTTATATGGCAGCTGAGTATACCTTCTTCCTTCTTGATTCAAGGATCTCTTCTATAGGCGGCCTGCCTGAAATTACAAAAATATTTCATTGTCATGTATAGAATCATGCAAATTAGGCCTGCAGCATCTGAACTGATTTTCTGAGCTTTATACAGCATTCTTGCAGCAATTTCAGTAGGTTAGTATGAGTTACCTGTTATCTGAAGACGGTATTTGGCCCATACACCGTAAACTGCTTCTGCTATAGTTGCAACCTGAGCAAGAAATAATTCCCTACTAGCATTAACACAATATGTAAAAGTAAAAAGTCTGATGGACTGAGAACAGGTGATGCTTACAGGCTCAAATTTCGTGATTGCGTAAACCCATCCAAGGCCAACAGCCTCATACAGTTTCCTGAAAGCCTGCAGTTAATTTTATTAATGTAGCTCTATGTTTATTGGAGAGACTTTCCATACAAAACGATACTTCAAAAATCACTGATTATTGATAAGCAATTGAAAAGTACCTCAACATTTGTTACTACGGTTCCATCAGCAAGAATGGCATGAATTTTACCCATAACCTACGAAAGACAGCAAGAAAAACTACATAACATCAGTTACATTCAAGTTTTTACTGCAGTTGCAACGCTAAGATCCCACACCCGAGAGCATGATTCATGTCACATTTAATCAAGAAATTGAGGGGGGAGAAAAGGGATAAATTACAGTGTTGTAATCAAGGCCTTGATTCTCCTCAGGTGAGTAATCTTCTGAACTAATATCAACAAACTTGATAGCTCCATACTGTTTATCCCTTTCTCTTAACATATTCACCTAATCATTCCAACCCATCACAAAAAAATATACAACATTTATTCACCATTTAACCATAGTATACCACCCTACATAAAAAAATTTCAATAACATTAATAGAATAAATGTAATTTATACCTCCCTCATACAAAGAGGGCAATCTCCATCATACAACATTTTAATTTTCCAATTTTGATCATAATCTTGCTTCTTTTCTTCATCTTTCTTGGGTGTTACTGGGTTCAATGTTGTATCTTGAATAGCACGAATCGAATGTCGAAAACCTTCAAATTATTCACCAATACAATCATTTCTGTTAGTATATACCATGAAATTTCATGGGCAATGATCAAATTCATTCCAAAATGATGTTAGAAGATGTAATTGCATTATACCAGGATTGGTTTGTTGAAGAGGAAATGAACGTTGGAAATGAGAGGGAGTCTTGGAAGTTGCAAAAATTGCTGCTGCTGTATATATAACTGGGTTTGCTCGTCTTCTTCCTATGGAAATTGCATTTCTGAGTGCCATACTTTTGCAATTTATGGAGAAAAAAAACTGATTTTTCAGGGGATCTTTGATTGTTTGTTATTAGTTTATTACTGTTATGGTGTATGTATTGATTTTATGAACATTTTTTTTTTTGCTGCCTATGGTTGTGTAACGTGGCAACGATTGATCCACGTAAAAGATATGTGTGCCAAAGGCCCAATCAACACGGTGGGTATGCGTCGAGGCCTTAGACCAATTTGGTTCATGTATTATGTCAACGGGACTCGATTTGAGCATATAAACGGGACTCGGTTTAAGCATATAACTCTTGAAACGGGCTAAGCAAAATTTGTGTGGTATTAGATTTTTGACCATCTTTCAAGCACGAGGATTATGCACAGCCCCAACGCACCTATCAAGTCACACCGTACCAAACTACCAGCAAACCCCTTTAATACTGTTGGTATATTTTCCTAATTGGTTAAAATGAGTAAGTCACCTCAGCATGCTCATGCGGTCATGCCCACATGACCATGACCACATCTAAATATGATGTGATGTCTATGCACGAGTGCACGACTTGCACTAAACTATGTTCATCTAAATTATGATCTCCATCCCCTGTTTTTAAAAATGTTTATATGATTGTTGTTAATTGACCCCAATCATTTTGAGACTAAGGTGCTGACGTGTTGTTAAATTTGTTATTGTTGTTTATATATTAATATCTTGAAAAATTTGCCAATTACAGCCATTTAAAGTTTGTATATTGCAAATTGCAGTCATTTAAAATAAAAATTGCAAGTTGCAACCTAAAACTACTAATAATTTGTAAATTGCAACTCAATTCTACTTTTTTATTGATTTATGTGCCGAAAAATGTCTTGTTAATGTTTTAGGGGCCATTTTAGCCTTAGGGATCTAAATTAAGCTCGAAATTGGAAAAAAAAATTAACGTAAGAGCCTCATTTTCACGATAAAAAGTAGTAACACACAAATTGATACAAATTTATACACAAAGTGAGTATATTTTAGAAAAGAAGGGGTAACAAATTCGGGGCGGACTGACTCGACGTCTCGAGTGAGTAATAATTCCGTGAAACGCTAAACATCGCCCGCAATTTACCATATAAAGCCCACAAATATGATATGGTTTGACCATTATGCCCTTTTTCTAAAATTGAAATAATCTCGGTGTAAAAAATGTGGAGCCGTACTGGCTCGCCGGGGGAGACCGGAGGGCAGGCCGGAGATGCGGGGGACGCCGGAGGTACGTCGTCGTCGACGAAAAACGAGGTAAGTCACCGGTAAAATTCACGGTTTACCGTCGGAGTGGCTCCGGCGCCTAGGGTGGACGCCCAAACCGTAGCCTGGACGTCCAAGCCAGACGCCAGAACCACCAGAGTGGCGTCTAGCCCAGACGCCCAGACCACTAGACTGGCGTCCTGGGCAGGCGCCACTCCACTGGGTGAGGCGGCCCTGCCAGGCGCCAGTCCAGTGGTTGTGGCAGCCCTGGCAGACGCCACCTTTAATAATTAATTTTTTTTTTTTCTTTTTTGATTTTGTTGTTGTTTTTTATTTAATTTTTTTGTAAAAAAAAATCGAAAATAATTTTTTAAAAAAATTCGAAATGGGTTTTTTTTAAATTAAATTTGAAAATTCGAAATAGGTTTTTTTAAAATTAAATTTGAAAATTCGAAATGGTATATTTTTAAATTTAGTTTGAAAATTCGAATTGGGTTTTTATAAAAATTAAGTTTGATTATATATAATTATGTTTTTTTTTGTGTTAATTCTGTGTAAATATAGAAATTAAATGTATTATCCGTTAAATGTATTTATTGTAATATATAATTGATGCAGGAATATGGTGGAGACGGAAATGATTACAGTGGGATATTTGGACATGATGGTCCATTCGAAGAAGCTCAACAGGCGATTGATTGGGCAAAACATGTTGCAATTGCAGCTGGATTTTGCTTGGTAGTAGTAACTCATAAATCTCAACAGGATGGTAGAATGGATCGCATTTTGAGATGTGACCGTTATCGCAAAAGAGAAGAAAAAGATTTTCGTACAGCCACTCGGTTTGATACAAAGCGGAAAGGTTGTGGGTGTGAGTTCAGAGTAAAGGTTCGACAACTACGGAGTCGTGACGGTTGGGAAGTGATTGGTTACTCTAAATGGGGGTATCACAACCATGAGATGATAGTATATGAAGAGGGTCATCGACAACTGAGCGACTTAAGTCCTGCTGCGAAACTAGTTGTGAAAGAAATGAGTGATGCTCAAGTGAAGCCTGCTAAAATATTAGCATCTGTGTTAGAGAAATTTCCAGAAGACCATCCAAACCGAAGACACATCTACAACGTCAGACAGCAACTCAGGTTTGAACGGTCAGAGGGAAGGAACCCTATACAGCAACTGCTACACCAGGCACAATCACGTGGTTACCTGTTCTGGTTTGATTCTGATGAAGATACAGCGGAGGTGACTCATCTTTTCCTTGTGCATCCTGATTGTGCTGATATGATCAAGTCTTGGCCATTTGTGATTTTGATCGACTCAACGTACAAGACAAACAAGTACAAGTTCCCACTGGTTGAGATGGTTGGGATGGCTCCAACGAACCAGAACTTTCTGATTGGTCATGCAATCATCAGGGATGAGACAGCTCCAAGTTATTATTGGGTGTTGGAGAAGCTGAGAAACTACATCGGGCCTAATGTTCATCCAGCAGCCATCGTCAGCGACTGTGAGGGAGGTCTCTTTGCCCCCATAGCAGAGCTGTTTCCCGAATCGAACCACTTATTGTGCACATGGCACATCAACAACTGCGTGAAAGTGAAAGCCTACAACCTTTTCAAGAAGAATTTGGAAATGGCAGAGAGATTGGTGAATGGTAAGTGGCGGAAGATCCTACAGGCTACCACAGAGGAAGCGTATGAGCGAGCATTGGCTAACTTCAGGGATTCGTACCAGTGGTGTCCGGCACTGGTGGACTATGTGATGCATCAATGGGTCCCTCACAGGGAAAAGTTTGTCAAATATTGGACAAACCAGGTACTTCATTTTGGGAACACTACAACATGTAGAGTTGAGAGCGCTCATAGAGCTACCAAGGACTGGATTGATTCATCGACCGCTGCTTTGGATACACTGTTCGCTAGACTGAACAAGTCAATTGAAACTCAGAAGAACGACATCAGGAACTCTCTAGAGGACTCCAGACGACGACATGGTACGATGTATAGCCATTTTATATTTAAGATTCTCCATGGTCGTGTGTCGCACTACTGCTTGGGGTTGATTCTCACTGAGCTGAACAGGGTGAGGGACTTGGCTGACGAAGTGTATGCTAGGTGTGGGTGTACTATTTCAGTAACTCATGGATTACCTTGCGCATGCACCATTCACCGCGTTATTACAGAAGAAAGGGCGTCGTTACATGTTGATCAGGTCCATTCATTCTGGAGGACGCTTGTTATTGGTGAGCATGCAGACAATCAAACGGCCGACCGTGAACAGGAGGAGTTGGAGCAGTTCCGTTCGATGTACGACCGAGTGTCCTCCAGCCATCCTTCTATTATTCGTGACGCTACTCATGTACTTCATGACATGTTCCACCCGTCTAGCTTAGATTATGAGGAACCCGAAGGAGTTGACCGTCCTCGAGGTCGACAACGGCGGAACAGGAGTGCGTTTGAGTATATCCGTGGTCTTGGTCGTGGTCGTTCTCGTGGTCGGACATCGTCATCTAGTCGTAGTCAATCTTCATCGTCTGTGAATATGCCCCTGAGAACTGGTACGTTTTGGTTGTTTTTATTGCACATAGTTTTAAAGTGTTACTCCTGCCTTCTTAACTGTCTATAATTATATGGTGAATAGGAAGAAACGATGTTGATCAGTTTCCGTACAAGGAAAGGATACCTGCGATCATCATGTCGTACTTGGAAGGGTGGAATGATGTAATCGGAGATGGTAACTGCGGATTCCGGGTCGTGGCTGATGTTTTTCAAATGGGCGAAGACAACTACGGTTTGGTGCGTGAGTTGATGTACAACGAAATTGCCTCTAACCGAAATGTTTATCGTCATGTGTACCAGGATGACTTGGATGGCGCTCTGCGGCGTATCCGGTGGGGAGGTGGACCTTGCGGCGAAAATCATTATTTTGACGCGCCCCTAGATCTGTTTGCCGTTGCAAACATTTACAAATGCGCAGTCATGCATTTCGGCCTGGGAGTGCATAGTCAAGCTTATTATCCTTGTACCACGAATCTCCGTTGGCGGTCGCGTGAGACTGTCACCACACCGGTCAGAGAGCTAGCTATTGCGTTTCTTGGGTCGTCATACAGACATTTCATCCGACTAGACATGTCAACCGATTTTCCAGTGCCACCGATTATACCTCGGTGGTACAACATTCGCACAGCGAGCGTAGAGGGTTGGGATGCGCTATATCTTGACCGGATCCACGAATGGAACACCCTAGCTGCATTTTAGTTTTTCATGTTCACATTCTTTATTTGTAATCTTATTTGTACGTTGCTCTTTTAATGAGAACATTAATATTTTATATTGTATTGCTTATTGCATTCTATATGTTGCATGGGTAAGTTGCGCGGATCCACGAACAGTTATATCAAAATTTAAAAACAGCACTGATAATATGTTTAAGTTGGAAGCTAAAAGAACAATCTAAAATGTTACAATTTTACAACATAATGTCCAACATAATGCTCTATAAATAAAATACAATAACCATCAGTAATCCCTCCTCGACGACGACTCCCACTGCGCAAGGGTCTGTTCCAGACTATCAACAACAACTCTCCCTGTTGCACTCATGTCGTCCTTCTCAAGAGAGAGTTTCTGTACGTCCTGCATTATCTTTCCCATCCACTGCATACAACAAAAAACAGAAGATGAAATACAATAACAACATATAAAACTTAATTAAAAGACAACGATAAATATAATAAAAGACATACCGCTTCCGTGGCAGTAGGCGGTGGCACATAATCATCATCGCTGTGGTCGAGATCAGCGATCAACCTCGGGTGCGAATACCGGTTGAACCATTCCATGTAGTAATGGTCACACATGGGAGTAACCCCAGAGGGCGGCCGCTGCAACTCCGCAGTCCATAAGCGGGCCACCATCGGAAACTGGTCCCACGTCCCGGTCATGATATCCGGCCATTCCACGACGTAGTCCCTCGACGATGCAGGTCGGACCGCCTTCATCGGGCACGCCGGGGGAGGAGGGACAACTTGGACAAATCCAAGCTGGCGAAGACAACGCTGGGGCATGTACGCCTCGACGATGTCACGATATTGAATGAGTCCCGTGTACAGGGTCCTGGGTACCCTAACACTAGGGTTCGGGCCGAAAGGCATCCAGTTCACCTGTACAATAACAACATATAAAATTTAATAACATGAATATAATATGTGCAAATAATAAAATGTAGACTCTATAAATAAACGTTACCTCTAAGGGGGACAGCCTGTCCAGCAATAACCGTATCGATCGGAGGCGGTCAACGGACTTCTTCTCCGAGCGCGGACTCCACGCACAAGCACGCGGCATCCCCTCATCAATAGGAACTGGGTCACGATGTGGTCGCAATGCAGGAAAGTACTCATATATCCAGGTCTGCAATAGAGTCAGACACCCAGTGATACCTGCCGCGTCAGCCCGACTCGCAAATCCTAGTTGGCGATACAAATACGCCAACGTAGCCGATCCCCAGGAAAACTGGCCTACACTGTCGGGGTCACACGCCTCTACTATGTCGCGTGGCCTGAGCTTTTTTCCGCCGCTCTTATCCGGAAACAAGGTACATCCGAGGAGTAGAAAAACATAAGCACTCAGCTGTGCGTCGGGCGTCCTACGTGCACTGGGGTACAAACACCGCTGCAACACGGATGCGATCTTCACACCTCCGTGTTCCCAAACACCTAGCGCCTCGGTGTACAGTGCAGCCCTGTCCACCGCCAACAACTCCGCCAGCGAATCTGCCTGATCCGCATCAGCCACAGCACAAAGTCGTTTACCCTCAACACGAATCCCCAGAATGGCCTCGACGTCATGTAACATTATCGTCATCTCACCGAACGGAAGGTGGAAAGAGTTTGTATCCGGCTGCCATCGCTCAATGAAAGCCGTGATCAGCGTACTGTCAATCTTATCGTGCATGGTGGCAGGAACGTGATTCACCCCAGTGCCCTCCAGTCGCTCGAACATCTCGCTCTCCGCCGGCCAGGCCTCAGCCCATGTACGCAAAAAGCTACAAGTCTTTTCCCGGGTATGACATTTCAACAACCCCGTAACTGAAGGCCTCTCCTGGTCCTCCCAAATACGGGAAGCTATGTGTCCTAGAAAGCTAGGAATCACACTCCCGTCAACAGGCCCACCGGGCACCTCACTCCTAACAACCCAAGAATCATTACCGGCCCTCGACCGTTTCCTGCTTGCCCCAGATACAGTGGACGCAGATGATGTGCCAGATCTACTAACAAACCTACCACCCCTACCCTTACGCACCTCCACCATATGCGTCTCGTACATGTCATCAACCCTCTGACTGAATGGACCGTAATCATCATACGGTCCACTGCCATCGTCCACATCCTCATCCTCATCTGCGCCCTCCTCCTGCTCCTCCTCCTGGTCACCCTCCTCAGCATCATCATCGTCATCGTCATCCTCATCCCGACGGTGGATCCGTTCTCTACGAACTGAGGCCGAAATACCACGGGATCTGACATGTCTATGCCCCGACCTCTCCACTGAATAACTTCTACTAAGAAGCTCTATATTCTTCCCCGCACCATGACGACCCAGTGAATTCTACACAAAATTTTAAAATATATAAACATACAAAAATTTATACGATAAATAATCATCATCGCAAATCAAATAAACTAAAAACATACAAATAATTGTAAACAAAATATAAACGTAGAAAAAATACAACGAAATTGAAAAAATTTATAAAAATAAACAACAAAATATAAAAACAATTCAAAATTATATTACACAAAAAAAAAAAAAATTAAATTAAAAACAATTTTTTTAAAAAAAAAAAAAAATGGGGGGGGGGGGCGCCCTGGCTGGACGCCCAGCCAGCGGTGGTGGCGCCAGCTGCAGACGCCGCCACCAGTTGGCTGGCGCCTGGGCTGGACGCCACAGCCACGGCTGCGACGCCTTGAATAAACGCCACAACCGTGGCTATGGCGTCCAGCCCAGGCGCCAGCCAACTGGTGGCGGCGTCTGCAGCTGGCGCCACCACCGCTGGCTGGGCGTCCAGCCAGGGCGCCCCACCGCCGTCACGGCGGTTTTTCCCCTTTTTTTTTTTTTTAAATGTACCTTTCCTCCTTGGGACATCCTTCCCTCCGCCGCCGCCGCCAATTCTTTGCCTTGCCGCCTCGACATTGCCGTTATTTGAATTTTTTTTTTTAGAGAGGTTGAAAGAAGATGAGCAATGAGAGTGTGAGTGTTGTTTATTTTAAGGTCAAGGGCAATTTTAGCAAAACAAGTGAATTTTGTGGGCTTTATGTAGTAATTTGTGGGCGATGTTTAACAAATCATGAGCCGAACCAAAAGAAGAACAACAAATTGAAAACTTTTACCAACTCCTCCTCCTCCCTCATCTCTACCATTTCAGAAGCTATTTTTTCCTAAAAATAAAAATAAAAATAAAATTCCAGAAGCTTTAAACTGAACTCCATCAATGGCGTCCTTTATCAAATCTTCAGTTCTCTCTCATCTCCGATCTCATCCTCAGGTAATCCACAATTCAATTCTTCTCTTTATTTTCTAGCTTTTGATTTTTAATTATCTGATGATCAAATGCGATTCATGGGTTGAGCAATTTATAGTTTTCATTGCAAATAACTTTTCTGGAAATTAGGGGAAAGAGAGTTTGTTTGCGCAGCCAAGCCGGAAGTTCCACATCGACCTCGGCGAGCGTGAGAAAGCTGTATGTCTTTCTCTCTCTCTCTCCTTGATTTTGAATCAATTTTGTTATTTCTTCAGATTTGTCGATCGTTTATGGAATGAATTTTTTTATTGATTATGTCTAATAAGCTTCTTGCTGCTGTGTGGAATGGATTGAATTGGGTATTAATTGGAGTTATTGATTGTAAAATCTCAAGATTAAATTGAATTGGGTATTAGTTGATATTATTGATTTTATTTAATAGTATAGCAAAGATGTTAAATTGGTTACATCATAGATGTTTATTGGAGGGTTTGATGATTATATTGAGCCATTGAGGATACAGGCAAATTAGGTTTTGGAAAGTAGTGATACCAGTAACTTGATACTTGTAAAGTTGTATATGTGTTTGTTGACAGTACCAATATTTCGGAATGTACTTGCATAATTGGTGTTTTGAACCCAAAGAGACGGCCTTGCTTGCTTGTTTGTTCCCCCATATGTCCAACACTCCAACCCTCCGGTATCCAGAAAAATCTGAAGATTCTGAACAGGCCCTTTCATGCAACAACCTAGATAGCGGATTTGTTGGATTTTACCCTCTATGTAAGGCTAACCCAAGCTTCTACATCATTTGCTTAGCTACAGTCAATGGGGCTTGAGAAACTCAAACACTAAGATCATTAAACATAATGATCATTACCAAGCTTCAGCCAATTCTAGCATCATTAGCAATGATTATTTTGATTTAAAAGGCACAATATGTACTGGTGCACTAGAGTTCAAAGTGTCCTCATGTCAATTCTAAGGCGCAAGGTGTGAGGCATAGGTGCATGGATCATTGACTCTAGGCATAAATGTTTCAATAGTATAATTTTAGATTGTTTGACAACATTTTGTCTAATATGAAACACTTAATTGCTATTATGTTGCTGAATTGTAGTTTCTTTCCCTCAATTAGCCATCTATTTTTAATATTGATAAAGAAACGGAGAATAACAGAAGGGTTGGATTTGGTGAACGTGATCTTTCTTGATGCCCTCACTTAATATGGGCTAGACTCTAGAGTTTAGTGACTCCATGAAAGGTGTCTTGTCTTTTGAGGCTTTCTTTTTAAAAATTAAGTCAGTAATCTTGCTCTTGGAATAATATATAACTCCCCCCCATCCAAATTTAATTCAATTAACAATTCTTAGGAAAAATTTACATGATTAATCCCAACTATTGGCGGTCTTCCAATATTAATCCCTACTATGTGTTATCTTAGAATAATCTCATCTATGAGGGGTCTCTTCCAAAAGTAATCTGGTGACCAGTGTTAACCGTTTGAGCAGATTACTTGTCTAGGTGGCATATTATGATTTGCTTATAATGAGATCATTTTATTATCTTATGAAAAAAAAAAAAAAAAAAAAACAGCCTTCTGTTAACATGGGGATAACAAGGGCCAGTTTTTGTTGATGGACTGCAAATTAAAGTTGAGACCCATGGTGCCACGGTGGCTGCTCATAGGGGTGCCTTGGGTTTGGTGGTTGATGATTGTTGTTGATTGATGTTTATACATTGCTTTTGAATGAATAGGAGAGAAAGAATCTGGGGAGTAAAAGGCAAGAGAGGGAGAGAGAGAGAGAGAGAGAGAGAGAGTGCAATGGAGTTATGAGGGAGAACGCTTGGCTGATGCTAGTAGGTGAAGGGAGCAACACGTCAGTCATTTGTGAGGGGTAGTTGAGTGGGGTGTGGAGTTTGGAGGCCAATAAAGAAAGCGGTCAATGGTGGCTATTTGTTTGAACAAAAGAAAGGAGGGTGTCGAGGATGAATGGCGGTTGATGTTGGCACTAAGGTGGAGAAAGTTAGTAAGGGAAAGAGAGGTGACTAGTTGGTGAAAGGGGTGGGGTGGACTGCCGAACTGGTGGTTGTAGAGCTTTTTTTTTTTTCAAGTGGTTGAAGAGCGGGGAAAGAGCAGGAGAGAGTTAATTTTTTGGAAAATAATTTTTTACCTTCTTAACCGGTTTCAAGTCATCCGTATTAATTTCGGAAAACACCCCTCATAGTTGGGATTATTCTAAAATAACTTGTAGTTGGGATTAATATGGGAAGACCATCAATAGTTCAGATTAATCATATGAATTTTTCCCAATTCTTATATGAA